>NC_031776.1:3776204-3810020 GCF_001522545.3 Parus major
GGTGGGGGGATGTGGAGAGAGTGACAGGGGTTAAGTAAGGAAACATTACCCTTCCAAGGGTCCCAATGATGTTTCACTGATCCCCTCCATCTCACTGGAGGGTCCCCCACAGCCCTTTGAGGATCCTTTGGTGGGCCATGACACCCCCTCTGCTGTCCTTCACGTGGATGCAGCTTCTCCCAGGGTGAAGGGGCCCCACAGCTGAGCTGCCTGCACATCATGGGATGGGTGTTCACTGCCAGCAGAGCCTTTTTCACCACACACCCCAAACCTCTCCCTCTGTTTGGTGCGAGGGTCTGTGCGAGTCTGGCAGCTGATAGCCCCGGATCTGTGGTGTCCACCCTGAAGGTGCTAAGCTTGATCCCTCTGGGAATATATTCTCCTCCTCCATCCCTGACCTGAGTCACTTTATCTTATCAACATGCACCCCAGGACCCCATTCAGGGTTTTGGGGGTTTTCTCTGCAGCTTTTCAACAGTGTTGCTATAACAGGCAAAAGTCCTTCATGAAGATGTTTAAGCCATAAATGACAAGATTTCAGTCTCCAGCACCAGTGGCCTCAGTTCACCTCAGATTTCACCTTGTTCTTCCTGAACTTTGCAGGAACGAGTACAGCTTTCCCTCTGCTTGGTCCTTGTTAGAGCTGCAGCACTAAAATTGGGTGTTTGTGATTACTTGACAGGAGCAATCTCTCTGCTGGTTTATTTCTGACACCATGTCATCAAATCTCTCCTGAAACAATATGCACTCACATGGGAACAGAAGCATGTTCCCAGTACATGGGCACACTTCTAGTCCTGACGTGCTGTGAGGTTTGTTCTGCCTTGTTATAAGGAACTACAAAGCAAGCAACCTGCCATTAGAGAAATGGGGTGGCAGCAGGGAATATTAATAACTGCTTTGTGCTGGAAGGATTTTTCCAAGTAAGAAAGAATCCTGATTTGGAAGGTCTTCAGTTTTGCATGAAATACTGTGGAGGAGGGCTGGGAACATTGCAGCAGCAAAAGCCTAACTTCTTTCTTTGCTTTAATTCTGAAAGATAAATCCCAGGCATTGGGAATGAGCTGTTAATAGAAGTAACAGAATAATCTGGGCACAGAAAAATTTTGATAGGAACATTTCTCCAATAATAATCTTGCAGACTTCAGAAGTGTCAAAAATTCTTTATCCTGATTCACTTGAATTTGCCCAGAGAAGGCAGTTGGGGAAGGGACTGTTCAGATTGTTTTGCAGGTGTCAGTGTTATGCCAGCTCCATCTTCTAGATGGCCTTTCTGTGCAACCTTGCATACATTGCCTGCTCCACAGCAGAAAATTTCATGTTCAGTTATGCTGAACAGTTAATGTTTGTTCTCCAGGAAAGTGCTTTCATGAACCATTAAGCTGACATTTCCTTTATGTAGCCCATTTGATTTTTTTTTTTTTTAAAAAACCCTCCCAAGACCCAGAAATCAAAAGCTCTGTTCCAAGCACTGAAAACAAACCATGTGTTCACACTGCCTGTGTGCCCAGGTGTGGCATCAGGCAGTCCTGCAGCAGAGCCCACCTCCAGAAGGAGCACAGGGACCATCCAGCACAGAAGCAGCTTTGCTGCAAGTATCCCTAAAGGGCAGTTGGCATTTATCCTGATGGAACACCTTTCTCCTGAGTGGTGACTGGTGACCTCTCATGGAGAAGGGTGAGTACATTGGAAGGCAGAAATAACATGCCTGAAGGGCAGAGCTGAAGATGTAGAGCAAGATTTGCAAATGCTGTAAATGAGAATTTGATCATTTGGGCTGGAGTGCTGTGCTAAGGCCTCAGCACTGATAAAATAAGGGCACTCAGATGCTTCCAGCTTCAAAGACACTCTGACTTAAGCTGCTGGCCTCCTGTGGGCCAGGTGTAGCCAAACCCTAGAGGACCACCAGAGCTGTCTCCACAACCCTGTTACTTGGTGATAACCCTTGGCAAGCCCATGGAAAGGTGAAGGATAAGGCTGCCCTGGGAATGCTGCACCACCTGAGAAATCCCTGTGAAACTGGTGTGAGATAATAACCTCCATGGCACAGCCCTGGCAGGCACAAGTGTTCAAGGGTGCCCTAGACACAGAAGGTCTTAAAATAATTCCCTGGACCTTGTAAGCCAAAGTTCATTGCTCCCCAACCCCATGGTGTCAAGACCACAAAGTGTCACCTGTAACTGAAGTGCAAAGGAAGAGGAAGTTTTCTCTTTGGAGGAGAAGTCAGTAATGATCCCTTTCAAATGCCAGGGTCACATGGGGAATGAGTGAGGGATGGGGCCTTTGTTCTTCGTTATTTAAACTTCCTTTCACATTGGAAAGCGTCACTTTTGAATCCGGGTGTAATTTCTGGGAGAAACTTAAATACACCATGACCCTCAGAGGAAAAGAAACCTCAATTAGAATCAGTGATATCAACAGAGGAAATTGAGAATACAGTATGACATCTTCCAAGTGGCAAAGCATTGAGACCAGATGGCTTCAACTCAGTTTTGCAAGTATTCACAAGAACATCTGGTTCCTTGAATGCATCAGCTGTTTTACCTCTTTCTGAGCTGCAGTAAGTTACTCATTTCTCATGTTGCCACCTCTTATATATAGTCCTAAAGAAAGGCTAAAATCAGTGTGCAATCCATGACTACTTATGCCCGTGATTTGTCAAGAAATTGAATCTTACAAGTAACAATCAGCTTTATTTTCAGTCAGTGATAACATCAGGAAAAAGCTGTACCCCAGCTGTTAGGAAAACTTTCCAAGGTCTTTGCTTTGATGAGATGAGTTCCTGGCTGTAGACCCACCTCCCCAAATTCATGGCAGTGCTGACATTTCAGGAGGCTATTTTAATTGCTTTGAGGTATAAAATTCAATCTGAATTTTAAGAGGGAGAAGGGAAACCCTGTGTGGAAGCTACTTTTTGTAGATTTTGAGTATTTTCTCATGATTTCTGCCTTCCTTCATTGCTCATCATTGTGTACTATTCAATGAAAAGAATGCTGAGAGCTGGTGGTATTAGAAATTAGAAAAGGCCTTTTTTTTGTGGCCTTTGCACCAGAAATATCATGGCAGTTTTGGTTTCTGGCCTAGAAACCTCACAGCTGTGCCAAAACCAGTATTAAGCAAAAAGCCTTGGAGTGTCATATACTATAGTTGTAGCTTTCCTGTTTTAAATGTGCTGTCTTGGGTGGTAATGGGATGGATTGCAGATTGCCCTGGGCTGAAGCAAGAACACACTCATTTTGCAAAATGAGTGTATATACAAGGGAGAAGGAAAAAATGGGATGTTTTATGGCATTTTTATTACCTAAAAACCTCCAGTCATAAATAATAGGTATGGTATTTGATTCAGCAGTGTAGGAAGTAGGAATCAATGTGAACTTCATTCTGGAACTGCATTCTGTGGGTTCTCCCTCTCTGTGCTATATAAATGCAGAGTATTTCAGAACTCTGAGTTCTTTGCACAGCTGCCCTTTTCTTTCCCTTTTTCTGTTTCAGTAGATAGGAGCTGCTCTTTCTGCTTGTTGATATAAGTAAACCAAAGAAAATGGTAACAATTGACTTGAAAGGCTTATAAATGTCATATTTGATTTACATATTTGATAGAAGGCGTGGGCTTGCATCCTTTGGACAATATACTTTTAGCAGAGCCTATGATGTTTTGGATGGTGGGGTTTTTTTGAGCAGTGGTATTTACTCTTGGAATAAAGCAGAGTACAAAATTATTCATACAGCCAGGAACTGATCCAGCAATTTATGAAGGTTGCAACACAGGCATGTAAGTGCATTTCATTCAGTCCTTTTGTTACAGCAATAGTGATGTCTTCAACTGGAGAGGTTTTGGCAGAGACTCCCAAGCACTGGGTAATTCTTTATTTTGTTGTTATTTCTCCATTTGTTTTTGATGACAACCTCTGGCCCTCTGACAGATGCCTTCTGTTTGCTACTCCAGAGAGCGGGCATGGCCCCTGAGAGCTTAGCAAGACAAGAAAGGGGGTATGTGACAGGTGCTAGAGCAAAGGTCATCATATCTGTACTGAAATTATCTATACAATATGAATCCCCTAGAGAAGTAAAGCTTTGAAAAAGACCACTTGCCTGCCTTAACCAAAAATGGGCATTTAAGCCCATGTCAGAGGTTGTTGTCCTAAATAAACTAGTGCTTGTGTCTTGTCATTTTCCATTCCCAACAATTTTTAAATTAGGTCCAATCTATTCATCTTTTTTTTTTTTTTTCCCAGTTGCTTAGACATTTTAGAGGAATGATTTTTCATTCTTCTCAGACAGCTGAGTTGGAAATGGACTTTTGAAGGATGATGGTCCTGTCAGTGATGGAGAAATATGGAGTGTCAGGGTATGATGAAATATCTTCCAGTTATTCTGGCTTTCTCTGTGGGAAGCTGGCTAAAGGCCAATTGCAGCAAGCCCTGGAATATTCTGTGATGAGTGAAAACTCCCTCAACCCCTGAGAAGAGGCACCAGGGTAGCGTGTCAGCAGGTGCAGCTTAAAATCCGGGATGAAAATACCGCGTGCTTCCGCAGGATCGTGGGTGTGCAGAGCGGTCAGAAAAGAGAACCTGAATCCACTGAGGAGACACTTCCCAGTGACCTCATTTTGACTTCTAAACCCACCAGTGCATTCTCCATCTGCCCCAGAACCGACCAGTTTTGAAATTCCGGTTTGCCAACTGATTGCAAACAATGCTCATCAATGGCTTCTAGGCAGAGGCAGCTGAAATTTCCTGTAAGCTTTGTGTCCCATAAACCTGCAAACTCTCTGGGATTGATCATCTGGCATTTTAACTGCTGTGTGTATAGAGAGGTGAAATCCCTGTAAAAAGAGCCATGTTTAGTAAGTAAACTGAGACAAACTGAAATCCAAAGGAACCAACTCTTTTGTGGTATAATAACATTCACTGAGACCCTCTGTAGATTTTTCTCATTGATTATAGGTGTTATCTGCTTCATTAATTTATGTACTATTAATTTATGTATTATTGTATCAATCAAGTACTTTTCCAGTTCCTAATTTCCAGGCTGAGAGCTGATAACTAAGTTATCTTGGCCAAGAAACAGTTCAGGAATGACAGTTATTTGGGTATTAATTAATTTTCCTAAAGGCCTTGATTAATTTAAAATCCACATGAGTCTCTTGTATTTTTATTTGTCTTCTTGAGCATTTGATTGGCCTTTAAATGGGTCACTCCATTTTGTACTAGTTAGTAATATATGAATAATACACATGAGCACTGATTTTCTGCAAATAAAAAGTTCAGTAGCGATAAAAATATTTTCAAGTCACCCAGGATGATTTTATATTTGTTTCAAATGAAAATATTTTAAATAGAAATTCAGTCAGATTAACACATAAGTATTTCTGCAGAAGGTGCTGATAAAAGCATTCCAGTTTTCTTTATTTGGAGTTAAATCTAGTTGTTATTTGAAGGGCATGGTGGCTGGTTGTGCTGCTCGTGGCATTCATTTCTGGTCCTTGGCAGAAACTCTCATCGGTCATAGCAGGCAGTGAAAGACATTTCACGTCATCCACATGGATTTTTCTGGTTTTAAGTGATACACAAGGAATTCACATGTGCAAATAATCACAGCAAACACATGAAAACATTTGGGAGCAACAGAAAAACATGTTTGTAGTCTCTGAGAAATCACACTTTCATGGAGAGTGGAGAAACTCAAAGTCTCGAGTTAATTTTTCATTACAAGTTTCACCCCCTACATATTACAATTGTTTGGCACCACCAACAGCCACACTCAGGCCAAAATATTGACTGTAATAATTTGTATAATTAGGCCAGGCTTTGGCTGTTACAGCTGTTAGTACAGTACCATGTAAGAAGACTGGATGTGTTTTATTGAGAAAGATGCTGACACATACACAAGGTTTTCTAGCAAGTCATCAGTCCAAGGCACAAAGTTAATTACAGAATGTATCAACAAACAGGCAGAAACTTCTCAAGTCAGTACATCCTTCTGCAAATCCAGAGCCAAGTTACAAGTTGAAGAGTCTTCTCTCTTTAATATGTATTTTTTCAAGCAGTGAGAGAGAAGCACAGAAGTTCATGTTAACATCCCATCCAGTTTCTGCTGTGCCTCCTGTCTGACCCACCACACTCTTCACAAGAGTCAGGCAATTCTCCTTGAGTCCAGTGTTACCCTCAGCAAGGGGAAGCACATGAAAGCTCTCAGGGCAGGTCTGCTTTTCAGTTCAGTGCCTTGCTTGCTGAGGCAGAGAGAATTGATTATTTAATGAACAGTTCAAAATTATTGGAAAAATTTTGAAGGAAAGAACAGCAAGTTTTTGGTATCCCTTATTTATAGAGCCCTGTCTACCCTCCAGCTTCTTTGCACCCTAGATACTTGCACTGAATTAATTTCTGAGCTAGCTATTACTAGAGTAATAATAATAATAATAATAATAATAATAATAATAATAGTAATAAAGCATAGTACACCTCAGAGGAGAAAAAAAATAATCTTGAAGTTTCCTTTATGGAACATGGTTCTGCATTTTGTGCTGATAGTCAAAACTTCCCTCCATCAGTGGCATGTGGGTTTATCATTTTCTGATAGGCACAGTTGGTTGTGTATCTGTGTTCATGGCTGATTGATAGCCCACTGTAACAGCTGTACCAAGGGAAATGCTTTTGTCTGTGGTGGCTTCTTCTTTATTGGATTTTTAAGATACAAATTTAATAAAGCTCGGTTTTAATTAACAAAGTAAATATAAAACTGAGTTATGGGTTTAAAAGGAAAATGTACAGGAACCCCATGACTGCACAGAGGATCTGATTTTTTTTCAGCCTTGAGACATATTTAGTCTTCTGCTTATTCTTGTCTTGCAGAAACATTTCTTATGCTCAGAAAGGTTAATTATTTCTGAAAAGAAATCAAAATCACCAAAGAAAAAAATCCTTAATTTTTAATTATAGGTGGTTGTTTATTATCATAAGGTTGTTCTCCTGTGTATTTGATGTGTGGCCATATTCTTGTTCTTTCTTATTGTAAAAGAGCGAGTATCTTTATAGGCTTTTTTTCCTTAACTGAGGTTTCTTTAGATCCCTCTGAGTCCCTCATATGCATCTGGCAGGTTTGATTTTAATTTACACTGAGGGTGCTGCCGTGGCCTGCCTGGCACTGCTGTTCTGGGGAGATGCAGCTGGTGCGTGGGGCTCGCACTCCTCTGCTTGACCAGCTATCATCTCTGTGTCAGAGTTAGACAACTAAACTCAAAGCTCAGCTTCAAACTTGCTTGGACTTACAGCACCTCTTCCCTAACTGAGGAGGAGATGCAGAGGAGCAGCTGCAAGAGAGGTGTCAGCACCCGTGGCAGGGTCCATTGTGTCCTGGCCACGCTTCCCAGGGACGCCGTGTTGCATCCCAGACTGGTAAAAGTGTGAATCCACAGATCTCAGTGTGGCTGCTGGAGCCACTTTGTCCCTCTTGTGCCAGGTGCTGGCATGCAGACAAGGACATTTTCTCCTTTGTTGGCCTTCTGCTGAGGGTAAGGCTGGAGCCAGCTTGGGGTGAGCCGACACTCCTGATGGTGGAAGGGCTTGGGCAGGGGCAAGAGCCTGAGCTGAGCTTGCTTATCCAAATTCTTGCTGTCACCCAATTCTTCTTCCCTGGTGAACCAGAGAAGTTTCACACATGGCAAATTCACAGGACAGATGGATACAGTGGGAGATGATGCTCCCAGCTGGGGCCTTGCTTTGGTTCTGAGCTGTTCTAGGCCTGAGCACTGGGCCCCACACCAAAGAAAGTGCTGCTTCTCCAACCTAGGGAAGAGCAGAGGAGGAAAATTGCTTGTTGTTTGCAAAAAACTCCTCAGCAATCCCCTGGGAAGTACCTGGCAGCTTTTGGGTGAAAGATAACCACACACCTAAAAATTGCAGACCAGAGCTGGCAACACACATGCACCTTGTGCAGTGGCCCAGTGGGAGTTTTGTTGAACCACTGAGGGATATTTAGCTAAAAGGGTTAAAAGGGTTAGCTTTGCTTTCCAAAAAAAGTGTCTGACAAACACCCAAACTTGTAATTAAGTCCATAATTACCAGGATGGTTTTTAGGTGGATGTTGGTCCAATTCATGTGAGAGTATGAGCTCTTCCCAAAATGCACATTTAGCAGCGCCGTCATTTCCAGAGAGCACTCAGACAAAATGAGGAGGCAGCCTCTAAGAAGGTGTGGGGAGGGTGGTTTGGGAGCCTTTTTATTTTCCTCTCCTGTCGCTATGTTCATGTAATTGGATATTTTCTCTGTGCACCCACCCAGGTGCTCAGCGTGTGTGGGACTGTGTCTGGGAGACTGGCTGGTAAATTTGACAGGCTTTTTATTATCTTTATTTTCATTTAAACATTGATATCACATCTCATTGCCTTCTCATGGCTGTAATTAAAGATCCTGTGGAATTAAGAAGCATTAAATTCCTTGAGATTTCAGCCTTGGGAATTTGCCCAGAGGCACACAGCTTACAGGCCTTCACTAGGCTTCACTTTCCTGGAGTCACCTCCCCCTCCTCTGCCTCATCCAAGCCTTTGTAAAATGAACCGTCTTTTCAATTTTGCTAATTAATTGCTCTTGCCAGCCAACAGATGTTTTGTAGCCTTTGAAGACCAGGCATAGCAAGGTTTATAACTTCTGCAGCCTTACGCTGCCTATGCAATTTGAACAAGGACACCTGAAGCACAAGAGACAGGTTATTAAAAACAAATAAAGAGTTACAATAATTTGAAGAACACCATCCCCCCCTACTCTGGATTGGACAAACATTCCCATCCATTTACCAATATTTTTTTAAGTTCTGGGCATTGTGCTCCTTGGACTGAGAATGAAATTACCATTCAGGAATTATTTGTTGTAGAATTATTTGTTTATGATTTTTGATCTTAAAGGCTGTGGTCAGAGAAGTCACAAAGTTAACTTTGGGCATTGCAGGGGAAGAGATTCAGACATGAACCTGACTTAGCTGAGCCCTGAGGCTGGGAGAGGAATTGCTTTGGTTTCCCCTGAGCAACTCTGCTCATACCCCAAGGGGCTGTTTGTCTGCTCCCCCTCTCTTGTCTTCCCCTATTTGGGAAGGCCTTCAGCAAAAAAATGACCAAGACTTGTTCTTACTGCTAAGGATAGCAGTTAGTACAGCAGAACTGGTGGGTCAGGGCACTTGATCTTCCCTCCTGTTGTCTACATTATTAAAAATGATCTCACTGAAACAAACACCATCAATCAGTGCCAGCTGCAGTTTAGCAGGAGTGTAGACAAGGACAAACCACACATTTGCTGCCTGCAGAGAGAGACTGTTTGGGCTGGTTTAACTGCAGTAAAACACTGGAAGCAAACCGACCCTTTTGCCAGGGAGAATATATATTCTGCTATCAAACATGACCAGGAAGACAACCCACCCTCCTGGATACAGAGTGGGAATGGGTCTGAAATGGCACTGCTGAGAGCTGAGGATGTCCTGTTAGTGACAACATAGATCTCACTGCAGTTTTACTTCCATGTCACAACAAGCCACAGCATCTCTCCTGACCTACTGCAGCATCAATGAGAGCAGTTTGGGTTCACTGCAATTCCTGTGCTGGGGGAAGAAAGGGGTGTCTTGGGAGAATGTAACCATCAAAGTATTGATGGAAGGAAAGAAAGAAGAGGGTTTTCATTGTTAACTTTAAAAAAGCCAGAATGTAAGGTGATGTTGTTAAAATTAGGATTGGTGGAGGATGAGCTGCTCCTATTTAAGAGCAGCCAGAACAACTAGGGAACACTTGAGGAGAGTGATGGTGGTCTTAAAACAGTGAATGAACTCATGCTGAACTATCTCTTCTGCTTAGCACTTTGTCACCCATTGCTTTAGCTCCCTGTATCCAAAGTGCTTATTTTGGCATGAATTCACTTGTGCTTATTTGCCTCACCTGAGTGTCTGGTTCAAGGTTAATAGTTTGTCATGGTTTGACACTTTCCCAATGCCAGGCACCCATGAAAGCTGCTCACTCACCCTCCCCTGACACAGGTGGGCAGAGGAGAAAAAAAATGAAAATTAACAAAGGGATCATGATTTGACATAAAGACCGGGAGGAAAGACTTCAAGGGCAGAACAGGCTCAAATTAAAGTTGCAAAGTGAATTTATTGCTAGCAAAATCAGAGGAGGAAAATGAAAAGTAAAACAAGCCCTTTAAATACCTTTTTCCCCCCATTGCCTACCTCCTTCCCACCAACAGTGCAGGGAGACAGGGAGTGAGGATTTTGGTCAGTTTGTCATCTGAGGTTTTCTTCTGCTGCTCTGGGAGAGAAATCCTTCCCCTGTGAGACCATGGGGTCCCTTCCTACAGGAGACAGCTCTCCGTGAACTTCTCCAGCATGGATCCACTGTCAGGAGCAGCAGCTCTCCCAGTCCTGCTGCAATGTGAGTCCCTCCCACGGGCAGACAGTCCTCCCCAAACTGCTGTGCCGTGGGTCACTCTTCCACAGGGTGCAGCCCTCCAAGGACAGGCTGCTCCAGCCTGGAAGCAGGGCCCTCCCTCCATCGGGTCTTCCATGGATCACAGCCTCCTCCAGGCATCCACCTGCCCTGGTGTGGGCACCTCCCATGGGCTGGGCATGGATCTCTGCATCCCCCATGGATCCCCATGGGCTGGGCATGGATCTCTGCATCCCCCATGGATCCCCATGGGCTGGGCATGGATCTCTGCATCCCCCATGGATCCCATGGGCTGTGGGTGGATCTCTGCATCCCCCATGGATCCCCATGGGCTGGGCATGGATCTCTGCATCCCCCATGGATCCCATGGGCTGTGGGTGGATCTCTGCATCCATCCCCCATGGATCCCCATGGGCTGTGGATGGATCTCTGCATCCATCCCCCATGGATCCCAGGGGCTGCAGGGCACAGCTGCTTCACCATGGTCTCACCACAGCCTGCAGAGGAACCTCGGCTCCAGCACCTGGAGCATCTCCTGCCCCTCCTGTGGTGACCCTGGTGTGTCCATGTTGTTTCCCTCACATGTTCTCACCTCCTCCTCTTCTCTGACTGAAAGAAAAAACTGTCCCCCACTTTGTTTTGATTTACTTCTTAAATATGTTACCAGCCTTTCTCACTGGCCCAATTTTGGCCAGCAGCAAATCCATCTTCAGAGCCATCAGGGACTGGCTCTGCTGGACATGGTGGAAACTTCCAGCAGCTTCTCACAGAAGCCACCTCAGTGGCCCCACCACTACCAAAAACCAGGCTGAGCAAAACCAAGACATAGAGTAAAGAAAATTAGCCTGAATTCTGAATTTCTTTTCCATAACAGCCACATTTTAGTGGTTTCCACTGTTTCACTATTACCTAATGACAGATGCACAGAAATGGCCATAATAAGGTCAAAAGGGTGTGGTCAAATATGACCATCACAGAAAGCGTGGGAGTTTTGGGGACAGAGAACTGTTTTCAGGAACATGTTATCTGTGTTACCACAAGGGTTGGGCTCATCTGCATAGACAGGCTCCTTGATACCCCATCAGATCTGAAACCTGATTGAAATGTGCATTCAAAAGCAAGAAGCAGGACTGACAGAGACCTCTTAGCAATTATGGCAATTAAAGGGGAAAAAATGGGAGTTGCCATAGTAGAGGCTCAGATCTTCTCAAACCTATGAACTTACAAAGAAGGCCTTACTGATTACTGTGATTAACACACATGTTCTTCACTTCACAGGCCTTCTTTCTGTTATCTGGCTGTTCCCAGCCACAGCACTGGGAGGGCAAGCACAATCCAAGGTCTTGCAGATTGTAGGAGCCAAGGAAGAGTCCTTCCACAGTCCTCTGTGCAAGAGGAGGATTTTCATGTCATTCACCCAGTTTCAGCACAGGAGAGCCACTGAAAGGCAGAGGCACCTCCTGCCTCAGACAAATTTCAATTAAAATTCCTATTTGAAGAGTCAGCACTGTATCTCAGGAAAGGTTAACAGTGTGGCACAGAAATGTGAGAGCATACTTGAGCAGATCCCATCCAGAAATTTTAAGCTCAGCAGACACAGACTCCTCTTTCGAGCCCAGAGAAAAGATTAGTTGGGTTATGCAATTGCTGGAGCTGGCATAAAACCAGCTGCATGCCAATTACTAGCCTGTATGCAAATACTTGTACTGAAATTCAGGATGCAGCTGGACGTGGGTCTGGGCACCCTTCCAGGATTATTCCAAGCCACATTATGATAGTTTTGAAAGAGAAGGGCTCTATGGAGCCAGTAATTTTTTTACAGCCTTTCAGAAAATGGAGGAAAGTACCACTACATCCAGATCTTGACTATTTTTTTTTTTCAAAGAGAGAAGGAATTTCTGCTTGTTGATGCCAATCAGGATGTACTTGAGGCACTTGCACTCCAAGACAGAAGGCCATCAGTCTCTTTGCCAAGTTTAAGGCCTGAGTGCCAGATGTGCTTGGGATAGAAAGCAGCCTGCTTGATTTGTCAGGGGCTGTATGAAAAGAGCTGGAAAATACACCACCAGATAATGCCAGAGCTGGAGCTCTTGGGGGTGCTGTAGGGAAGCCCTGCTGCATTCAGATGCCCCTGGCCTTGCTGAGGTTTCTGTTCCTACTGCTGCTTGATTTCCATGTAGAAATCTGGCCTGGATGCAGCAGCAATGCCAGACAAACTGCCACGCAGCATTTACTCTTGTAGAGAGAGCTGATTCCAGGAGAAAAGGGACATGACAATCCCACAGTTACTTACCTCAGCTGACAGAAGGGATAGACTGAGAGCTGCCACCAGCATGCATGAAACATTATGTGATCATTGGATCAAAATATTAAGTATTTTGATAAACCTGTAAGGTTTAGGTTCCTGTGTCTCACACCAGAACTCTGAGCAGGCAGAGGTGAAGGAGGATGGTTGGAGAATGTATCTTCAGTCTTACCCCCTGCACACCTGGACTGGTGGCTCACTGAAGAGCTTGTGGAGGAATCTGCAGCTGGTGGAAATGCCCTGGAGGCACCAGGAGTGTTGTTGTAGGGCTGGCATGTAAACATGCTGCCCCTCAGGAGCAGGAGCCACTCACCTGGAGAAACATTCCAATGGCAGCATGTTCTCCAAAAGCTCTGGAGAAACTGTGAGGAAAAATGAGTGCAAAACAACCGTGGTGAGTCAGGAAACGTGGTTTGGTTGTGTGTCAGCAGATCAGTGTGATGCTATAAGGCACAGGTAGCATTTCAAGAGGGCACACAAAGTGACACTGAGGTCTGTTCAGCCTTCAATGAACAAATTTGGAGGGTGCCTGATGCAGAAAACAAGGGTTGTGAAAGACACAGGCAAGGCAAGCGCTGATACAGCTGATTTGGGTCATTACACCAATTTATGTCCTATAGGATGCTCACTGTTAAAGATAGGCAGACAACAGAAATAAATTCCAGTACTGGGGTATCTGTCAGAGCCAGGCTTTCTGGAGCCTGCTGGATACCAAGGAGACTTTGCCCTGTTGGTGCCCCCAGTGCACAGCACATCATCGCCTCTTCTGTTCCTTTTGTGGACACAGCAGAGGAAAGGAGATTTGGTTTGGGTTCAGAAGGTTTTAATGATGTTTGAATACTCAGATGTCCACAGCTGGGTGTCCTGGCTGAAACCCACACTCAGAGGTGTGTTTTTTGGAAGAGCTGGAAGGTAAGCACTGCCCAGGAGTGGTGTGTCATCAGAGGATGCTGAAGAAGCACACACCAGTACCCTGCAGAACCAGCTCACCTCTTCATGAATGTGCTCCTGTAACTGGGACACAGGTATCCCCATCAGGGAGGGCTGGGATACCTGAGGATGAAATCATGGATGCTGTGAATGAAATGAGTGCTTATTCCTGGCTGTTGGAATATTGCTGCTCTTACTGAGTACGAGAGTGTCTTCCAGGGTGAGCCAGCAATGTGTCATTCTCTCTCTGGATAGTAATTTGAAACTCATCACTGATTCACCCCAGTGACTTAAATGAATGCAATTTTCTTTTTGCTAACCAAAAAATCAGAAGATTGAAGGGCAGCAGTTTTTTCATTCATCTTAGTCCACATGTCCCCTTTTTATGAAATGGGGGACAGTGACAATGGTTCTGTATTTTAAGTACTGGAGCATTTATTTATACATGCACGTGATGTGCTTATAATATATTCCATCTTCCAGGTGGGAGTTTTGTATCACCAAATGCTTACCAGTAGGTAAAAGTTTAAAATTAAGTATGCTTTCATAAAAATTGAGAGAATGAATTGCTAATGGAGTGTTGTGAGTACTGTGGTAGTAGATGATTAATAACTGTAGAAGGACAAAATAATTTGGGTTGGAAGAATATCCAGAGGTCATCTAGTCCAATCTTCTGCTAAGAGCAAGGTAACTTCAGACAAGAATCAGGTTGTTCATTGTTTATTAGAATCTCTAGAGATGGAGATAGCACCAGTTCTCTGATCAGTCTGCTCCTGTGCCTAACCACACTCTAGCTGGGAATGATACTTTGCTGAATTCTTATCAGTGTTTCCCATGTTTCAGCTGGTGCCTGTTGCCTCTTGTCCCTGAGAAGAGTCTGTGCTCCCCTCTAGTCTTCCTTTAGGTAAAGGCAGACTGCAATTAGGGATCCCCCCTTCCCAGTCACCACTTCTTTAGGCTTGTTCTGCCTCTTTCCCTGACTTGGAGCAACCCCCAGGAAGCCCCTTGGATTGTTCCAGTTATAAGGCTTATATCTGTTAATCTACCTGTCAACCCCATGAATTATATTGAGTAAACAGTAACTCAAGGCACTTGGCTTCTAACACCAAGTTCAGAATTTGCCTGGACAAAGTGAGGCAATTAGCATCTCATCCTGCTAATTAATATCACTGTAACAGAGCCAATATATTACAGGAAAGCTCCTCACCTGAAAAGTCAACAGGGTCAAACAGCTTTTGAAAAGCTCATGATGGGAAAAGAATGAGGTGGGTAAAGCTGTAAACAGGTAGTGCTGCTCCTGCAGGTACCATCCACAAAGGGAATGGCAGAGCTGGGGCTGGTCAGCCAGTGCTATGTTCTGCCTGGTTATTTAACATCAAGGACATGTAATGCTGATGGCAGGGGTGTGGTTAACAAAAGTAACCTTGATTTGCATCTCCCTCCTCAAAGCAGAGTAATTATTACAGAGCAAAAAGCCTCCTCCAGAGAGGAGGGGAAGGGAATGATTTAAGTGTAGCTACTTCAGGAAATCAGGATCCAAGCAGGCTGTGGTCACTGGAAAATGGCTTAAAGGAAGAAACCACTAAGATCAGTGAATCTAGCAGGATTAGGGACCATTTCCTCCAGCACAAGCCAAGTTTAGTGGGTAAAGAAAACCAATTGCACTTCAGAACAGGACTGTTTCTGATGAGCAGAAGCACATCTTAGACTGAGTTCACACCCAAGTGTTTTCTGCCCTTTTGGATGGGTGCAGGGGTTTTGTGTTACTCTTTGGATTCAGCTGTTGCTACTCTTTTCTGTAGTATTTTGGGTCACTTTGTCCATGCATGGAACCCTTTGGGGCCACGTGTCTGATGCATCTTGTGCAGGGTGAAATGGTCAAGTCCAGCAGCCTGACATAGACTTGCACACATCTACAGGCACTTCCCAAAGAAAAACATAATCATGGAACACACCTTGTAACTCTGGGGTGTTTATCCCAAAGGGCTGGATATTTTGCAGTGTTTTTTTCCTTTTGCAGAGTTAATCAGGTAAATTATTTGCTGTCTTATTTTAATAAGGGCATGAAAGGGAAGAATTCAAGGCACTCACAGACAGAGGAATAATCCAAGTACAAATGTCTTCTCTGGATGAATCTGTTCATGAAACAGATATTCCCTTTGGGGAGATGGCTAAAAAAGAGTTGTTGTCCTCTAATGAAGCAGGTAAATGGTGGCAAGAACCCTATGAGCCTGTCTTCACACAACTCTGTGGTGAGAAGGGTACCCCATCCAACTCAGTGAGAGGCAATCAAATGATCCATTTTTATTTAAGCAGCAAAACAGGTGGCTAGGATTAGAAGATTTATTCTCAGGTTCTACAACCCAGTGTTCTTAGTTATTGAGCAGTTGGAAGTACAAACCCACAGGCTGCACATAACACTGATTGCTTTTGATAGAAATAAAGAATATCTTGCTGTTACCGTCAAGCCTTGAAACTGACTTCCAGCTAATGACCCAAATAAACTGTACTTGAAATTGTATAATTGAGATCGAAGGCTGTCTGGGGCCTCTAGCTGGGACACAGATTCCACATCCATGAGCTTTTGAGTATGGTCATTGAGCTGAAATGGAGAAGGTTAAAACTCTCATTTTCATTACTAAACGCCCCCCATCTCCCAATACAAATGTGACATTTCAATTTTGCACAGTCCAGCTCTTCTTAAATCATCTGTATAAAAACTTCAGATCTTGATTGATGATGGATGAGCTATTGTCTCCTAAAGCACCCAGTTCTCATTACCCTTTAAGACAGAACTTATTAATGATGGACCTGAAGTGCTTTCCTAGTGGGTCATCAGCAATGAACTATGCTGAGGGATCAAAAGACTTGGTTTGGCATGAAATTTCCAGGCTTGAGCTGTTTTCAGATGATGCATTCAGCATCTTGGGTGAAATAGGAGAAGAGATCCTCATCACTGGGGTGCTTATGGTAAAGATGCAGCACTGTCAACCTGCAAAGGTGCTTCAGCTCTAGTGAGGCTGACCTTGGAAATTCAGGTGTCACCAACATATGTTATGTAATACATACATGCAGGATATACCTGTGGATGCTGGGGTGTAAAAGACAGCTGCTTCCTTCATATCCAGTCAGCTTGATGGTGTAAGATATATTCTGGTTTTCTTTTGAACTGGTTAGAGTGGATATGCCCCCCAGTTTTTCCTGATTAACTCCCTCCCCTTTCCCTGCCCACTTCAGGTCCCGTTCTTTTCCCTCTCACCATGCCATCTTCCAGTTCCTTGTGCCAACTGGTTTTGTAGCACCAGAGAACAGCTTTTCATTTGCAACCTGGAATAGCAATAGCCATTTTATAACCATTTTTGTAACTAATTTAGAAACAGATTCTACAGCTAAATAGATGTTTACAACCCCCACTGCATATAAACATACATGAGTAACTTTCACTCCAGGATACATTACAGAATGAGAATATGGATTGCCAATTTAACCCACATTAGATATTGGATAGCAGACCATGAGGAATTATACTGTACACAAAAAAAAAGTCAGCTCAATAAAATGCCCTTTTAACAGATGGAAGAAGAAAAGTGGTTTCCCTCTCTGGTCTAAAGCAGACACCACCCTTGCAGAGCCAGTGTCCCTTTGCAGTGATTGTATGCTTCTGGTGGCTGATAATGTGTTATTAGTGACTCCAATCAAACTCTGAGTCCCTTTTTGAACTTGGCAGACTAAGTATGAACTGTGTGTGGTGTACCTGTCTGTGTTCCTGGTTTGCCAGAGACCTGTAGGTTTCCATTTCTCCTGCTAGTATTTATTGTGTGGTAGGTTACCAAAGTCTGTGGGAATGTTTCATTAGGCTAATGAAAGCAAGAAAATAGCTGCTATAACAACAGATAATACATTTCTGATTTAACTTCCTGAGTAAATAACCCTTTAAGAGAATTTTAATAACATGCAGGTATAAGTTCCCCACAATCATTTGAGGGTAATAAGAAAAATAATGACAGAATTCAGTGGCAAGGACACATGCTGATTTATTTTTGTCTAACTTTGTTTGCAGAATTATACTGCTTTTAAGCTAGTAGAGTAGTTGTAATAAGGAAGATGATAAGATTTGCCATTCACTTCAGAATCAAGTGGCAAAAGCCCTTGGTGCTACTCCTTTGCTCCTTTTGCAAACCAGGAGATTGTGGTACCCTGAAGTGTTGCACCTTGTAGAAAGATGTCCAAAGTTGTCTGGCACCTCTAGGAACAATTTTCCCAGTGAAACCTAGTGTGCTTAGAAATCCCCTTTTGTTCCTTGATGTCCCTGAGCAGGGTGGAAGCCCAAGGGTAGCACTTGCTGCTAGCAGGGTCATATTTGGACTAACAGTTTCCCAATGTCCCAAAAAATTGTTTCAGAAGACAAAAATACTCACCCCCAAATGGTATTTAAAATATGTTTCACTCTGAGCAGCCTGTTTTTGGGTTTCTCTGGCAGGAGCTGGCTTTGTTCACAAAATTCACTCAGGGATTTGGCATTCTCTCTTCTGCTCCAGCCTTGGAAGGAGTTGAGCAAAGAGGCACCTCAGGTGTTGTACACAGGAGAAGAAACCTTTTTGCCTGGCTTCCACCTCTGGCTTGCCTGCACGGGCAGAGATCCTGCCTTTCTGCTCCTGTTCATTGTTTAACTTTATCTCTCACTTTCAGGGCTGTAAATTAAAATGAGATGATGACTTTATGATGATGAGTTCATTATACAGCAGCTCTATTGTATATTGATTACAGTTGTGCTTCATTTGCTTAACATGTAACAGGGTTTATTAGCTCTTCCCAGGCATTGTTCTTGCTAAGAGAGGGCAAAGAAGTGCAAAATGCATTTGGAGTTTGAGTTAGTGAAGCCAATGCGTCTGTGCTGATTTACACACACCGAGGACTGGGTGTAAAGAAAACTAGGATAGCAGGTTGTTTTGGGAAGGTGGAGTGGAAATGAGTCTGGCTCCCAGAGAGCACAAAGAGTCAAATACAAGTGCTCTAAAGATTGTACTAAACTTTGAACTCGGTGTTGCTTTATATTCACAAGAGCTCACCTTTGTTATCACTTGTGTTTGCGCCTCAGCGCATCGCTAACCTAGAAACCTTAATTCTGTCTCTGGTGAAAAATGGTGCACTGCAGGGAAAATGGAGGCTCTGTATCCTGTTTTTGGGAAAAAGCAGCAGAAACAGCACTTGCTATTCAGTGATGAGGCAAGTCAGAGCATTTTTTGTGGTTACTTTTAGTAATTCACCATAGAAAGTGTTGGCTTCCCTGAGGTATAGCATATGGTACACTTCCTGCTTACCTTTATGCTGAAAAAAAGCCTTTCTCCACAAATTGAAACTATTAGAATTACTTTCAGATTGAGATCCTGCTTTACAAGAATGTGTCGAAGTTCCTAGCAGGAAAAAAACTTGGCTAGGTGGAAACTCTTGGAAGCCAGAAATGATGCCAGCTCAGTGTGCCAGCTGATACAGGAGCTATGTAGAATTGTATGTGTGTGTTTAAGAAGCTATAAATGCAGATTTTACAGTTTTTCTTTGTTCTTATGTTATTTTTAATCAAAATCTGGGCCATAATGGATTAGGTAATCCGGTGTAGCTGGGACAACACAGAGAAATCATCATTAATCACAATTTCAAGTGTTCTTCTAAGCCCCCCCTTTCCCTCCAGAGGAAAATTTTTAACAGATGCTGTATAGGTTTTTTTTTTTTTTTCTGTGATTATAAGAATATTATACAGACAGATCATTGCTATATCTCTAATCTGGACTGCTTCTCTATATCAGATTATTATCATTGTTTATATTTATAAGCCCCTTTTCAATGAAAAGCCAAGCTTTTAAACCAGAGGTTTCTAAGAAATAGTAATACTGATTTTTATGGTGGGGAGATGGATTTACAGAAGATTCTTTATTAAATACATCCCTTGATTGGGGGCTGCCTCATTTACACGCTGTGGCCTGTAAACCCTGAAATTAAAAAGAGAAATAAAGCACAGTAATTCCTTCCTTGGTGTGTGTAAACATTTGCATTCCCACTACAGCTTTTGAAGGTTTTCCTGGCAGATGAGGATTATCAGACTGCTTTAATCATTGCTCCTGCCATAGTCAGGAGTTACTCTGCATGTCTCTGTGAGAAGTGTGGCACTCCTGGATCCACAGCACCACTTCTTGTCATTCCAAGGTGCCATTAGGAACTAACCTTCAGCATTTCTCTGCTGAGGCTTGAAGCTCTGACACTGAAGGTTTTGGACTCATAGTTCCTGTTAAGTTTCATGAAAGTCATGTGTGCTGTCTCCTGCTTTGGAAATAAAAGAGACAGGTTAAGTAGAGGAATTGTGAATTTGAACAAGGGTTTAAGGGGTAAAAAAAATAAGTTTTTGCTCCAGAGGAAACCCTGGTGCTACCATCAACAACTGAAAGATCATTTTCATGTTGAGATTTGATAAATCAAGTCTTTACAGGCAGGGCAATAGAGTTGTTTTTTTTAAAAAAAACAAACTGCTATAAATATGAAAATAAAAAGAAAACCCAACAAAACACACAAAAGCCCCACAACCTAAGAAGAACCCCAAAACTTTTCCCTGTTTAAAAATGATCTCACTTTAACACAAAGCTTCCAGCAAGGCATATCCATAGGAGTTTGGGGTCATAGTGTTTGAGATCTGGATCATTGCTGTGCAGTATTTGGGTGTTTTGGAAGATGGTGTTACAGCAGCACAGGCTGTAGTAGAACATCTTCTCCAGACCTGGTGCTGACTGGCCCCTTCTTATGTCCTGTGGGCTCATCACATCACAGTTCTTTATTATAAGTTTTAAGCATTTCTGCAAATTAATGAAATGCAGTATAATGTGATTGATTGATTGATTGATTGATTGTTTGAGTCTTTAAAGTCATTTAACTGTTGAAGGTTATTTTACCCACAAAATACAGAAGTGTTCCATACATTGTCACTCTGGAACAAAAGGTAAACAACTGTGTGTCAGTCTTCATCAGGTTTCTTCTGCATGTGAATAAAGGGTTCCTGTTTACAAATACTGTGAGCTGCTTGTCCTCCAGTTTTCAGATTATTAAATCAGATTACAGTGAGGGTTTTTTTTTTTAAATTTAAATTTCATGCCCTCTCTCCAATGCACATTTAGCAATAGATCTAATCAGCTGTCTGAACTGTTATAAGTACATTGTTCTCTTGTTCTTCTGCACAGAGATACTGAATGGAGGGGTGTACGTTGGCCAGAACAAATTCCTCTGCTTTGCAGACACCATTCATTGGCAAGACATCGTGCGTAACCCCTGGGCCTCCAACTTCACTCTGGTTCCAACCAATGGCAGCTCAGGATGTAAGTACTGCTTTTATTCTCAGCCTTGTCATCCCCTCAGCATGAAACAGGATAAATATGGCCACAAGTTTCCCCTGATCCTCTGTTATAATGAGAATTATATTGGTAAATTTATCTTTCATTGTTCCCTGCTTTTTTTTTCTAAGTTTGTTTACTGCTTGGAGGACCACTTAGCCAGTTCTCAAAAACAGTGTCTGTAGAGGGTATTTGTGAACATCATAGATTTTCTGAATTTTCTCCCATCTGCTTTCCCTCTTTTGCATTTTCTTCTTCTTCTTTAGTGCTAAAGCCACTGTGGTGCTGTGGAAACACAGACATTCCTGTTTGCTTTGCATTTGTTCCTGCTGCTCAGGCTGGTCCTTGAGTCACAATGGTCTGTCTATGGCATCATAATTAGCTGCTGGAGTAATTATGGTAAAAGCTCACGGATATTTTGACTTTAGATGAGAAGTGAACCTCAAAGAAATAGTTATCCTATTGTCTTGTGTGTATATCGCTGAAGAGAGAATTTGCAGAGGATGGAGTGTTCTTCACAATATAACTAATCATTCTTTTTACTATGTTTTCTTTATTTTAATGCTTTCCATTCCAAACCTGAAATATCTAGAGTTTCTCCATTTCCCCTTCCCAAGAATTATTTGCCTTTAGTGAATCATTCTTATGATTCTTGCAGCAATAATGAATTGTAGTGAATGATGGTGACAGGGATACAGAGTGTTTAAGCAAAATATTCCATAATGGAGTAAACTGCATTCAGAATGAATGCTGTACTATTAAACAGTACCCTCAGGATGTAGCAACATTGAAATTCAGAGACAGGCTGGGAAGAAGTTGATATCAGGTGTCAAAGGTGGCACCACAGCAGACGTATTGTTCTGAGCATTCCGGATATGGGGACATTCTGGATTGCTTTCCATATCTGAAGGTGTCCCTCGAGCATGGATAAATGACTGATTGCCTCTCTAGCTTTCACTACAGCCAAGAAACATTTCTTCTCTTGTACATTGGGAACTCAGAAAACAAAAATAAAAATAAAATGTCAATACTCTGGGTAGAGACCATTTGATGAATCCCCATAATTTCTAAGCAGCAACTTGTTTTTTAACCAGGTGCTTTGTGGTGTAATAGATTTTATAGAAGGCTGACTTGCTTTTGCATATTTCATCTGCTCCCCTTACTACCAGAGCACAGGCACTTGAGATAAGGCTTCCTCCAGGAGCCTGCCAAGCTGCACTGCTCCTCCACATCCCAGCTCCAGAGCTGAGCCTCATCACTTCTGCCTTCTGGCTGGAAACCTGACATAGTTGTAATGCAGCCAGCTCTCTTATTTGCATCTTAAAAACCCTCATCACTGCTGATGATCAGTTCTAGGCAGAACTGATGAAACCTTTGAAGGTGAGGGAATGCCTGTACCCTTTATTGCTTTGAGAAAAAGACTTGGTTCTTTCTTTGTTTTGTTCTGTTATTGGGTTTTCTTTTAACCTTTCCCAGTTCTTCAAGACAAATGCTCCTGCTCTTTTAAAAAAGCAGCCAACATCAATACTATCTTTTTGAGGTAACAGAAGTTTCCTGGTGGCTCCAGAACAGGAAGAAGATCCATTCTGAGTACTTTTAGAATCACATCCTGAAAGAAAAGAAGGCAAATATTAGTGCCCACACACAACCAGATGAAAAAATGTACGTAGCAAAGTCCAGTTTTCTTCAAAAGGTTTTTTATTTTTATTTCTTTTGAGTTGTTTTGAAACATAGGGAAGAAACAATTTGTGCTTTGCCATTTGCGCTTGATAAATAAGATAAACAGCATTATTTCAATGACTGAGAGCTATGTACCAAGGCAGCTTCATTAAGACAGCCACCTAAATTTTACTCTATTTTTCCTTACTTGGATGAAGCAGTGCACAACTGGACTGTATTTAACTTGTTAAACATAAGTATCTCCTGAGAAACTTGAGCCCATCTCAGTACAATTCATGGGTTCTGTAAAATTTGATTAAATAAGCTAATCCAAACCATTTCTGTCTTCACAAAATATAAACCCCATTATACAAAAAGCCACCAAATGTTTAAAAAGGTCCAAAGGCTTTGGGTAACAAAGAACTCAGGTAGAGAAATCTCCATTTAAAATAGCCTGTAATTAAATACCTGTCTGCACGTGGGTGCATGCATGTCCTGTGCACACACATAGGACCTGGAGAAATGAACATTGAATTTTAACCCTGGAAATCGGTGTAGAATGTCATTAAATGAGGAATATGCTTCTCAAGTTTGGCTCACACGTCACTTTTCACAAACTGCTAGGGAGTGTGAGCGTTTGCTGTGCACAGCCTTGCTTTCCTCCACTGCTGCAAATGATGCTCAGTGCATTACAAAGTTCTTTCCTGCACAGACTGTGACTCATGCATTTCTGGATCCAACATGTGTATGTATCTACTGTTTAAATCTCAGGTGTCTCCTAGCCAATGGAAACCTTAGCTAAATCCACTGGAACTACAGAAGTACATGCTGCTTGGCATTACTGAGAAAATCCCAAAGTCAGAATATTTTCTAAAGGACTACTGGGTTTTACTGTTTATCTACAAACCTTTGTAGGAGGGAATGTGAACCAGCCAAAACTGCTGTGTGAAGCTCAGCAAAGTCCATCCTAGCAGTAATTCAGGGAAGCCTGTGGAAGATCCTGGAAGACCTGGCTAGCAGCAACTCGTGCCACGTTTAGCCATGACTGACAGACTGGAGGGTAACTTATGCCCCAGGAATTGTGAGGGCTGTTCCACTGAGCACCTCAGGAGTGGTCCCTGGCAGAGAATACATCCAGGGACAGAGGCTGTGACCTGCCATGGGTGTCAGGATCTGGTATGTCATTGTTCCAGCAGGAACTGCACCAAACACATTTTGGTGCTTTGCCATCACTGGCGTTGTTTACAACCATCAGTAGAGGGCATAAAGCCTCCCCAGAGGTGTCTACATGTCCAAAAGAGCAAGTGCCCAGCCTCAGAGAAGACCCTCATGCTTGCTGAGCTTTGGCCATGGCCAGAGGGACTGTAGCAGGTTGATGTGCATGCAGTGTCACACCTGGGCACCAACATGGGTGGGAGCTTAGGGCACAGCCTTGCCAGGGACCTGACACTGCAGGTGCCCATGCTGTTCCCTTCTCCAGCCAGCTGGAAAAGCTGATAATGGTCTGACTTCAGGGATAATTTCACTTGAACCCTCCCTTGCTGTTCCAGTGCAATCAGCAGAGGAAGACAAAAGGGAGGAGTGAAACGACGCTCCGAAGGAAAATCAGTCCCCTGCCTCTGTGCCTGTTTCATAGCTGGGATCTGCCAATTCTGGCAATCTCCTTCATTCACATCAGTGCTAGACAGAAGAGAATATGGCCAATGAACTGTGGGAATAAAGCTCCTCTGATTCCCTTCTTCACAGGCTTTCATTGTCACATCAGTGCTAAGGAGCCAGTTGAAAAGGCCATGGTGTCTTAAACACTGACAGAAATACTGCAGATACGTGAATCCTGAGTGCTGCTTCTCCTTTTTTCTTCAAGTTCTGATCAAATGCATGCAGAAAAGCTGGTGTTGGAGGCCTCTGAGTGACATGGTGTCACTGTTCAGATGCACAGAGGAGGTGGCTGCTGGCTCAGTGCTCAGATAAACAAACCCTGCACCAGGGACCACACGTGCTTCAGCTCTCCCAGGACACAGCCTCTGTGCCTGGCATTTTGACTCACAAAACCACTGAAATATTTACTGCTTGCACCACCTTCCCACACTGTTATCTTGTAGCTGAAGCTTTTGGAATTAGATGTAACTTGAAAGCAGCCTTCTCTTCTGTCTACCTGAATTCTGTGCTGCCAGCCTGGGGTTTTAAGCTGAGCACCTTGCAGTGGGAATCTCAAAAGCACTTAACTCTCCAAGGAACAGAACTTTCCCTTTAGGTTTACATTGCTGAAATTGTTTCTGCAACACTGAAAATCTATTTTCCCTCCTTCCAAAAATCAGTGATGAATTCAAGCATTGGCTGAGCAAGCTGCAAGCCTTGCTTTGCAAGAGGCACCTGTCAGCACATCCACTTTTTGGGTTCAGTCCCTTACCTGAGGAGCTGGAGGTAGAAACCCAGGGTGCAGCTCTCAGCAACAGTGCAAGAAATAAAGCAGCAAATAGAATTAGGCTTCTTGCCTAAAAGACCTCAAGATTAGTAGAGCTCCCTGAGCAGGTTTTGGGAGAGTTAGTGAAAACCTGGCTGCTTTCATCTGTGTTTTCAATGTTCTCCTCAGTTTTGTTGTTAGCAGGAACTGGGCAAGACTCACATTTTTTCAGGTGAGCTTTTTTACAGGATTTGACAAAGACCATAGTATTAAATTGGAATTTTCAAAGGAACTTTACTTGGAGCTTTTGTTTCACAGAAAGGCTTGTGGAGTTTGAAGTGTTTCATTGAGGTCACTTCCATAGCCAATAGCATATGTTCAAATCAGTCAGTAACACTCTTAGAAATACTGAAACTATGGATGCATGTTCATGATACAGCTGGTGACTGGGTAATGGATGCAAAAATCACTCTCCATTTTCAAATTAAAAAAAAAAATTAAGTTGCTTTTCAAGGAGTTATTAAAAAAAAATGCTGGATTGTGTGTTGGCATGTGCCCAGAGTTGTGCAAAATAAACTCTGTGAAAATTAAATCCATTTTAAAGTATTTTCCTGAATTGAAGTTTCTTCTCAGACTCTGAAGTGCAGTGAGATCTCTGGAAAAAAATTCCCTTTACCAATCTAGCTTTTCAACTGAGTGCCTGTCAGCTGTGAATAAAGCTGGAATTTTTGGCAAGGTACTTTTTCAGGCAGAACAACTTCAGTTCCTTGCTCTTCACAGCGTGGCACTCCTCTGTCATTGATTTGAATCTAATTGCAGCCTGTGGTGTGAGAACACCCCAGTTCTGAGCTGTGCAGAAGCACTGCTGTAGAGTTACAGGGAGAAGAGACTTGGTCTTCAGGAGTGTGCCTGTGGCTCAATAAATCCCATGGTGTACCTGTGACTCAATAAATCCCATGGTGTACCTGTGACTCCATAAATCCCATGGTCTACTCCAGAGAAACACAGCTTGAAACCTCAGCTCTTCCAAAACTTGGCTCTTTTCTGCTTGTTGATTCATAGATTTTTTTTCAAGGGCCAAAGGAGCCTAGAAATATCATTAGCTCTATTTCATCTATGTAAAAGCCTGGGATATCATCAGCTTGCCTGGTGTGGAGCTCAGCACAGCACCTTACCTTCTAACCTGGCTTTGAGGTCCCAGTGGCTGTGGGCTCTGGTGCTCTGTGCACTCTCCTGGCACTGCTCTGGAGCTCTGCAGAAGTGCAGCTGTCCCTCCAGAAGTTGGTTACTTTTCAGTATTAAAAGGAATAAAACCAGCTGCCTTGAATCTGAGTACAATTGTAAATCATAAATGTTTCATCTTCTACTTTCTCTGGCTGGCTCTAAGAGCTCTTCTAGCCAGCTTTTTTTTTCTGTGTACCATGTCATCAGCTCACCTCCTGATCTTCTTCCAAAAGCTGGACAGGTAGGGCTCTCCCATCTCTCACAAGCAGGAATTTCTCTCCAGCCCCAGAGTAATTTGCATTGCCCATCAATGTGAACTGTGTATTTTTCAGCTTGCTTTTAGAAGGTGGAAGCCAAAGCGTGCGTGGCATTTTGTTCCTGATATAACCAATAGAAGTAAAAATTATACCCTTTGTCTTTCAGCTTCATGTGAGGAATTTGGTGTTTAGGCAGTTCTGATATCTGAGTGGTTTAGAGCCTCCCTTTTTTCCCCCCCCAGCAAATCCAGCCTGTATGTTCTGTTCTGAAATATGCAATCTTATGTTTGGCTCTATAAAAGTCATTTGGTGTGAGTGACTCCAGCTTAGCCTCCAGCCTGGCTCACTCTCTGACACTGGCTGCTCCTCACTGTAATTTGCTGGGATTTCATTCTTCCTGTCATCTGTACACTTTATTGCCTGGGATATTTTAATAATTTCTAAACCTTTGTCTGGAATATTAAGAAGTGTCAGTCCTGGGAATCCCTGGGGAACAACACCCCAATTGTATTATAATTGCTCATTTACAGCTACTTTTGGAGACTCTCCAATTAGCTGGGTCTTAATGCATTTTTCATGTGTTTTATTAATATTGAAACATAGAGACAAATCTAATTAAATGTTTACCATTTAGCCAGTGCTTTGCATTTTAATTAAAGGAACAAAAAATGGACTTCCCAGCTGCGTAGCTGTTTATGAAAGTCAGCCCTCTGTGCTCCTGGTAATCCAAGCTGTCAGTGACCTTACCTGGGATCAGGTGTCTTTGGAAGCATTACAGCTCAGTTTGACAAACTTACCCCTGTATTTGGTTGATGGGAATAAGTGCTGGCTCTATAATTCTTATTTTTTATTTTTATTTTTTTTTCCCTTTCTTAATTTCTTCTGCCACACTGTCTTTGTGAGCTGCTTTTTCAGGTTAACCTGCCCCACTAGCCCCCATAAATGAGCATTTGCTGGGCCATTTGTTCTACTGCCAGTTTTCCACCTGCTAGCAAAAGCAGTAATAGGGTTTCTAAAATACTCTTCTTTAAAATATTACAGAAATTGTAACAACCTGGTAGAAACTGAGTTTAGCAGGAATGTCTTTCTGTCAAAGTAGTTTAAGGCCAGAAGCTCCTTACATTTTTTAAAAAATTGTCATAGGAGAAAATCAGCCATGTGGATATATGTACATTCTTTTCAGCAGAAGTACTATATTCTTGTAGTGTGCTTCACAAGAAGCATGAGCTGATATTTGCATGAATCTTGTATAAATGATAAGCTTTATATTCTGCCATGGGTATTAAGAGTCTCTGTTTGGAGTTGCTGGCAAGGGATGTGGGTGAATTTGTGCACAGCCATTTATTGCAGCTACAGAATGGGGCCTGATGGGTGGGCAGCCCCTTGATTTAATGTTCAGTAGTGACCCTGTAATTCTTCACCGAGCACAGTAACTCAGCTTTTGTACCAGTGCTTGCAATATTAGAAAAGAGTCGTTTTTACACAAAGCCACTTACCTGGAAATTTATACTCAGGTCAGACCATTGGGTGTTTAACTCTGAAGTAATTATGTGATAGCTATGAAGAATAGGGGTTTGTCAGATCCTTGAAATCTCTCCCAAAAGTCCTAACCTTAGACCAGTTCTCAGGTGTGCTGTGCCTAAACTGTATAAAATGCTGTTCCTGTCCACACCAGTGTCTTCAACTGAGCCACCCAAAACAGCCTTCTGCACAGGAGCAGTCCTGCTGCCTTTCACAGCCACACTGGTGAAATTTGGAGTCTTGGATCCGACTTGGATCAGAGCAGGAAAAGGGTGGAATCCTTTCCCTCAGGTGTAACAAAGCCATTGGTTAGTAAGGATTGAGGAGAGGCTAATGCACTGAAAATAAAAGTACAGGGAAAGCTTTCCTTCAGACCAGTGGATGCTTCTTTAACAGGAGACAATTACATGTAAATAATGAGTATATGCAAACCAACCCCCCAGCCCTCAGTACCAGGACACAGTGAGATAACCACATTTTGTCCAGTTATTCCTGCAAGGTATTTTGTGGTTTTTCCAAGCACAAAGATTTTGCTCTGCAGAAGGCCAGAGTAACAGCAATATATTTATGTATGCTGGTGAAAAGAAAAGAGGGAAGTGACTAATCCATGCTTAAAGCCACCTTTCAGAATAGCTAGTGTATCATTTTTGGTGTACATCTAAATTGGAAACTACCTACGGAGAAAATGGCATTGCAGAAAGTATACCCTGAAGACATTTGTTACTGTGGAGTTTGTTAAATTATAGCCTTTCATTGAGGTTATTACTTGGAGTTCAATTAACATTTTAAATGTATGTTTGGAGACCAGCAAGCAGGGCCTGAGCAGACAGGTGGTCTGGATACAGAACACGTTCCCTGCCGCCAGCATCACCATGGCAAAGCCAGGAGGAGAAGCTGTTCTTTTCCAAAAAAAGCTCCAAACACCTCAACCGTTTTGTGAAAGCTCCTTCCATGTGGCACACGCTTCATGGGCTTCAAGCACTTCACTTCAGCAGCAGTTCTGGTTTCATGGACATCTCAGTTGGAAAGAAAATTTATATCAAATAGACAGAAAGTCCCACATCTGCCTTTTCTTCTTTCCTCTACATGGAGGCTGCTTTTCCTTCCATTAAGGAATCTCTAGTCCAGACAGAATTTATTTATTTACCTGGGATTGAAAGGCAAATGCAGTAACAGAAAAATTTGATTTTAAAGAACAGTTTTTGCCAAGTAGATATATCTGAAGATGGAGGAATACATTAAATCGAGTGGTTACAATGAACTCGATTTGTGTTACAATGGCAAGCTGAACTGCTTGAAGTTGCCTGTAATGTTTTTTTCCTCAACCCAGAACAGTGTGTTTTAAATAAAGGGAATCAGTTTAGCTTTCTAGTAAATACCTTCAGCCAGCATTTTCAGAAGGGATTTGTCAATTGGTGACTGCCCTTGAAAGAGATTTGAAAGGCAAGCGGACGTGGCATCTAATGGAAATACGACGCCTCTCACAGTTGAGTTAGTGAATAAAAAATAAGTAATGAACACAAAATAGAAAAAATAATGCTGTGAGGGACACAACTCCTCATGTTGTCAGAGCCCAGCAAAGTAACTGCTACAGACATGGGGGTTTCTAGAAGTCATGGGCACAGAGAGGAGGGCACGAAGAAAATCAGCATTAACAGTTTCTGAAGAATCTCAGGCATGGGCATCTCTTGGTGCTGAGAAATATATTTTGCAAAAATATATACAAAAAAAAATGCACAGCTTCAGAACCAACTCCATCCCTGCCAAACTGCTGACCAGTTTCACTGAATATCTTCCTCCCTTCTTTTAGCACTTGCAGGGTGAAAGTCACTCACCCAGTGGCAGAGGTGACCACGCTAATGTAGAAAATATGACAGTGCTTCTGTAGTTACAGAATTGAAGTAGGGCTCCACACAGTGGTGTGTAGCAACTGTTGGCAAATGCTTATCTGTTAATGGCAACCTGGCTGTGTATAATGTGTTACTGCACCTGTTTGTGAGCAGGTTGGTGTTTAAGCAGTGTACTGCAAAAGGGAGAGACTTTCAGGCTGAATGAAAGCATTCCTCTCCATTACAAGCTGCTTGTTTATCACAAGCACCGGTGTTTCTTGAGGAAACGACCCCCCAAATACTCCAAATATTTAAAATAGCCTAATTACATGGTGATTGCCAGATTTGTAGTGAGTGGGTGGGTGGGACTGGTCTCTCACAGCAAGCTTCAGCTGTTCTCATGACCTGCCTTCAAAGAGCTGCTTAGGAAAAGGAGGAAAGAAGGAGTATAAAGTCAGCTGGTGAGTAGTGTCTGCAGGATCTGGGAGCTGCTGTGTCTCCCACCCTGCATGTCCCAGCCCCCTGCTCAGATGGGTTTGGTTGGTGCCTCACAGGGACACTGCCAGGGGGCTTCTCTCAACACACTCTTCTGCTCCCTTCATCAAAACCACCCCAAGCCTTCGTTGCTATCACATCTGTGTTTTTTAAGGATTTTCTTAGGTCTGTTTGTTCTGGCAGAAATCATCAGAACTGTCACAAGAGTTGCTGTCCTGTGGACAGCCTGGCTAAAGGGCTCTGGCCATAGGTCTGCTCAATCCCAAGGCAGCTTCAGGGTCTTTCTGGTCCCTTCACACCTCCTGGAGTATTACACCTACATGACAATCCCATCATGGCCAAAGCATCACCTCCTAGCAGATCTCTGATAACTGAAGGTTGTCCAGGAAACTGCAGTTTTTAATATGTATGATTATTTTCATTAAATTTTTGTGTGTCTCAAACACTAAATCTGAATATCAGAGTATATGTCCAACCATCGCTTCCCAACAGAGAAAGGGATTCTTTGGTAAAGGGCTTCTTTGGTCCAAGTATTGTTCTGTAATAATCAGTTTTGATTCAAATAGCCAGAAATAAGTTTTGGGTAAGCAGATTAAGAGGCTTATCCAAATTTTAAAAACTAGCCTAAAACTGGACTCCAGATCTCATGGGAACGAGAAATTCCTTTCTAGTATTTCTGTATAATTGAGTCAGAAGTTGATCAAAACATTAGAGGTTCTAAATACACTCTGCCAGGCTCTAGAAATACTGCATATGAACAGGAAAGAATAAAATTAATTTTAAAAGCCAAGCTCAATTTCAAGCTCTGATTTCCTTTCTTTGAGGTTTTTACTTTGTTTAAACAATGAAAGCTGTATGTCCCTCTGTTTGCTTCACTACTGCTTTGGCTGCACTACAGGAACATACAACAGGACACTGCTTTGACTTATGTGGTATTGACTGACTTGACCTGTTTGAGGAGCTGCTATTAAACCCACACAAGAGCACTCTGAGCTGTGTGTTTGAGTTTGTTGAGAGCTTCCTTTGAAAATCTCATCTAATGGTGCAGGAATTTTTCTCTCAGCGCTGCACATCCTGTTCCCCCAAAAAAAGCAACTTATATCTGCATCCTTCCGCTCTCAGCCGAGCTGTGCATCAGCCAGTAAGTGCTGCTGCTCTTATGGACACAGACCTGGCCCCAGGTTTATTCCAGGCACTGCCACTGGTGCCCACGTGCTCCCCTGCTGTTGGCTTGTTTGTGGGTTTGGATTTCCTGTGCTGTCACACCAGAGAAGTGCCAGGTCTGAGAGCCTGGGCTCTGATCTCTGCTAGGGAAGGATGAAGGTGTCAGTGCTGGGCATCACAGTCACTGCTGCTAAGAGGGGAAATGTAGGTGATTCCAGACACCCCCATGCAGGGGGAAATGCTGAGGTGAATATAAGGGCATAGAAGATGTTGGCTTTCTGTGATCTCTGTCTGCTGGAATCTGCAGTGCCTTCCTCTTACAGACCTGTCTTCTGCTCACACTCAGATTTCCTCAGTAAGCCAGACTTTTCTCCCCTTTTTCTCCACATTATCAGCTCAGGAGTTATTCAGGGTGTAGGGGAGCAGGGTTCAGTTTCCTACCTTGCATCAAGGCATTCAAATTTGTACATCCTGGCTCTCACCTCCCAATGGAAACTGCCCCAGGCTGGTCTTAGTTGGTGTCTTTTCTACTTTATCTGTTGAAGTTCTGAGTTAAATACATTAAGTTAAATACAGAAATAGTGCTATGGGCTCTCTGATCCATGGCTCTCCAGTGATCATGGCCACCAAGCTGTGGGGCATGAGCCCACAAATGGTTGTGTGCTGTGCCCAGCTCTCTCCCTTTGGGTCAGAAGGGCTCCCCGTGTCAGGAGAGCTGTCCTGGGGAGGGATGCCTGCCATCTCTGTGCTCTCCCCTTCCAGAGAGCAGCCCCCAGACTGTTTCTTGGCTTGCTGACCTGAGAGAGCCTTCATCACAAGAAGCAAAGGCAACAACAAGACGCCTAACGTGACACCCTGGGTGAGAGTTCACACAGAAGTGCTGGAATAGCACCCTCCTTCCCCACAGAGGAAAGAGAGAATAAAAGCTGCTCCAGCATTTTGAAGGGGCCTGGGGCTGTGACCTGTGTGCTTTGGGGATGGCCCCTGGAAGGGATGTGTTTCATCCTGACCCCAGAGCAGAGCCCCGTTAGCAGGGACAGGGCTGCTCTTCCCTGCTCCTCTGTGGGAGGAGGGGCAGTTACCTAGGGATGTTTTTTTTAACAATAATGATTACAACGGAAGGATTCCTGAAGCTTTGTTGTTCTTGATGAGCCTGCCAAGCAGCAGGTATGACTTGACCTATCCTTTTAGCCTTCTGGCTGTGTCTCCCCATTTGCTCAGCATCCCTGTGTGCATGTGCAGGAAGGCATTTGATGCTGATTGGAACTAATTCACCATCACAGTGGGGGGAATTCACTTACATCGCTCTGTGCTAACAGCTATAAGCAGTGATAATTAATAGCTCCTAATTGCTTAATCAGTGTAGTTTTAGACTATGTCATATGTGAAGGTTTTTATTTTGTGTGGATGACTAAACCCCCAATTAATGCATCGAGTCACACAGCCTTACCAGTGCTGTCTGTTCCAGACAGAGAAAAATAACCAGTGTCTTCATTACCCCCCTCAGGTCCCTTTCTGTAGTCATTACTGTGGCCTGAAGACATTTTTCTGTAGCAGCTGCAGTAATGTTACAGTGAGCTCCCTATCAGCTCAGAGCTGTCAGCAGCAGATATGAATCCACCAGCCCGAGCCCGTTCGGTGCTGCTGACATGCTCTTCTTGACTTTCCATTTATTCCTTTACCTCTGGTGGCCAATCTCTCTTAAAATCAAAACTGTCTGCCACCAGTGTATCTGGCAATACTCTGTAATTTTGCAGTTCTCAAAAGACACACGGTCCCTGTGCACACACAAGGGTTGTCTCCATCCCACATTACTCAAGGTAATGCATCCCTCTTTGGTATTCAGTTTTTGTTTTCTTCAGTGCTGGGTAAATTTTATCTCTGCTCCCTCTCTCTGCTCCCTCTCACACTGTCCCTGTATCTCTTTCTGTGCCTGTCTTTCAGGGTGTATCTCTTGGATTGTTTCCATTTCCCAGATCTGTTTCCCAGGCCAGTTTCTTTTCAACTGCTTGTCCCTGAGTCCCTCTCCATTTGTGTTTGTCTCTTTTCTTATCTGCTGAGGAAGATGAGGGGGAGATAGAGGTGTTGACTGGCAGACTGGAATTCCCTGTTGGAAGTGATCGTGAGCGGGAGTTTCCTTCCACCTTTACTGAGCTCCAGGCTGGGTGCATCCTGCTGGCAGGTGGGGTTGGGCTCTAGGGAATGGATGGATGGATGGATGGATGGATG
>NC_031776.1:3811595-3823030 GCF_001522545.3 Parus major
GGTGCTGTGCTCTCCCACAGTGTAAGTGCTCATTGATGAACTCCATGTGAGTTTTCTCTGTATGGGAATCCCATTAATATTTGTGCAGGGTGTCTCCACTGGGCATGGAGACTTCAGGGGAGAAGCAAAACTACAAAGAGGAGACAGGAAGGTCAGTTACTGCCATTTACCACAATAAAATTAACAATAACAATGCAGGTACACGTTGTTAAAGAAAACCCAGAATAGGTTTTATGGGACTATTCCTGCATTGGAAAACTCATCTGACATGAGTGAAAGCATATGGTTTGTTAGCAGTGGAGGAATTGACCCTTAGATTTCTGTATCCCATAATGCCTCTAAAGAGGAAGAGAATATGAGCACTAGATATTTCTATAACACATTTTCATCTTTTAAGGAAAGTTTTACTTTTTCTTGAAACATACAATTTCCTTCCTCCTGCCATTAGGGATGGATATCCTGGGAAATGTGATACTCTTTTAGGTAATTAACTTCCAAATCAATAGGAGTGATCTGAAGGCTAGCACAGGGCAGGTAGGAAATGCAAAATTATTTTTACCTAACAAAGAAATTATGAATGGATTAATGTTTGACAATAGGAATAGTCAGACAAGGACAGGGAAAGCATTATGGCCTGATAAAGGCATAGCAATCCATCACAACAACAGTATCTTTAATTCTCCTTAATGCTATGATGCAGTGTTTGAATTACATTTTGATTTCCTTATCTATGCATACATAGAAGTAAGGAGTTTAGCTGCCTATAGAAACAACCCACAGGCCTATACAAACCTTCTGTCTCACCTAAGCTATGCAAAGAACAGAATAGGCCTGGAATTTCTTGGATTTTAAGGCTGGTTATGTATAGAAACATCTCTGGCATCTTTAGCATTTTTGCAGGAGCGTATTTTTTAGGCAAAGGGTGAGTTTATAGGCAGCTTACAGAAGCTAATAAATTATTTATAGCTGTTTTGTTAGTTAATCAATTATTTTAGATTGTTAGGTAAGTAAAGAGGCTGCTTTAAACTATGGCTTGTAACCATCTATTTTGTCTGTTTATTTGCACTTCAGTATCAGTGTGCTGCAGGTATCCTAACATTGAATGATGATTTATTAACCTGATAGAAACCACCTGCAAATGGAAGTTTAGTGCCAAGTGAGACATTTCTTCTTTTATTTCTGCTTTTCTTCTCCTACTGAGAGGAGTCTGCATGAGGCATCTGGCATAGCTGATGGGAAAGAATCAGTGTTTCTTCTCTTTATGACACTGAGCTTAGAGCTGAGAGGAGGACTTCATTTTTCTTGTCTCCTCAGTAACTTAATCCTTTGTGGTTTTACTGTTTCTGAAATAATAAAAGTCAGTCTGGAGTCAAAGGAAAGCCCTTCTCAATTCTCAGGAAAACACAAGGATGAGGTAACCTTGGTCTCTCCCAAGCTACTGAGCAAACATTTGCTGCTGGTGACTTTTCCTGGCTGGGAAAGCTAAAGCATTTCCCACAAATAAAACTCTACCCTGGAAATGACAAGGAAGGTGCTCTGCCCACAGTCCATAATTCAGATCTGTTGCAGTAGTTTTAGCCAAGGGAAGACAGGCCAGGAGACAAAACATTGGTTTTCTGTGTGTGCAATTTGCCAAAGCAAAATTAATTCTCATGTTCCAATGGGAATCTGCCTTTTCTTAACGTAGATTTCATTACAAAACCTGTGAAAATTATGGAAGCCTCCAAATTGTTACTGTGTGTGCCAAACAATGCTACTCTTCAGGAGCAGAAATGTTCTCCAGTGTCCCAGCTGTAATGGGGAGGAGACTTTTGTAGGTTTTTTCCTTCCTTAACTTGCTTGGAAGAGGAAAATGTGCCTTCATTAATGTGAAGAATAATGTGAATGGGCCATGGTTGTGCCTTGCAGAGGATTTTTTTTGACCAAATTCTTTTAGCCTGTTCTGCTGTAGGTTGGAGGAGTCTAGAATATTTTATACACAAGGAATGATTTATGCCACAAATTGTTTCATAATTTTTTCTTTTCAGTTCTGTTGCCTCAGTCTGAAAATCTTAAGAGATATATACAGGAAAATCTGTTAGTAGTGGTATAATTCCTCCAAGTGCCTTGTCAACCTTAGGGCCAATACATTTATTATCATTTAAGCCTGACATACAGATCTCATTGTGAGACCTGCTCCTCACATGAATGCTTGTTATACTCCTGAGTGCATATGTTGACTTCCACAGGACTATTTCTGTCTTAATTTTGCTAAGCTGGTCTTTAATGGCATTCAATCTGTCCTTATTACAGGACAGATTTTCCCTTAGTGGGGAAAACCAGATGAAATACAGAATGATGTGAGGGCAGTTCATATTGAGAGCAAAAAAGTTATTTTTCTCTTTAAAAAACCAAGCCAATATAGATACACTACTTGGAGGGAGTTTGGTTTTTAATTCTCAGTATATTTGACCTTCAAAAGGACACACAGCAATGCAATTCAGAGGTGTGCTGCCTACAGGCTCAGCTCCTGGTTGTGTCTGTACAGCTGAGAAAAGTGAAAACAATGAAACAGACACTTTTGAGTTCCCAGTGAGAAAAAAGGAAACTGGCAGCCTTTTCTTGCTTTATTGTTAAATATCTCTATTTAAATGCAAATCATCATCTGACACTGCCAAACAAAGTCATGTACGAGGCAGCAGGCATGCAAGTTTAAAAAATTTTTAAAATGATGTTTTGAAGATGCTGAATTGCTTTTATTTCCAGGAGGAATAGAGGCAGCTGAATAAATTTTTGGCTGCATACTGAAGATCAGCTCAGCACCTAGGTGCTTCAGAAATGAAGATTTGTATTTTAAGTGCAGCTTTTACAGAGGTGTGGGCAGACTCTCTAGTTAGGGATCACTTGGAGGGATGCTGAAGTTTCTTCTGTGTTATCCCATGGCACGAATTACAGTGGAAAGCCCAATGTTTACAGAATGTACAGAAGGGGTGGAATCCAGGGACAAAAAGGGCAAGGAGCAGCCAAATTGCTGCCTTCCTGTGCCTCAGGAGTGTGTGGTCACAAGGGATCTGTGTGGTGCTTTATGGTGAGGGATGAAGGGCCTCTGGCTTTCTCCCTGAGCTCCAGACCTCTGAGCCTAGAGAGTCATGAGATTGGACCTCAAGGAAGGATGGGGATGGAGGAGAGTCCTTGCAGGAGGAGCCCACGTTGTGGGTGGGTTTGGTCCTCTGGAGCTGCCCCAGCAGGGATGCTGCAGCTCAGGGGAGGGCTGAGCACAGCCCACAGTGCTGAAAGTTCTCTGGGTGTGCATCCATCCTGCTCCTCCTGCTGATCAGGAGTAGCTACTTAATAGAACCCACTTAAGGGAAGCATTTCTATTCAGTTCAGCAAGTACCAAAATCAGCTAACAACCTGTATCTTATCAAGCCTCATCTGCTAAAATTCTTCCTTTAATTTGATGTTTACTTCACCATTTTAAACTTTCATTCTTGTAAATCAATGTGGATGTATTTGCTTTCTGTACAGGCTTCCAGTAGTCTCTTAATAATCATAATAATCGTTATTACTGATTAAAGTTGCATTATTCATGCCAGATGGAGTGCCCTCCCTGTCAGCCAGAATGAGTTTGTATTTATGTAGTTATAGTACATTTGTGATCTAAATAAACAGATGGTAGAAGGTGACAGCGAATTATGTGCTGGTGATATCAGCAACAATGTTTCCCAAGTATAATTGCTTTAAATGAACATGAATGCAACAAGGAGCTGGTATTTTTAACAAGGTAGTTGGCATTCAGTGTGGTAATTACTAGGCAGCATCATCAATAGCACCAGGAATGCCAAGGAAGGAATGCTGGCTTTGAAAAATTAGTGACACAGAGTCTGACTTGACAGGACCATCAGGGTGGGTTTGCTCAGCTCTGTAACATCTTGCAGGTGTGAGCACACTGCTAGCACAGGGACAGTGTTTGTCTTTAGAGTGATCCAACCTTAGCTGAGAGACATTTTGCACTTTCTCTGACTCTGTCTCCCATCAGGGCATGTGGCAAGTATTTGATTTAGTGTAATGGAGCAGAGTTAGCAGCAGCAGCTGTTAATACACAATTGAAAGGATTGAACCTGGATCAGGTTCAAAGGGGAAATTCACTTAACAGAATCTCAGCAGTGTTCAGTGATGTATAAAAGTTAAATCAAGCACAAGGTTGGGCTCCTGTGATCAAAAGCGCAGCGATAAGGACTGTGCAGTCCTCCACAAGCTTTACATTGTGTGTCTCAGCTCATCCCATCAGCTCTGGCTCTGTGAAGGGCTTGCCTGCCCCTCAGGCACTGCCACACCTGGGAGTGTGCCTGGACTTTGGCCATGTCCAGATGGCAACATGGAATGGGGTCTCCATCCCCAGCAGCCCAGACTGTCCGAGCACTCTCTCCAGTGGTGTTGAAGTGCAGCCAGAGGAGAACACTCCAGCTCTTCTCCTTGCTCACCATCCCCTCTCACACAGGTCTGCATTTTGCCATGACATGGACACATGAACTCAACTCTCACTTCAGTCCAAGTGGATTTCAGTCACTAATTCCTAGGTAGTTTACCAAACCTACCATTGCTAATGCTTCTTACAGCTGTATTTTACAGTGAAAGTGCCTACAGCTCTTTTTCTTCAGGGACTAAAACTATCAGCATGTGGAAAGATGATGCAGAGCATCACATCCAAGGTCTGAAGGAACATGAGGTTCCTTCTGAAGCACAACCACAGGCAACTAAAGAATCAGCAGCCAGAAAACAGAAGGTCCTGTGAGCTTTGCTGTCACTGGGATTAAATGGTTGCACAGGGCACATTTCCCTTACCATAATATTGGACATGCAGACCATGCAAGCTGGGGGGGAAGAGGGGTGGCTTCTAACCAAAGGCATTGAGTGGAATGTCACAACCATCTCTTCTTCTGTGGAGAAATCAGCAGGTCTTACATAGGCTGTGGAAAGCAGTAGTGACAGCACTGAGTGATGAGTGATGCCATTGTTCCTCAGTCCTCCAGACTTGCTCATATTTCTTTTTGTTTTAAAATGTCCCAGTCATTATGCATAGCAAAAAAAGTATTTAGGGTATAAAGCATTTAGATAAGTATTTCATATAAGTTCGACACCAGGTCTGGTTATTTAGCTGGGCTTTTTTTACAGGCACTGTTTCAACTTTGCTAAAGTATAAAGTATAAAAAGTATAAAAAGTATAAAAAGAGAAGATGGACTCTTGTCTTACACAGTTGCTGGATGTTGAAGGAATGAAAGGAACCCACATTTCCAATCTCTCTCTTTCTGTCTGTCCTGCAGGTGGTCGTTGCCACAAGTCCTGCACTGGACGGTGCTGGGGACCAACAGAGAATCACTGCCAGACCTGTAAGTGTGTAAGAGTGAGAAACAAAGGACTGGAAAACAATGTAGCAGAGATCCTATTTTTGTTTCTTTCAATTGTGATGGGATACTATAAATTCTGGGTTCAGCAGGACTCTAAAACATACAAGGGGTTTTTCTTCCTTATGTTTTTACCAATAGATGATCTGCTTTTTTCCCCCACCCATGTGAATGACACTTTTCTTTCCTCCCTTGTGCTTTCTAAAACTGCTTATGCTAACTTGAATTTTCTTTTCACTACTTGGTGGCAACATGGAGCATGGCTCTTGAGAATATTGATGGTTATTTTGGAATACACTGGAATGAATACTGCAGGAATACAGAAAAAACTACAAGGAAGATTTGGAGATCTTGCAGAACTGTTCTCTTTATAATAACTTCAGAATGTATTTGAGTTGTACTGAAAGAAAGGATAATAGTTTTTGTGAAGGAAGTAGTGGTGGGTTACTCACAATATTTGTCTGTCCCCTTGAATTGAGAGAGCATTAAAACGAGTTTCTTCCTTGTGTGCTTTAAACTCCTTCACACAGGCACTAAAGAGCTAGAAGTAAAGTCACAATATTACAGACAGTAAAAGAGAAAATTGAGAGCTGTCTTTTTCTACAAGTTTTGTTTGGTTTTTTTTTTCATTTTTCCTGCTTACAGGAGGGTGAGAACCAGTTGCTTTTACTGGAATCACTCTTCCTGGGAAATGAAGTGGCTGCTGGGTGCTCCCCCAGAGAACACCTCCAGCTTGTGCTTGTTTCCTTGGCTGAGCTATAAATGGGAGGAAAGACTGTGACAAATGAGGCACTCCCAGATGAGCCTCCCAACTGAGCTCTGAGCTGAGGAGAGTCAGCCCAGGGTGATCTGCCTCTTTCCTGGGACTTGGTGGGAACAGTGCAGTGATGCTGCTGCTGCTGTTTTGTTTGTTTGGGGTTTTTTACTACTTGGAGTGAGAGGACAGAACAGGCAGACAGCTTGAGGTGGATGTCTCATGTGTCTGAGCAGGAAATCCAAGCTGCCTGTGACCCAGGGGACAGAGCCACACACCTGCAGTGGCTCTGCCACCCTGCCAGGAGCTGCTTTCCCTTTAGGAGCACCAGCTGATTCTACTGGAGAAGCTGCTCACAATTACAGCTCTGCTAAAGTTCACCTGTTCTTGTGTTGCTGCTTCATATTGTGCTTTGTCTGCAGGCATGGTTAAAACCCCCTTAGGACATATTGTAGGACTAAGGTACAGTGATGCAGAGCAGGTTCTGCTTTGTCTGAATTGAGCCAGGACATCTCCTTCCTTTGCTGGCAGTCTTTATGAAGGCACCAAGGAAGTCAGTGCTCCTTACCAGGAAAAGAAGTAGATTCTGGGTTGTGTGCTTAAGTAGATAATGGAAAGGGATTTAAACCCTAGGCAACAGAATTATTTTATATCATTGCTATTAATTAATGATTTTCTTTTCTCTGTCCTAATGACAAGCTTGTTTGTCTATTAAAACTAGTAACTTTGTAAGAAGCTGCATAATCCATCCAAACACGGATTTATTCATGCCTTCTGTGGTTAGCTTATCCAGGAAGAGTTTAAAATCCTGGCATTTCTGTTCCACGAAGAGCCCACGATGCTGGATCAGGCTGTGTCTCCAGCCTCATGTCAAGTCCAGCTGTGTACCTGCACAAGTCCATGTGGCAGGAGCAGCTCCCATGCTCCCAGCCTCCACAAAGCACTGCTCTCAGGTAAGGGAGCTGCTTTGGAGGCTTAATGGAGTAACAGCAGGGAGAGAAAAGCTGCTCTGCAGTGCTGTGAGGGCAGCTCAGCAGGGCTGCAGGGAAGGCTGGCTTCAGGAGTGACAGCTCTCTCCCTTCACAGTGCCTGCCCTGGCAAATCCAAACAACAGGGACAGGCTAAGGCACAACCAGGGAGTTAAAATAATAAACTAGGAAAAGCCATAACTCATCCAAGGGAGATACACAGATCACACTCTTCTACTTGAGCAGCCACTCCACATCCTCTTACCTCACTCTGCAGCCTCTGATGGTCAGGGACAGGAACTCATTTTACATCACAGTCTTCCTCTTTGCCTCCATGACCTTGCTGCACCCTGGACAAGCAGCAGGATTGAAGGAAAAGGCTGGTAAAGGGTATTTCTTCTTTGGGTTTTCACACAATGTGTTTCCTGCAAAGAGGGAGAATTTGAGTAGGGACACAAAACTTAAAAATGCAATTTGGACTGTGCTTTTGGTGCCTTCATGTCTGACTTTAAAAGACATGCCTGACTTTTGGGCTGGCAGATGTTGTTGTTAGATACAAGCTGGAGACAGGATGAGTGATGGTGTGCACATTGTGCCTACCTTTACCCCATAACCTTGGGGATGCACATCTTTCCAACACGTGTAGGAAAATACTCCAGCAGTGCTACATCTAATGCCAAACCATTTTCATCCTAGAAACAATTCAGAGCTGCTTTTTGATAATTTCTTTTTTTTTTTATTGAGGATTGAAACAAAATATTTTAATGAGCCCTCCTCCCAAGATAAGATTTAAATTATTTTCCTGGGAAAGGATAAAAAAAATGAAAGATCTTAATCCATGTCTTTCATTTCAAATTACATATGGAAAAAAAACCCAAATCCCTTTCTTTTTTTCATGAATATCATCTACCTAGCTGCTTCTTATGTTGCCTTCCAGCAATGTCTTTGTTGCTAACTCTGTCTGAAATACCACCTGCATCTAACTCTAACATCTCTGTAAATGTGACGAGAAAATTCATGTATTTAAGAAGACAATTAATAGGAAATTAAAGCCAAGTTGTTCTGTTAGGAGGTAGAGAAGATAAAATTCCAGGGTACTGTTTTACACAGTTAGCAATCCTTTTTACTTTTATAATTAAAATATTAGTAGATGTTGATAGGAAGAATTTGAAATTGAGATGATATAGCTTGTTTCAGTGTCAGGAAATGCTAATGTGAAAATATTTTTAAAAAGACTGTTTTTCAAATTGTTTTGGTCACACACTGAATAGAATATAAGCCACTTTAAATAAAATAATAAAAAATGCTTTTGGAGGTCATCAAATTTAAAAATTTAGGGTTAGGTTGTTAAAATTGTTGCATTACATGTCTGTTAAGAGTTTCCTGTGGAAATTGAAACTTTTACAATTCAATACATTATTAAAGTGACAGATTATGCACTTTTTCCAAGAAGAATGTAACTGGAAAGACAACAATTTAATTAGAATATAGACCCAACTAAGGGAATGCAAAAAGACAAATATAACCTGTAAATCAAAGCTGAAACATGAAACATTTAGCAAATGTCAAGTGCTCCACGACTGTGTGCGTGTACAGGAGTGCAGTCAGAGCACAATTGTATTTATACTGTCCTTGTGCTGAGGAGAAGGTGCCAAATTAGAGCAGCAAAAGGCGAGCAGGAGCCTGGTGGGGAACACAGAAAGAGCTGAAGCAGCAGCTGGGATCAATCAGGGAAACCCAGCGTTTCTGCTTGGAGCCAGCATCTTTAATTAAAACCCTTGTATCGCTCTAATAACTTTGCATGTTTGTAACACTTAACATTGATTTCAGCTCCTTCCCATTTCTGCCTTCATGGATTGATAGTGTCCTGATGCAATTAAAGATGAGGGGGAAATATAAAGGAGGCTGATAATTTGCACATGTACAGGAGGTGGTCATTTCATCCCATCCCTGACACAGTTTATTGCTGTGAAATCCTGGTAGAAGTTGACAGCCTCACCCAGAAATCCATCTCAATGCACAGCACATTTTTCAGGACTTTGGTTTAACCCTCCAAATTCTTGGGATCACACACATGATGTGCAGGAATCCAGGCAGGTAGTGCTGACCCTCAAAAGGTGTGCTTACAAGCTTGGGGTCTCAGCTGGGATTAGTGAGGCTGTCCTCACGGTTGTATTGGGTGAAGATATGAGTACCAGACACCTGAAATGCCATATACTTTGACATTTTGAAAAATATCTATAATTCACTCTTTCAGATAGGTCTTGAGTTACAGCTATAAAAACAATTGATTGTATTTGGAGGAAAGTGTTTGGGGAAAAAAGCTTGTTATCTTTTTAAACCAGTGCAGCTACGTGAATTTTCTGTGGGGTTACCCCTGACAATGATTGCAGGAAGCTGAACTGGTGAGTGATGTTTATTGGCATCTGAGCAATCAGATTGTTTCAGACCTTCAGACAATACACAGAACCGCTTTGTGTTTACTTTGTCTTGGGGAAAAACCTTCCTTTTAAAGTGTCTTAAGATTCAGAGCCCACTAAGCTCATTAATGTCTTGGCATGGTGCCACTGAAGACACTTGAGAGGTTCTCCACAGACCTGGATCTTCAGTAGCAGCTGTAATGTAAATATTGCATACAGTGAAGCAGGAGATAGATATCATATGTTCTGGCCTCTTCCTAGAACAACGTGCTGGCATTGTTTGTTTTCCCTGAAAAATAAACAGCTGGGGAAGAACAGTGACAAACCTTTGCTGTAATTATTGATTTTGCTTCAGGAAAACTCACAGTGTTTCCTATCCTGAGCAGCGTGGTAGAGACCCTCCTTGAGCTGGTGTCAAAACAGAAGCAAAACATGATTTTTGAAGGCATCCAATTCAATCATTGTGCTGGGGAGAGGATTGTTTTCCTCCAGATCAGCCCTGGTGTGAATGGCCCAAACTGAAACCCAAAACCTTGGTGTTCCCAGCACCATGAGTGGCTCCATGGGCAGGGTGGACATCATGGCCCACACCCAACAGCAGCTGGTTCTTTGATAAATAAACCAGAGGTGAATTAGATGGCTGGCACTGATTATCCACACAGAAGGGATTTACACCAAAACTTGCCAGGTTTAAGCAAAATGTCCCATGGCAAGGAAGGGATTTACCAGTGGGCTCCTTGCATGGCCTCAAGGCACAGGGCAAGTCCTGAGCTGGTGGAAAACAAAGCACTAGGGATGGTATTTGTTCATTTTCATGAGCCAAGACTGTCACCACAGTGTGCTGGTGGCAGGCAGCCACAGGTGCCATTGTTTCACATCTGTCTTAGTGTTTATCAATACTGTCACTTAAATAAACAAATCTTTTTAATGTGCTTCTCAGGCAGTGTTGACAGTAAGTGCCTTCACAGAATTTCCCAAATTTCTCAAATTAGATTGCACAAGCCACAAAAGCCTTTTCTTTCTCTCTGGGGGTTTTCCTTTGGTATCAGCAAGATGAAATTGCTCTAAAAGTGCATTGTTTTATTCTGTAGATTACAAACAATCACTTCTCTTTAGTTATTTACATTTTTATGTCCTAAATAAATACTGTATGTACCAAAAACCTTCAGCATTACCTTACGTATTTCTGGCAAGTAGTGAAGGGATTTTGGATCAGAATGTACTTATAAAAGTGTTACCTATACTTTAAAATAGTAGAATTGAGCTGAAAGTTGGATGGAGTTTTGTTTTCACTTGCTTTCTGAAAAGTGTTTTTCATAGAGAAGAAATAAATGCTTTAAAAAAAAAAATAGGTGTTGAAGGTTAATTTCAGAAGTGTATCATCCCAGCTTTCATCAAAAGACAGCTGACAGCACAGTAGGCAGCGGGGTTGGTATAGTTTGGATAATACTGATTTCTTTTTCCATAAAATGAAGATTGAGGTTACATCTGAGTGAGGGAGGGGAGGCAGATGCTCCATTGGTTGACTGCTCCTTGCACAAGGTTAAGCCCCCAGTGGTGTGGACCTACAGCCCAGCTGGTAGATCTAGGTGCTTTATTCTGTGAATGAAGGCAGGATTGTGTGATTTAGAAACAGCAAGTGGTGTTTCCAAATGGTTTCCAAGGCTGCTGTCTGTTCTGTTCCCTTTTGTCCAACGGATTGCCATCAGGGGCAGCATTTGGCTGTGACTCTGGTGGTCTCACTCTGAATTTCAGCCATTTACTCCGTGTTGCTGTTCTTCATGGGGAAAACTACATGCAACTGGTGGGGTCTTCTGTTAATTTTGGGGTGGGAGGGGTAGAGAGGGTGTCACATCCTGTTTAAAAAACCTAATGATTTGAAAGTAACATTCCCCATGGATGTTCAGG
>NC_031776.1:3823700-3859490 GCF_001522545.3 Parus major
GCCGTCCCCTCACTTGCTGGGGTTTTTTGCAGCAGGCTGTGGGTGTTTTTCTCGGGGAGCAGTTGGAGAGCTCGGTGGCCAGTGCTGTGTGTGACATGTCCCTTTTCCTGCCCTGTGCAGTGACAAAGACTGTGTGTGCAGAGCAGTGTGATGGACGCTGCTACGGGCCCTACGTCAGCGACTGCTGCCACCGCGAGTGCGCCGGGGGCTGCTACGGACCCAAGGACACCGACTGCTTTGTACGTGTCACTCTTGCTTTTTATTCTTCCCACCAGTCACTCTGCTGATTCTTAATGCTTTAACCCATGAAATTCACAGTTTTGTTCCTCCTGATGTACTGCATGCACACTCACAGATTCAGGATGCAAATTTTTAGCATTTATTTTTCATGTTGTATTAACATCGTTTATCTACTTAATACTACCCATTAACACATCCATGAGATTTGTAAATACAGATTAGGAACCATTAATATGCTTTTCTCTGTGACTTTTATCTTTTTCTTTTCCACAATTAGTTTATAGAGGTGACAGCAAATTTTTAGAGGTATTTGTCATTATATTTGAACATGGTTTTTATTATTGCTCTGTGTGCTTTTCATATAAAAGTTAAGAATACTATTTAGCTTGTCTCTGCAAACTGTTCACTGTTTCTGCCAGACTTAATTTAAATTCAGCTTTTTTACTGGACATGCTTCTTCGTGGAGAAGGAAGGAAGGTGGCTCCCAAAATGCTTTCCCTCAAATGCATGTTACTACATGTGTGCTTCAGATGGAAAGAAGAAATGGCTTTTTCTTTAAATAAACAGGCAATCTAAACATCCAGGCCTTTAGAAAACCTGTCTTGTTTCTAATCCATTATTTCTAAGAGTTTTAGCAGCTTTAGAACCCAAAACTGAGCTCAGAAAATGCGTAGCTCATCACCCTGGGTCGATGAGACAAGTTTTGCTAATGGTTTCAGGGGAAGCCTAGAATTAGAACCCAGCATAGAGAGGAGAGGTGGATTTTCAAAGGTACCCACATGTTTGAAGAGACAAATACCTGTGAAGCTGACTGCCAGGTGAGTTTGGGAGGAGGGTATGGAAAATTGTGTATATTTTGAAACTGTGGGCAAGAGAGTCATAATGAACCGGTAAAAATGAATCTTTGGCTGGCCCTGACTGTTTGATACTGATAGGTTTTGTGCTTCCAAACCACATCTGAATGTGTTCTTTGGCTGCTGATGAAATCTAGTGGTTAGGATATGATATAGACAGGATTTACTAAAGCTGTTCTCTGTGGCTTTCTAAAAGTAGATGCTCAGCACATATGGTATGGGTGATCCAACAGTGCCTGGAAGTTCTCTGTTGGCTTTGAACTAGAGAGAAAGGAAAATGCCAGACTTTCTTGTGTCATGTACAATATTAAAAGGTAAAGGGAAGAGGAGAATTGCAGCCATTGCTCCCAAATGAGCATTGAGGAACATCCTCAGAGCTGATGTGTTCTCAAAGGTTAAGGACTGTTAAAAGGTAAAACTTTACAAAAGGAAGGCCTTGTAAAATCATGGCTCAGGCTTCTTACTTTGGCTAAGTAGAAAAGGACTGTGGGAAAGAGACTCAGCTCAATTAGGGGTAGAAAAACGAGTTATATAAATATTGTGTGTTCATTTATGGTGGTTGGTTGAGTTGTGTTTGTTATGATTTTAAACTATTTAACTGATAAAGGCCTAATTGCTTAAAAATGCCTGTTGTTTTGCAATAAAGCAGCTTTCCTTTGCTCCTGCCTGGGGACTCTGCATCACTACAGACCCTCACCCACAAAGGACAAGTTATTGGCAGCTTAAGTTGTGTAATGCTGCAGCCTGAAAGTTAGACTTCCTGAATTGTGGCAGCTGTGAAAATATGCATGCTAAAAATCAACTGGAAGGTTTTTCTGGTACAGAAAGCAGAGAAGCACCCAGGGTTTGTTCTCATTCCCTTCTGGCCCCAGAGCAATGTAAAAGAAATTCAGCAGGGGTCTGGCAATTTTCAGGACTAGTCATTACTTGCTTAGACACAGTGGGTGAAAAGTGTAACCCTTTAGGCTAGAGACAACTGTGCTTAGCTTTCAGCTGAGACACAGAACTTTGTTTTTTTTCCTTGTGTATTTCCCTGTGCTTTTATTCACAAATTAGCAGCATTTAGCACAAAATGCTAGAAATTTGCATATATTATCAAAGCAATTACAAATGTATATAAAACATTTCAGTCATAAATTTGAAGCTCCCAGATCTTCTAGACTAATTTTTCCTGAGAATTGCCATGTCTCCAAGGAGTATGGGTGTGCTTTATTTGCTAAACTGTTATCAAAGAATTGTCATGTACATGATGGAGCACCTTTTAAGTCAACATGTAAGAAATGGGTTGAGGAAACAAACTGAATTAGTATTTATTAATAAGCAAAAGTACAGCTTATGAAGCATTACAAATCCTTTAGAGCATTATGGCATCTTGCAACAGCATCCTGTTCTAAATACGGTTTTAATATCTGTAGATAAAATTCATCCATCCTCCTCCATCTGCTGCCATCCAGTCATTTGCATATTCAGTTCTAAAAGCAAGACAGTAATCATCATCTGACATAAATGCAAGCAAACATGCTAAAGCAAAAGTTTTACTGATGTTTTTATCTCAGACCCAAACTGGGTCTAGAACTTGAAATGCATGGGAGGGCCTGGTTGACTTCCTAGTGGAACCAGGAAAGTGACACAGCACTGTTCTTCAGCTGGACTTGCCATCCAGCTCTGAGTAGTGTTTATCTTTTTAAGGGAGAAAAAAAATCTGTTTCCATGAAAAAAATTGGCAGGTTTTATAACAGGTATTTTAAAGGACCAGGAAAGACAGGATCAGCAGTTTTGCTTAGCACATGCTCCATGTAGAACAGTGCTGTCATCATGGGTCTCTCTGCTTGTTCCTTTCAGCAGCAGATTTTGTCCTTGGATACATCATTAGCCTCTCCTTTCTGAAATCTTCTGGCATGACAGGTCCCAGGGTCCTGCTGGTCCTGATCCAAATGGAGACAAGGACTGGTAATAAAATCAGTAGAAGAGAGGAATCTTGTTCTCTTTTCTCTCAGTCCCAGCCCAGGAGGCAAGGGGACAGAACATGTGTAGTATTGTTACACTTGTTGACTCTTTAAAGATGCAAAAGCAGCTGTATTTTAACAACCTGGAGAAAGACCAGAAGGATTCACTCCTAGACTAACACTTCTAAAGCAGCCTGGATTACAGGTTAGTGGGGAGGCAATACCCAGTAGCAGTGGCTGCTTAAACTTCTAGAGGGGTCCAAGCCAGGCTACAACTTTCATATTCTTACAAACCTTTCATTCATGCTCTGTGAAAATTACTCCAACATTTTTCTCATAATCTGTGGTTAAAACCTTAGACATGATGTGTGCTGATAAGGAACATCAAAATCCGTGGGGCTTTCTACTCCTAATTACCAGCCTTGCATGGTCAATTGTTTTCCCTGCATCCCATTACTTTTGTTATCCACACACTCCCTGTCCTCTGTCAGCTGTGCAAGGCAGAGCCTGAATGCTAAGTGGAACAAAGTCTTATTTTCCTCTCTCACTATGTGAAGCAACTGACCTTGTTAAACTTGCCAGTAAGGGAAATGGCCCCCTCCTGTGCTAGCTCAAAAGAAGTTCTTATCCCTCTTGCCTCCTAATTGGGAATTACAGTTTTCAGCCGGATGATGTATTCATGCTGTAAGAAATCTAAAGGGTTGGACCTCTGAAAAAGCCATTAGCATTTGCTTAGAGGATGATAAATAGCTGCTCGATCTTGGCAGTTTTAGAATGTCCTATCAAGTCGAGAATTAGTTGATTGTGAGTAGTTATGAAACAAATTAAGGTGTTGTTTTGGTTTTGTAGGAAGTGGTGTAACAGGCAACTGTTGCCAATTAAGGGGGCGCACCAAACTCCCTAATTTGAAAAGTCACATATTTGCCAAGACCCTAGCAAAAATCCTAGTAGCCAGAATGAATGTTAGAGAGTTCTGGATCACATCCCTCACTGTCACAGCAAGTCTGAACAATCAAGGCCATCTTTTACACCAAAAAAAAAACCCCAACCAAACCGAACCCTAAAGCAGCGGTATGATTTAATTCAACACTTTTTGTCTCCCTCGTTTTGCAGGCCTGTATGAATTTCAATGACAGTGGTGCCTGTGTGACACAGTGCCCCCAGACCTTCGTGTACAACCCCACCACCTTCCAGCTGGAGCACAACCACAACGCCAAGTACACCTATGGGGCTTTCTGCGTCAAGAAGTGCCCGCGTAAGTGCTGCCTGATCTGCCCTGCTAGCTGCCTTCTCCTGCAGTGATGGGAAGCTGGAGCTGCATTTCAGGAGCCTTAAAAACAGTGAGAGAATGAGAACAGTGAGAGAATGGAGCACAATCACTCCACTTGTGCTTGCAGCTGTAATAACTAAGTCAGATGATAACTACAGGCAGTGAATTCCGTGCTGCTGACGGTTCCTGAGGATCCTGGAGTGATTTACCTAAAGAAAGATGATTTCTGTTTTCATGGTCAGCTTGTTACATTCATTCTTTAGATCAGTATTTTAAAATTCCAAAATAGTGGAAATAAATAGTTACAATAGTGGGATTGTAAAAGGGAATGAATTTCTGTTTCAGAAAAATGACATTCCACCATCAGCACCTGGAACCAAATGCATTCATGATATTGATGCCCCTAACTTGGAGTAATGGTGATTTGACAGAAAGTTATCCTGGGCAGTTCTGTCCCAGTGAGGAATAAACTTCTAATACTGACAAGAATGCAGTCTTAAAACCCCAGAGTAAAATTAGAGGGGAGGAGGGAGTTAAAAAAAAGAGGAATCCCATGCATGTAAAACACACATGTTTCTAAGATACCAGCCAGATGATGACAACTAACAGAAAACAGTTACAGGTCATCACTTTCTTTGTGAAAAAGTCTTTTAAATTTGCTGGTTTAATTGAGAAGAATAATAAAGGAAACAGTATTCTTGCTCTCCCTTTCATTCCATGAAGGTTTACAGTTGTACATCAATTATTTTATCTGTAAATTACCAAATTATCCAAATGTAAGAAGGATGGGCGATCTATATTAAATGGATCAATAATAAATTCACAAATCAATAAAATCAATAAAATCATAAATCAATCCAACCCAAAATCCCAGACTGGAGTCTCTGTGGAGGACTCACTGTGGGCAGTGACCACCTTGTTCTGCTTGTAATAGTGGTAGGTCTGCTAAAGCAAGATTGGTTTGTTAAGAACCTGATATCATGCACTATAAGGGATATAATTCTTTGCCCAAATTCTTCATTGAACACTTACCCTTTTTTTTTTTTCCCCTTTCTTATGAGTATTAAACATTCAGTTAGGTAGGATCAGTCTATGTTCTCTTTGGCTGTTGTTTTACAGGGAAAAAAATTGGAATACTTGTCATTGTCCTGTGCACTGTTTTATACCAGATGTATATTGTTGCATGAAAAAGACAGGACAGACCATCTTGCTGTATTTCTCTCCAATTACTGCAGCTTATTTTATCCCTACAAATCATAATAAAGCCAAATTGAGGGTGAAAGGGGGATCATGACAATTCATGGATTTTTCTAAGTCCCTGATAATGTGCCTATTTTGCTTATACACTTCTGAAAACAGAACTTTGAATGTTAATGTCATTGGGAAAGTGCTAAGGCAACAACAGGTATTGACACACAGAGCTGAAAAACATGTGCCAGCTTTTATTCACTTTATTTATATCACAATATTTCCTTTTTCCTTTCAGACAACTTTGTGGTGGATTCCAGCTCTTGTGTCCGGGCATGTCCCAGCTCCAAGATGGAAGTTGAAGAAAATGGTATTAAGATGTGCAAGCCCTGCACTGACATTTGTCCTAAAGGTAGGCAGTGGTTCAGTATAAATTTTCTTGCAAGTAGTCTACACAGGTTGTTATTTTGGCATGAATAGCCCTGCTGTAGAATATGAATAGCCTTTGAATACCCGCAAAACTTTGAGCTATGTAGGTTGTGTGTCAAGCACATACAGTAGAGTGAAAATTTATTAAGTTGTAATGGTAATATAACTAAACCAATTACTTTTTATTAGACACAAATGAAGGGGATTTCTCTGTTGGTTTTAGAGAAATCTGAAAGTATTCTTCATTGTGTTATTTTAATGACAAGTGTTTCCTGGAGGTGTTTTAGCATTGTCCTTTTGTCATTCCAAAGGGGGCCATACAAAACCCCCCCAAATTCAATGTCTCATCAAATTCAATGTGATGTCTCATATTTGTCAATACAGCATTAGGTTTCCATTTCCTTCCTCTGTCTCTGCTTTCCCAGAATCTTCTACCTCCTTTCTCAGTCTCACACACACACAAACAACAGCCAGTGTTGGTTCTGGTGAGAGGACTGCAATCTGTAGGTTACTTTGCTGTTCTAGACTCCAGCAAGGAGACTTTCTGCTCCATGCTTGAAGGTCTGTGGAGCAAAGCATCATAAATTTTCCTCTGTGGGCCTATGCCACTTTTCACACTACTGGAAGATTTCACACTAATCTGGCTTTATTGAGTAAATAATTGTTGTTGTTGCATAGATAGTTTTGTGCACAAAAACACATGTATAGAGTCCCTTACTTTCTCAGGAGGAAAGCTAACACATGTTTGTAAAAGCTTCAGCTGGTAGTTGCCATTAGAGGAGCTCAGTTAGGAAGACAGAATTCATTATATGGTTGAAATCATGAAGGATTTGTTCCTGGATGCATCCTGTGTCCCAGGAAATGCAGTTAAATTAACAGGCCACACAGAGAAGTTCCCTCACTGGCTGCAAGTTTCTCCAGGCACCAGTAACTTGCTGATTGAGCTGATAAATAACAAGTTACTTATGCAGCCTTTTAACAGGCCTCATGGCATGGGTGGTTAAGTTCCCAAATCCACCAGAGAAGGGGACCTCTGGAGCAGCAGTGTTGGGGCCCCTCAGTTTCTCCCCAAGAAATGGCATGGCTGGGCTGAGTGGGATTTAGTGTGGTTGATACTTGCCTTTATATCCCATGTGAAATACCAGTGTGCCAGGGCTCTGTGGCAGGTGCTGTAGCTCAGTTTGTTTTAAATTGGCACGTGCCTCTGTGGGAATATGGGTCAAGGATGCTGTTTTAACACCTCTCTGCTGAATGAGATGAAGAGTCCTGTCTGTAAGGTCAGCATGTTCTGATTCAGTAATTGTTTTCCCTAGTTCTTTACATAAGCTCCTTGTTTTGGCAGCATGTGATGGCATTGGGACAGGGAGTTTGGTGTCAGCTCAGACAGTGGATTCCAGCAACATTGACAAGTTTGTAAACTGTACCAAGATCAATGGCAACCTCATCTTCCTTGTCACTGGGATTCATGGGTAAGTGACAAAATGTTAAGATGTTATGTCACAGTGCCAGCTGAAACCAATTGCATCCACCTCTTAATGATGGCAGCAGGCTTCCTTTATGCAATAGCACACCCAGGATAAATTAGTTTTCTGCCATCCAATGTGAAGAAAACTACCTTGATTCTTAAGATTCAATCTCTAGGAAAAGAAAGGATGGATTAATTGTTTGCACTGAAAAGAGAAAAGACAACTATGATTCTCTGGTTACTTTATGAGGTCCTCAATACTGGCTTATGATAAAGGCTGATTAGAGAATAGAAGGCAGAAAAGGAAGTTGCCTTCCATGAGTTTGTTTAAATTTTTTTAAGGCCAGCAGAATAATATGCAGAATATGCAGAGAGACAGCCTCTCTTAGCACAACTTGTCATAGTCTGGGAGGCTGTCAGTACACAAACATGCACAAGAGCTGCCCTCCTGTCAATCAGTTTTGAAGAATCTATTTAAGTTTCAGTTGCAGAGGCACACAGAATTCACTGGTGTATAAATCCAGTATTTTGGTTTAAATTTTGCTCATTGTAATAGGTCCAGAAAAACCTCAAAGTGCCACAAGTCACATGGATCTGCTCTGCCAAACAACCCACTGAGAGGCTGGATGGAAACCTGTTAAATATCACAGGAAAGGAAAAAGTCAAGTAAATGCAAGAGAATCAGCTAGAGCCCATGAGAAATTTTGTGTGGATTAATCTGGTGCATTCCATGAAATTTAATTTCAAGTTTAAGAACTGCTTTTGAGGGAAAAAATATATTGGCTCATTAAAAAATGTGTCTACATTAAAAGAACCAAACCCAACCTTGAATAAAATTGTACTTGTCTGAAAAATATCTAAATTTGGACTATAAGCAGAAAGTTAAAATATTCTGTTCTATTTTACAGAAGAGTAGGACATGTAATATTGAAACTCTGTAGCATTTTGTCTCTCATTCTTGATGAAGAAAACTCACTTAAGCTAGTGTTTGAGGTTTGAGGGCACTGAGTTCTGCAACCCTAAAGTTTGCTACAGCATGAATTATATTGGTATAGGTTAAAAGAAGAGAAGATTTGAGAATGAAGGAAAATATCTAGATTTCTGGAACAGTTTTTTATTTAAAGTTTCAATGGCATTTTGCAAACCAGCAATATGAAATGGAAATTTAAAAAATGACACTGACTCCACAAGTAGTTTTTTATATAAATGGACAGTACAGAGAAATAAAAATCCCATTTATTTCCTCTCCAACTTTTACTTAATTTTTGTCACAAAATCATTTATTCACGGTGAACTGTAAATTTTAGAGTATGAATTTTTAATGTTTTAGATTGTAGGGACTTAAAGTCTGGTTCTCTGGGGAATTGGAAGACTTTGGTGGTGGCAGAGAATAATTTTGGTGAAAGATGCAGAGGATATTTTTTTGTTGTTGTTTTTTCCATTGGAAACTCTGCTGTTGCAATTGATCCTGTCCTAGTTTTTGATCCTGTGGTTCTGTAGCCTATTTCTTTCCTGAGCACATTAACTTCAAGTCTTTTTGAATTTGTTATAATTTATGCAAATATATATATATATGTAATTATGAATGTTTTTATACACAACTATTTAAAGTAATTAAGATATACACTATACACTACAGTTTTATATGTTGATAAAACATCAGACATTTGGCTGTTTAAGGGGTTTAAGTGTATATCTGCATCTTTAAAGCTATTTTACCTTCAGAATTTAGAGGTGAAATTCAGCTGCCTCATGTTTATTGCAGGCTAGGGTTTTCCTTTTTTGATGGCAATGCACTCTGAAAGCAAAGTACTGTGTTTCTGTTAGGTAGTCAAAACTTATTATTTAGTTTTCTGAGAGCCCCACATTGTTAAAATAATATGTGTTTGATGCCTCTGTGGTCCACTGGGCTTTTTTGTTAATATTCTGGAACATTAACAAACATTAACAATTCTGGGAATCACGTGTCCTGCAAAGCAGAAGGAGGAGAGGAGGAAACACTTATTTATAATATGCTCCATATTTATTGCTGAGGCTCCCTACTCTCAGAAAACACACAAAAATACCATAGCATGCCATTCCAGAGGAATCTTTGTTTGGTGTAAGCTTCTGGTTGACTTTTTAAATACATTTATTAAATGATGGCACTCTCAAAATCAAGGTCAGCTCCATCTTTTCACACTGTGGCATATTTAAAAATTTAAAATTTCAAGTTTTGGAGGTTGTTTCATTTCTCGTGGACAAACTTGCTTGGCTAGGATCCATGCTTTTAGAGGTTCCTTGTTCAACATCTTCTCCAAAGTGTGCCCTTTAAATGTCACATGTCAGGAACTGCTGGCCTGCTCTTGGCTTTGTGTTGCTTATAGCTGGTCACTCCTTTCAGGAGCAGCTTTGTTAGTCCTGGCATGCAGAATCACAGCTCTGCCATTCCTGGGAAAAAAACCTGAAAATTCATCTTTCCTTTAGGAAGGTCTCTTCTAGTTGTTCAGAATTCCTTAATTTTCCATACATATTTGCTAAAAAACAAATGAGTTGAACCTTTATGATCCTTCAAGATGACGAGGGAGAAGTTAGACACGGATCTGCAGGAACAGCAGGCTGAAGAAGCTTGGTGCATATCCTCATAAAAGCAAAGTGTTGAGCACCTTAATGCTTTTTTTCCTACAGGGTATGGCTTTGAGAACCTGATCTTTTTTTTGTTTAAAGTGTCACATGATGTGATTTTAATCTTTCAGAGACCCATATCACACGATCGCTGCCATCAATCCAGAGAAATTAAATATCTTCCAAACAGTGAGAGAGATAACAGGTAACACACTTCTGATCTCCTATAATCTGCAGTAATTAATGAATTCATTCTCACTTTGCTTTTATAGTTGTCATGTGTTGGGTTTTCTGAAGAACACAAGGCACTTGTTTGCATTAAGCACATCACTCTGTAATTTTTATAAAAATAAAAATTTCAGTATCAGTTGATTTTCACAAGTGTATTTTCCTTTGAACACAGGATGCCTATTCTGGCAGATGCTAAGTGGATAAAGGACCTTGGTCCCATGTTAGCAAAGTAGGACAAGTGTTGCAAGGGAGGGAAATGTGAGGCAAATGGTGCTGAAATTTGGGAAACCATTTTCTTTATCTGAAAGCATTTGAAGGTTCCAGTCTGCTTTTACAGCTTCTTCCCTGGGTCCAACAGAAAATTAGCTGCAAATTAGCTTCTGTAATTTAAAGACAGATGTATGATGTGCTGGTGAGTGGTGGTAGTGAGTCCCATTTTTGGTGACTTTTCAATGGGATCATAAAACAAGTAGTCAGTACTTTGTTTTCTTGCATCTTATTTCTTGTTTCACCGTGTGGGGGACAGGGAGGGAGACATTATTGTGTGAGTAGTGTCTGTGTTCTGAGTTCTCATTTGATTTCTGATTATGTATGGGTAGGGAAATGCAAAAAATTGTTCTGTTTCATGCACAAAAAACCCCACCAAAATGCTTTTGGGCACCACAGCTTGATTGTAGCTGTGTGGAGCTCAGCATGCTTCACCCCTTAAAAGTTGTGAATTTCAGCGAATAGGTGGATTAAAAATGCAAGTAAACTCTTAATCTCTCCCTAATTAACGTCAAAGATAATCTGGCACTTGGCTGAATGTTCTTTGCAGTTCCTAAACACACTAACAGACAGTCTGAGCCCTGCTCCTGGAGTGGAATTGCCCCAGTGCTCACACCTATGTGTCCTGCTGCTGCAGAGTCACCTGCTCAGGTGATGAGCAGTGCTCACCTCAGATATCAGGACAAGTTCTCCTTCTCTTTTTGGAGGAGATGGTGCTGAGCAGCCTGCAGCTTACCTTATTTCTTACCTTATTTCTTTTCCTCAGGCTGGCACTGTCTTTCCTTTACAGGCTAAGCCTGTCCTAACCCACACTTGGCTGAAATAATTTGTGTTTGCCTTTTCCTCCCTCAGGGTATTTGAACATACAGTCGTGGCCTGAGAACATGACAGACTTCAGGGTGTTTTCTAACTTGGTTACCATTGGTGGGAGAGCTCTCTATAGGTAAGGAACTTCTCTGTTGGTGGAATAATTTTTTATTAGTGTTCTGTGATTCTTTGTTCAGTAACAGAGAATGCAACATCCTTTGGGAAGGACATTGTAAATTGATATATTTTTTCCCTCCGTTACCAAGGTGTTCATTGCCAGTATCTTTGCTAATCAGTTGTTTATAATGGGTAATACCTTCTCCACATAATTATTTATAAAAAAAAGGCTTGGTTCACGGCTGTAGCTATTACCTCATTGTCTGGAACTTACATTTATGGTGTAAAATACCTTGTGAAGAAACATAGTGTCAAAGGAATGAATAATAGAACTTAGCCTCATTATTAGGAGTTTATATGGCTGTGATTAGACATGCAGGCTCATATGCCCAAACAACAGAGTGGTTTTAAGAAGAGGTAAAAAGTGGAAGAACATTGAAATCACTGAGGCACGTTGCAGGTGAAGTGTTAGGGAGCCATTTTTACCAGAGATGTTCCTGTGGGAAAACTCGGGTGGAGAAATTGGTTTGAAAAGAAGAGAACGTGGTGAGAAAATCTGGAGGAAGCACGAGGAGGTACCTGAGTAATTTCTCCAGCAAGCCCTGGATCCCCACTTTAGAGATGGAGTAAATCAGGCATGGGATTCTGCTGGCATCTTAAACAGCAGCCTGAGCAGAATATGAATAGCAGTGAAACCTTGGGGTTGAATTACAGCCTCACATTCTGTTCCAAGGCAGCAATTTTTATTTGGAACAGCTGGAAAACAATTATCATCATTAAAATACAATAACTTAAAGGATGCCCAGAAACTGGATATTGTCTTCACTAATCTTCAGTCATAAAATATGTGCAGTCATTTTCATGTTGTGCAGACAATCATTTACTGTTCCTTTGATGAAGAAAGGCGATAACCAGGTATTACAACCAAAGAAAAATGAAATGTAGAAAGTGGGCTGAAAAAAAAAAATCCACGAAAATAACAATTTCTTCCTGTATTACTTGAAATGATGCTAATTTGATGCCTGAAAGAAGATGTTTTAATACATTTTACATTATTTTTCTCCTCAGCATATAAACTATCACAGTATTAATGCTGTTGAAAGAAAAACCTGAATTTTATTCAGTTTTCCTAACAGCACATTATCTCAAAAAAATCACTTAATGGATGAAATGAAACTGGTTTTCTGCTGGCTTACTTGGCCTAGTGCTATGAGCATCACAGCTTGTGGTATCTCACTCCTGACAGGACTTATAATTTCCTGAGCAATAGAGCTGGATGTTGACTCATAAAATAACTACATCACCACAAAATAAAAGTTTTCTGAACAATTCTCAGTTTTTCCAGAAAGATCATGTTAACTCTTGGCAGTTTCCTACCAGATATAATAAGCTGTGCCTTCTGAAGATAATTCCTACTCTCTCTCACTTTTGTTCTCATCCCAGTGGCCTTTCCTTGCTCATCCTGAAGCAACAAGGCATCACTTCCCTGCAGTTCCAGTCCTTGAAGCAAATCAGTGCTGGCAACATCTACATCACAGACAACAGCAATCTGTGCTACTACCACACTGTCAACTGGACCAGCCTCTTCAGCACCCCCAGCCAAAAGACAGTCATCCACAGGAACAAAAGGGCAGAGAACTGCAGTGAGTACCTGCTGGGGCTTGGGGGGCTCTGTGGACATCAGGGGAACTGGGCTCATTTACAGCATCCCAGGGCTTTGAGCAGGAAAATGAAATGGTTTAAGGAACAAAGGGAGCAGAGAGAGAGAGCTGCTTCCTCAACCAGTTCCACAAATAGGAATTCTGAAGGCTGTGAATGGAATGTTCATGACTCTACAGCCCTTTGCTAATGGAGTGGGATTGGTAGCTTCTGCTCCCCCCACCCTAAGTGGCCCTATCTTAATCCAGAACTGTGTTTTTTGGGACTGTTTTAGGTCATCAAGTCCTCTCTTTTCATATTTGACCTATCTGATAAAAAATACTACTTCAGGAAAGCTTACATGCCAGTACCTAGGCTGAGATCATCGTACTGAAAAGCCAAAAAAGCTCTGTAGCAGATAAAATAACTTGTTTATATAGAAATCAGGCAGAAAATTGCATCAATACAGGCATATTGTAGCAGCAAGGCAGTTCATTTTAAGCATCTGTTAGACTGCTTGCAGGAGAGGAGATTCATTAAATTGCTGTATGTTTAAGTGATATTGCTGATGTTTGTGCTCTGATCAGCCAAAAATGTTTGCTTTGGGTTTTTTCAAGCTGTGGTCCTATTTTTGACTTGCACTTTCATTCTTTCTTTCTGTTGGTTTGAGGTGTTTTTTTTTTTGTTTGAGTTTTACTTGAGGGATTTTGTGGGGTTTTTTCCCCTCTCCTCTCCCTTTGAAGTGCTGTTCTCTATTCTGAGAGAGTGAATGGCTGTGCTCACTCTGTACCTTCAGAGTTAGGTGAAATACAGCTGGAGCTTTGTCTCTGCTGCTCAGTTACTTTTCTAATCTCTCCTACCATGGAGGAGCCACAGGAAGTATGAGGTCTTGTTTGGTCAATCACCCCATGATTTTGGTTGTGTGGCATTTTAATTGGTATTAATTTTATTAGGCTTATTTCTTTACATGCAAGTTTAAAAAGTGAAGGTTAAGAAAATGCTGCTTGCTGTCACTGCAGGAAGTTTTTACTGTGATTGTGCCTGAGACTGTAGGGCTTTTCTTCTGCCCCTACATAGAAAGGCAGCTATAAAAATAGAGTATTTATTGGAAAATAGAGGTGCTGCCAAGAAGGATGCTTTCCCCTTCAGTGTGACAGGGTCATGTGGTGAGGAACCACCTAGTTCTTCCCTAGTGCTCCAGTAACAACTGTATTTTGTATGGCATGAAGAAGGATTAGCCCTTTTGAGATTTCCCACATGGAACTCTTGGGCTGACAGAACAGGAGGAAGAAACTCAAGGTTCTGTTGACCATGAAAGAGTCACTAAGGTTATATTCCCAGATCCAAGTTGCTCCCATCTTGCCAGGAGATACATGAACTTGTGAACCTTCTAGAGAGCACAGGTTTCCTCTCTACCAGATGGAAAACTGGGAGAAAAGTCATGCTCTTGGTGCTCTGATGTTTTCTTACATCAGATTGGCCCTAGCTGTCTGATTATCATGCAGCATTTAATGAAAGAACAATCAACTTTCCTTCATTCCTAGGAATTTAATATAAAAAGAAACTAAGCAGTAACAAGGTGGAGCACAGGCCTCATGTCTCATACAGTAATTATTCCTCTTTGTTTCAAGCCTTCTGTAACCTCCCACAATGGGAAATCACTCAGGTGAATTTTGTAAGGTGCTTTTTCCCTTCATGGAGTGGTGTCCCAGTTGTTTCACTGTTTTTGAGAGCTTTGGGACATAGCTGAGCACAGCAGCTTGGAACATAATCTTGCAATAGTTGTCAGGGTTCCTTTTTTAAACACTTCTTTGTCCTTTCCTGGGATCACTCAGTTTGAGTCCCTTAGAAGCTGCCACAACTACTGAAACATGGGCTTCCAGAGCAAATGGAAACTGGGATGTGCTGTCACATCATCCTCTCACATGGAATGTCTTGTCACTACATTTGCACTCAAAGGGAAAATGTAAACTTTACTTCACCTCTAGCTAGGTGATGATTTATTATACTAGACACTTATTATTTTCCAGGAAGAGAAATTCTCCTAAAGACATTTTAGGAGATTTAACACTGTGGGAATCTTAAAGTGGAAAACTTTTTTTTCCCCCCTTTCTACCCAGTTATTGTTAATGGCTTAAAGGGAATTACAGCAAACTTTTTCTATCATTGTGTAGCTTTTCTGAAAACTCATGTAAGAGCTCCCAAGGTCTTCTAGCCACCATTGTATTTAAGTGACTTTTATGACCTGTCACAAGGTGATGATATCTTCTCCACACCATTTAATGTTGTGTTCAGCTGACTCTACATCAGTGAGGAAATACTGAGAAGTTGCAGGGGGAGTAAAATTTTTGTGGAAAAGTTTGGTCTATGTTAATGCTTCATCTCTGAGATAACACTGGCATGACAGAGTTTGAGAAAACTCTGATTTTTACTGCCTCCAATATGGAGGGGTTTTTTTAATAGGTTAAAAGCCTAGGCAAACTTCTGTTTTTTTGTAGAATACTGAAAATACAGGAACAAAATATATGTGTTTTTAATTTAGAAAAGGAAATGAAATCCACAAACCCTGAGGATGCTCTAGTGTTTTGTGTTGCCAGGGCCAGAAAGGGGGGGTCCATGGAAGGAATGTGACCTCTCCCTTCTCCACTTCCCTACACAGTCTCAGGGATAGAATTCTCAGGGTCCAAGCTCTTGTGCACAGGGAATGGAATAAAATCATCAAGGAAAGGGTAGATAGATTTGACCTTTGCTCCATGTTGAAGTGAAAAATCTGCCTTTTTTTTCCAGATTTTTTTTTCTTATGGAACAGTCAGAGGTGACTCATGAAATATGTCAAAAAATACACAAAAAATAATTACAGGAAAAAAAAAAAGTTCTTTTGTCCAAACCATTCTCTCAGCTTTAGTGACACCTGCAGTGTAAGGTGAAACCCTTCTAGGCAAAGTTTGTTACAGATGTGATTATTATGAATTATATCAATCTAGCCACCAATTAACAACTTGAATAAATGATTACATTCATTAGTGGGCATGATGTAAAGCTAATTGAAGTCTGCAGGAGTTTTTCTATTCAGTTCATGGAGCTTTGGATCAGGCCCAGAAGCATATAGCCAAATAAAAATAATTTTTTATTTTTTTTAGTAGCTAATTTTCTTGTGTTCTATTTAAGTTAGGGAAAAACATTGAACCTTTCTGCTTCTAACCTGTGTGCCCCCATTAATAAAGAATGAGCCCTTCTTCTAAAAGTCCTGACAAAACCCAGTTCCTGTCAAGATATTGTTGTTATTTCCTTCCACAAGAGTCCATGTGATGTGTTGGAGCTGCAGAACGTGCTCAGCCCATGGAAATGCCAAAAAATGTGTCAAAAATTGAAATGTTTCTTTAGCCATCCCCACAATTAAAGAAGAGAAAGGCGAGAGAAATGAGTTTTTATAAGTTGTCAAAACAACTACTCCATCCTTGCCAAGATTCTTTTATGGAAATGTTTCAGGAGGAAATCACAATTTTTTTTATTTCTGTTACTTTTTTCATAAGAATATGGGCACTGTGTTGGCTACATTTCAATGGGGTAACCACAGTTTTCTTTATTGAAAAGCTCTCCTTTTATCTGTGTACAGTTACTCACTGTATTTTCTGAGCTATCTTGTAATAATGTCCCTTGTTATTTTTACAGATATTTTAGATATTTAGATATTTATTTATTTAGATATTTTAGATATTTACCTGCCCATGCAAATAAATTCTGATCACAGACTAGTTTGAAGGAAAGGAAAAAGAAAATTTTAAAAGAAAGGAAATTACTCATAGTAAATCACAGTTTCAAGTTACAAAAGAAGGTGAGAAAGCAAACAGGGAACTGCTTTTTTTCTGATGAGTGTGGAAAACAAAGTCAAAAGAGCTAGCAATATTCTTAAAATTAAAAAATGAGAAAAAGAGGGGTCTCCAAACCAGGTTGTTTTTCTTTGTCCAGTGACAAAGATTTAAAATGAGTCACTAAGTTGAAAACAAAAACCATATGAAACTATATAAAAGTTTGATTAATTGTGACTAAGGTAATTTCTGGGTTTGTGGTTTTTGGTTTTGTTTTTACTTGCAGGTTCAGGCAGCATAGTGGAACACTTGATAATAATTATAAAAATATATTAGAAAATAATATTATAAAAATATTACTATGCTTGAAAGAAATTCAGCTTAGGACAGGAATGAGAAGGTGAATTTTGTGTCTCTGCTCATGCTGGCTGTGCTGCTCTGGCTCATTTGGCTGCAGCAGCAGAGCTCAGGGAAGGAGGACAAGGCATCTCCCTGAAATGGCCTTGCTGTGCTGGAATTTGTGATCATTAATAACACCTTAAAGCATACTGAGCACCTGGAATGACTCCTAAATGAAATCATTTTTTATTTCAGTAAAAATATATTTCATATACTTGATACAGAAAGAATAAAAACTAAATCCCAGCCTTGATAAAACATGTTCAGGCTTCTCATGCCTGAGGTTATTTGTGGTGTATGGAATAGGATAGTGTTGGAGAGGGTGGTAGAACTCAATCATCACCACTCCTTTTCATTTATTATTCCTCTTAAGTTGTTTCTGGTGACTTAAAAAGTAAACAAATATCTGTGTTGTTGCCATCTCTGATATTTCAGGTCCTTTCTGGGTTTAATTTACTCAGTGCACTGTGTAATCCATTTGTGTAAATCATTGCATTGTGCAAAAATAAGTTCAAATTCATTCTGTCCTTTCACATGCCAGGGTTAGGCTAAAAGTGCACCCAGATTTTCTTCAGATGCTGGAGAGATAATTCCCAGTTTCCTTCTCCTTTTTGCTCATTTTCTTTGTCACATCATTTCCATATTTACATGGAGAATGATTTCTATAAAATAAAAATACAGACTTACACTGTTTGAAACAAACTTTCCCTCTAAGCCTCAGTTCATTGTGTATTTTGGTGTGGGCTTGAGGGTTTTAACAGAAAGGCTCTTTGGCTCTTCAGGTGCTTTTGCACTTGAATAATATAAATAAATATTTTAAAATCACAATTAATGGTGTCTTTCCTACAGTTTTTTCCCCACTGTCCATAATTTTTATTTCAGGGGCTCCTCAATTCACAGGGAGCATTTTATATTTTATTTTAATAGAACTTCGGTGCATTCAGACAATGGATTTTTTTTGGAATCCTTTAAATCTTTGGTATTTACCGTGTCCTGTGTCAGGGAATTCTACAGGTTGATCTTTACTCTCTATGAAGAAAAATCTCAGATTTTAACCCTATTGGATTCCTGTCTCTTTGAATGCCCACGAGGGACTCAGAGAAAGCAGTGAACAATTGCTTCATGCTTCCTCACCTCCTCCTTGCCATTCAGGATTTTAGAAGTTTTAATCATGTCCTTTCTCCCCCACCTCTGAGACTGCTTCTCTGTTTATTCCTGCTTTAGAAGCTCTTCTCCTAAACCTTTTATCCTGAAAGGAGCAGTCCAGGGGTGTGTGTGATATCCCAGCTCTGTGTATTTGTGTTGCGGCACGATGATGACTTTATGCTTTTATTCCATCCTGTTGCTGGAAAACGGGGACACTCCAGTTGTGTTTCCCAGCGTGTCAGAATGTTTTCCCTTGGGTTTTTGGGGCTGTGTGTGTTCCTGACAGCAGCCCTGTCTCTGCAGCTGCTGATGGGATGGTGTGCAATGAGCTGTGCTCCAGTGACGGCTGCTGGGGCCCGGGGCCGGACCAGTGCCTGTCCTGCAAGCGCTTCATCAGGGGCAGGACCTGCATCGACTCCTGCAACCTCTACGATGGGTAAGACCCTCCCCTCGGGCTTCTCCCCAAAGCTGCTCACTCACATTGCTGAGGACTTCAGTGGATGAGTCAGTTTTGGATTTGGGTTATTCAGTGTCTGGCTCCATCGCTGATATTACTGATTTTGGGGGAAAAGCGTCATGGATTAAGATTTATAAATGTGAACTTGTGGAGAAAACTTTCCCTGGTATTCTGCTGCCTTCTGCATCATCACTTTGTGCCCTTTGTGTTGCTGGTAACGTGAACAATTTGTTTTAGGTGAAAAGTTACAAAAAAACCTGTCTCCAGTGGACACAAAGTATGAAGTGAGTGTTTGAATCACAGCAGCTGAGGTTTTATTTTCTCAGGAGGCAAGAGCCCTTATTTTGGGGTTTTCAACCCTTTTTATAAAGTGTTCCACTACAGGTTAACCTGATTGGTAGCAGGAACAGCACCTCTCTCATCCCATTGGTGGGACAAGAGAAAAACACTCCTAGAACATCTATGTAACACTGTTTTGAAAAGGAAAAATCTTATTTACACAACAGTCCTTGAGGGAGAAAAGTTTCCCAAAAGCCTTTCCCTTGAGAGACAAATCAGCCACTGAGAGCATGAAACTCTCTCAGGTTCAGAAAATCATGTCCATAAAAACCCTCACCATTTATCCCTGCTTGATACCCTTATTCAGAACCATACAATTATATTCTTTCAGATGAGTTGGATTCAGGCATTTGATAAAGAAATTCTCTGAATAAGGACCCCAAAGTAGAAAAGCTCACTCTCTTTTGTATAATGCACTGTGTAATGGTAATATAAATAAATACAAATACAAATATAAATATATAAATATATAAATATATAAATATATAAATATATAAATATATAAATATATAAATACATAAATACATAATTCTAGAAATCTATAATTATAAAAATATATAATTATGTAAATTTATAAATATACATACATTTATAAGTATATACAAATATATAAATATGTACATATATTATATATATAAAATTAAAATAAACATTATCTATTTTAAAATAAATATTAGATAATATATGAATAATAAATATGAAATAATATATGGTTATATATAAATATATAGAATGTACAATATATATTATCTATTATATTGTATATAAAGTATATAAATTATATAAAAATATATATAAATTATATATAAATATATAAATAAATACAAATATAAATTTAAACACCCAACAGGAGTTCTTGCCCCTTTTCCTTTTGCTGCTTATACTGGGGGAATACCCCCAGAGCAGCAAGTGTTTGAATCTGCCTTTTGACAGAAAGATAAAGCTGAACTGAGCCAAATGAACTCCCACACATGCATGAAAACATTCTCAACTCTTCCATCTGGAGAAGGCTTGCAAAAAATCCTTTGTCAGAGCACAGTTTTATGTGCTTAAAAGCTCCTGTTCTCCTCTCCTCCCGCTTCTCCCCCCAAGAAGAAGAGTTGCAGACCCCAGTTGTGTTGTCAGTGTCCTGGAATAAGTTGAAATAAGTTGGTCCCCCCTTGGTGTCTTTTGCTGCCATGGAGCCTGTCAGAGTAAGAGCATGAGGAGACTCAACCAGAATGTTCTGTTCTGTTCTCTATCTACCAGTGAGTGGCATTTACACTTTCCACAGGCTCAGTTCTGTCCTAAATATTTGAAAATAGCTGTAACCTGGGATAGGGAAGAACTTTTTGTTTGTGGGACAGCTCTGCATGTTCATGCTGTAGGCAGCAACAGATCTGGGTGGGATCAAGCTGTATTTGACATCTCTTTTAGTCCTCAGCAGGAAAAACCCACTCCCAGTGCCAGGGAACAGATCTTCAGGGTGGGATCAAGCTGTATTTAACATCTCTTTTAGTCCTCAGCAGGAAAAACCCACTCCCAGAGCCAGGGAAGGGTGGGCTCCTTTGCAGCACTTGAGTGAGTTTTTCCTCAGCTCTATCCTGATGTCCTCAGCTCAGTCCTGATGTCCTCAGCTCAGTCCTGATGTCCTCAGCTCAATCCTGATGTCCTCAGCTCAATCCTGATGTCCTCAGCTCAATCCTGATGTCCTCAGCTCAATCCTGATGTCCTCAGCAGATCCTGATGGCTGTGAGGGGTAACTGGCAGCTGAAATGTTTGAAGGAAGAAATTCAACCTGCCATCACTACCCTTTTTCCCTCTTAAAAGGGATTAATAAAAAAAAGCCACTTGAGTGGTAGTTTCTTGTGGATACATGAAATTAATGAGTAAAAGGATCTGTTTTGACATGTTATAGATTGAGACCTCAGTCTAGAATTATTGCTGAAAACATTATGAGCCTTCTGGGGAACGGGCTTTAAGGCATGTGTTCCTGGAGACCTACCTGCAAGAGGGGCAGCTCTGTCATCAGTGCCCACGTGTGACAAGTGGCTTCCTGAATCTGAGCCACGAGTCACAACCCCATAGATTAAAATCAAGAAGTCAATAATTTTGTCCTGTTAACGAAGTCTGTGTTTCTAAATGAGAGGAAGGCCCCCACTATAGTTTTATATGGGTGAAGAAGGTGTCTCTGCTTCACGTGGCTGTGCATGAGGTGGTGGTCTGTCCTCAGCTGCTGAGGTCAATTCCACCAGGTGAAGACTGAGCCAAGGGAGCTCAGTTTGGGGCTGGAGTCAGATGTCTCTTAACCTGCCTACAAACTGTTTTCTCAGGGAATTCCGAGAATTTGCAAACGGTTCTGTGTGTGTGGAGTGTGATCCCCAGTGTGAAAAGATGGAGGAAAACATGATCACTTGCTACGGGCCGGTAAGAACAAAGCCTGATAACTTTTCTTAGCTTTTGCTTTCTTTTGTTTGTCAGGGTTCAGGGTAACTTGTGAAAGTGTGCTGAAGGACAGGGCTTTCCTGCTCACAGACTTTACAGCAGGTACTGCAAATTAGTGAACCAAAAGCAGAAAATACACATATTCTGCATGTAGGGAAGGAATTCTGCTCGTGCTAAGTTGGTGTTGGGAATAAACTGCCTTAGGTCTGCCTCCTTAAAAAAGCAATTTTGAAAATTTTCCTTTTCTTTCTTGAGTTGTCTTAATGCTTTAGTGGTGCAGATGCACACAATTTTTACAGACAGAAAGCATGCAGTTGTGATTTGAGTGTGCTCCTTTATTCCTGTTTTCATTCTTTATACTCTGGATCTGTCCTGGATTCCCTCCCAAAAAAAACTGGGGGAATTTGACTCAGTCTCTCAGTTTGAACAATATGCTGGGAGGTTTTTTGTACTTAGATAGCCTTTAGGTTCTTTTGATACATAACATTTTTCATTCATCCTAAATGATGGTTAACTCCTTCTCACCTTTATAATGGCCAGTAACTTTTCTTTCAAAGGTTATTGCTGATTTGGGAGATAGAAGTTGTCTCTTTCTTCTAGTCTTCTGTGTATTGCCAAGATTAAAAGTCACAAGTATGCTGGAAATGAGGAGTTGTATTTTAGGCTCTTCATAATTGAGAAAATAAAACCCATAATTTATTTCTATATTTCTATGGCTTAAAATAAAGGCATCATAATTTTTCTTACAGTACTGTGTTTTTCTGCAATACAGCCATAAGGCAAGAAGCTAATGTTTCAAGTGTTCAGCTCATCAGGGAAATTTGGATTTGTAGCAGGGCTTGTGGACATAAAATCCTAGGCCAATTCTCAACCTGATAACCAGATTTAGTTACATAGTAGCTTATCATCACAGCTTTAAAGTTTTACTTCTACATTGTCCAGGAGTCTTGGTTTGTTGTCCTTAACATTTTGGTCTTCATGTGTATTAAGAAGGAGACCTTGTAGTCCTTCAGCCTTGCTGTGACCAGATGCCACGTGCAGAATGCTTGTGGAAATAGTTCTGGAGTGCAGAAGCAGGAGATGCCACCAAAGGGCTTTGCAAAGGTGGTTCAGTACTGAATAATGTAGCTTTAAAGTGGGCACTGACTTCATTGTATTAAGCACACCAATAATACCAAGAAGCTCCTCTAGAGGCTGGTATTTAGTCCTGCACTCTACAGAAGCAGTTAATGGCCAAAAGCAGCAGGATTTATGTGTCTGCTGCTCGCTAGCAGGGGCTGGAAGCACGCAGGTAATTCGCTGTTCCTCGGGAAGAGAAGCTGCTGCAGTTATTGCTGAGTGAGTGCCAATGCAATCCTAGCACAGCAGGAAAGGACAGAGTAACTTACAATGCACTGCATTTCTTTCTTCCACGCTCTCCAGGGTCCTGACCACTGCACAAAGTGTTTCCATTTTAAGGATGGTCCAAATTGTGTGGAAAAATGTCCTGATGGCTTGCAGGGGGCCAACAGCTTCATTTTCAAGTACGCCGATGAGGATCGGGAGTGCCACCCGTGTCACCCAAACTGCACCCAGGGGTGAGTGCAAGCTCTGGGCAGGGAGCCATCCTGTCCATCTACTGCTTGTAGCACAGGGTGCTTTATATATGTGTATTTTATATCTAGGTGGTTTGGCTTAGTAAAGCACTTGTCCCACTCCTGAAAAGCGAGAGTGCAGCAGGAATTTAACCTTTGATTTTCAGGTCTCTCATGACGTTCAGGTTTTAGTCATGAACGCCCAACAGCTTATCACAAAAAAACCCTTTTGAAGACCACAGAGAGGAACTTTGCACAGCAATGCTCTCAGCTTTCCTTCTACACTGGTTTGTAGCAAATGCTGCCCTTTCACTTATTTTTAGACCTGTAAAATGATTTTATTTTTAGTATTTGCTCCTTGAAAGAATCTCTGCTACTTGGTATTGGTGAACTCAGCCTGCAGCAGTACTGTGAGACAAAAGTGTTGCTGCTCTCCTTCTCCTACAGGGACTGATGCACACAGTTTGAAACCAGACTTTGTACAGGAGCCTGAGACTGAGCATCCATTTCTGGAGTCCTGTCAAAGTGCCCAGAATAATTTGTTACACTTGGAATAATGCAGCCCATGGATCTGAGCCAGAATTAACCACCTGTGCCACACAACAATAGTCACACACACACACACCTATAGTTTTGCACAGGCCATGTAAGTTATTACTGCCTTTTCCATGGGGCAATTCAGATTGTCCAGCATGCAAAGAGAGGAGGAGGCAGCAATGGGAAAAAGAGAAAACATCAGCCAGTGAAATAATCTTTGACAAGAGGCTCTTATTGTTTAGCAGCTAAAATTAAACCAGTAAATTATTCAATGTAATCTTGATGTCAACAGCTGTTGCCATTCAAAATGAGACCTTTTGCTGGTTTTGCAAATCTAATTACAATAGAGCCATTAGGGAAATGAGAGGGAGATCACAGAGACACAGCCAGGATCTGTTACAGATTTGTCTCCCCTCCAGCCCCTTTAAATCAGTTATACAATAAGAAAAATAAGAAGAGGGTAAGAAGATAAGATATTAAAAGATGAGCTCACTCTAGAAGCTCTGGTCCTGGCTTTCATAGGTGGAGAAGGTGCCAGTGCTGATTTAATCTGACAAGACCACAGATGTGTGATGGATTTACTGTCTGCCCAGCATAGGAAGTGCCTTGCAGCTCTCCTGCCTTCCAGGGAGCAACACTTCTTCCCATTCCCTCCTCCTTCCTGAGGAGTTCTAACTGACCCAGTTATTTCCAGTGTTTGTGGCCCAACTGTGTTTCTCCTAGGCCAGGAAGGGAGCAGAAGGTTCTCCATGCCTTCCCACTTCTCCACAGGCACTCGTATTTTGCAAGTGGTTGTTTATTTTTATCTGCCTGGATGGAGCAGGGAAGTGTTTATGTCTTGTGCTGAAAATGTGTCGTTCTAGCTCACAGACAAACATGAAGGGCACTGGGCAGTTCTAGCTGACCTTGGCAGTATTCTTTGGCAGCTGTTGCTGACACAGGGCTCCCTTATGGTGAGTGATGTTGTCCTTTTAATCCTTGGACTTCCAGTTTCCCCTCTTTTCTATTTTCTCCTCCTGATTAGGTGAAAGAATGTCCCACTGTGTGCCCATCCCCAGAGAAAGGACAAGTGAAAGGACCAAAGGTCTCTCCCCCAGTTACATGTACAAAGGTGTGATTATCTCCCAGATGAGGACTTATCCCTTTCCCATGACACCAATACTATTCCCTGTGGAAATCTTTGCCCTCTTATTAAAGAGCTGATGTGTCTATTCTTAGGTATTCTTTTTATCCCTTAGAAAAACAATGCTCTCTTTCCCCCAGCAATGGGTAAGCTTAGCTCACTACTCTCTTTTTAGTGCTCCTGGAGACTTTGTGGCATGTGATTATGTTAATGAATCTATTAATGACTGTCCAAGATGTTTGAGGTTTGCAGGTTGTCCATCTTCTTGCCAGCATTGTCAGGGGCTGAATCTGCCCACAGAGAGACAGGAAACCAGTTACTCTCTCCTTCCCTCCTTCAAGGCTGAATTCTCTAGTTTCACACCCTTCCTTTGGAAAGTAGCATTTAAATTCCCCTCAGTCATGATCCTTCACTGAAATAAATAGGTTGTGGAGAGAACACAGCTTGCTATTTGGCTCATGGCTGAAAGGTAGAGAGAAAACGTGATTCTGCTTCATCCCGCACATCTGTTCTCCTGGCTGCCACATCAAGTGCTGGAATAAAAGCAGTGCCCTCTCAGTACAGCTGGAAAACCCATCAAAAAGGGTTGAGCTGCTGCAGAGCAATGCTTCCCAGTATGGTATTACCTCATTCCTGCAGTGCTGCTCTCTATGAGTCAGGCTGCTTGATAAAACAGATTATTAGCTCTCACATGATGTTTCCACTCATCCCCCCCAGTTGTCACCAAGGAAGGATCTGTCCCACCTCTGTTTCCTGTGTTTTGCCACAAATTCCATCTCAGCATTTGCAGAGGACTGCTTTAGTGAGTCCATTCTCCTCCCTCATTCAAGTGTAAGGACTGTTTCTCTAAATAAGGGTTTAATTATCCAGCCCTGTTAATGATCCTGCATTGACCAGAAGAACTGTCAAACAGTGACTTCTTTGGGTGCAACAACTGTGCTCCTTGCATCCCTGGGATAAGTATCAGCTACTTGAAGCCAGTTTGGAGCAGATCTGAGGCATGTGGGACAGCTATCCCACTTAATTCAAGAGAGTTTGGCACCTCTCCTTGCAGAGCTGGCCAAAACTGAACACTTCCACAGGAATAAAATACTAATTACACAATAGCAAGTGACAGCCTGCATCCTTGCTGGGCAGGACACAAATGGGAGATCTCACTGGACACCTCCTCTCTTCCTACAAACGTGTTTTGTCCCACAGCTTTTTGAAGGGAGGGCATCACTCCTCACCAAAATACACTTTTCCTTCCAAGCCAGAGAAGTCAGGGGAGCTCCAGCAAGAGTGTGTGGCCCTGAAGGGATTTGAGGGCAGAAGCAACTTGTTACCTCTAAATCTTAGGTTTATTTTGAGGAAGAAAGTTTGAATTCCTGGTGAAAGAATATTGCAAACACACTCTGGATAAGAAAAAACTGTTCCTCTTTTGTTTTACAAAATTTCCTCCTAGCCCCTGCTCCAGTTCAATTTTGTTCCTCTCACCATGAATTCACCTCACCTGTTATCTCAGTCTCACCTGTTATCTCAGTATCCCTTGGGTAGAGTTGTCTGACTTTATCCATAACAATAACTGGGTGACCACCACAAAAAATATTTTCTCCTGCCCAGAGATAATCCACTTATACCACTGTAAAATCAGTTTTGTTTGTTTCCAGTGACCAAGATTTTTGAGAATTCATTTGGCAAGGAAAAGCTTCTCTACCCCATATCTGAGCAGTTAAGACTCCACCATTCATTCTTTAAAAAATTGATAAATGACAATATTTCTGGGTTGTTTCTGGGAAAAAAAAAAAAAAAGCTGTTGTTACTGCAATTTTCAAAACCCCACATTTCCTTTCAGAGGATGATTATCTGTTAAGCTAGGATGAGCTCCAAGTGTAATTTTCTGGATAAGCTGTATTGAACTTTTGTAAGGTACTAAATATATCATTAATAAATTGGCATGTATCAATTAACCAGTTCATTTTACAGAGCCAACTTGGAAAAGAGAATATCATCCAGACTCCAAGCAGAAGGAACACTGGGTATGAATGGGGTTACCAGTGTGATGTATGATTGTGTCAGGCTTATAAGGGTCAAAAAGCCTGAAATGAAGGGAGTTCCTTCCTGGGGAAAAATACCTGCTGATTTGGTGGTACAAAATACCCTGTTAATAAATATTGCCATGACTCACACGGTGCTGTACTTCCTTGCATGTAATCAGGGAGGAAACTGGGAACTGCTCAACCAGGAGTAATGGAATTGCACCTGGACAGAGTTTTCTCTCTGGGGAAGCCAAGTCCACTGAAGAAGATTGCAATTTGAAATAAAAATCAATGAGACTTCAACGTGCACTGGGTGAGGTCTGAAGAGAACAGGTTTGGATTCAATCCCGTTCTCCAAACGTCTGTGGGAAGTGACTCCGAGACAACAGGCTCTTGATGTCAGCCTGCCACTGCTCTAAACTAGAAGCAGCCTCTCAGACTTCTAATTTGAAGATGCCCTTTTTTTTGTTTATAGCAAGAGTCTGAGCTCAGCTTTTCTTGGAATGGCAGGAAATGGACAATCTGAGCGATTCTTCAGCCTCCTTCATTGCTGAGCTTGTTTTCTCCAAATTGCTGAGAATGCCATGAAAGGAAGAAACATTGGATGTGTTTGAGATGGGTTAAAATTCAGACAGTCCTGAATTCCAAAGCCCTGATGCCCAGGACAGCTGAAATTCCAAAAGTTCTCTCTACCAAGTTTTTGAACTTTGTTTGAATCAACCCCTTATGTTTATGAATCATCTGGATATTTAACATATCTTTTTTATGTCTGCGCATATGCTGGAGGAAGCAGTCGTTGAGGAAATCCTTCCAGTTTGTGTTTGCATATCAGAGTAAATGTCTTATGTAAAAATAAAAATTCGAGTAAACAAACACAGGGTAAGGCTTACTTGGTCTGCTCTCCCCAGTGAGCAGGTATGGGGAAATTGAATTCACCAACTTCATTTTATAATGGCAGAGTGATACCAATTTAAATGCAGCAAAGGCTGATGAGTGGCAAGTGATGGTGGAGCAGAAAGATCTCATGGGAGCTTATTTGAACTCCCAGATTTATTTTTTTTTTAACATGCATATCGTTCCATCAAAGCCAATCTGAAAAACAGCAAACTTTAAAAGAGTTGGGGATCACACCTTAAATTTAAAATGCCTCAACAGAAGTGAGTTGCAATCTACTGATGTGTCAGATCACCTCTCCTGCCTGTAGTAGATGTACAGCCAAAGGGTCTTTTAATAAAATGGCTCTGAGATCTTGTTAAAGAGTTGAAATAAATGGTTTGGTTTCCTTAAATGCCGAGGGCTAGACACTCCATATGGCTAGCGTGCAGCACTGAAGGGGGTCAGGTTGTTTTAACCCTAAAAGCTCAGCTTTAGGTGTCTGAGAATCCTGACTGCTGTGTAGATGGATATTTGACTTGCTGTTTGAACACAGAGGACCAGGAAACCAGTCCTGCTCCTCATGGGGACAAGGGAAATGCACACATGCCCATGTTCTGCAGACTCTTTTCCCTGGTTGTGTTTCAGTGGTGCTGCACTTAGTGATTCCTTGCATTTCCAATGCCTTTGGTGACCATCTGCTGATTGTGCAGGTGGAGGACTTTTGGCAGCATCTAAGGAAAGCAGAATAAAATGTCTGAATCAGCAGACACCATTTTGCTGTGGTTTTTGTTGCTGGAAGTTGATCCTTGAGCTTTTCCCTGTTAAAAAGTATACTCAGCTTCCAAAATATTTCAGCAGTTGCCCCGGCTGGGAGCTTAGAACAGAATGAACAATTGCATCAATTACAGAAAGAAAAGCAAATTCTGGATTGTGCTCCTGGAAGTCTCAACTTGTAAATGAACAGCTTTTGTGCAGTAATCACTGGTTTGATGACTCATAAAAGCAGGCAGGGAAAGCAACTCTGTTGTCAGGACTCCCACGTACGCAGGTGAAACTTGCCTTAAGTGTTGTTTGAGCCAAGAAATGGCCTGCCTCGGAGTGCTGCTGCTATCATTGCTCCTCTCATCACAAGCTATAATTTTTTTGGTGTCATAGAGAGTGTCATATTTGGTGTCATAGGTCTCTCTTAGAGAGGGAAGAAGAGCCAGAATTAATAAGGCAAAGGGGATTCCCGCTCGTTGGGCGCGTAAATAACAGATGTAAATAACAGATGTCTCTCTTTCTCTCCCCATTTCCACTTTGGATGTGCTGCAGGTGCATAGGGCCCCACCTGGAGGACTGCATTGGGCTGATGGATAGGTACTGGCTGGGTGCTGGCTGCCTGTGTGTCTCCATCCCTCACGTGTGGACAAGGGCGCATGAGTGTGCATGTCCCGGGGCGCGGCAGTGACGCGGTTTGTTCTGTAATTGCCTGCAGGTGTAGAGGCCCCGCTAGTCATGACTGCATTTTCTATCCATGGACACGGCAGTCCACTCTGCCACAGCACGCTAGGTAACATCCCCACCCCATCCTCCACCCCCTGCCCGCCACAGGAAAGTCATATTATCCACTTTGAGCCCAAACTGGGGAGAGTGCAGCTTGTCCTTGAGGGAGGTCTGCCTCTCTACATCCAAATTTGCTGTTCTGTTTGAAAGCCAACTAAATATTCTGCTCATTTAGAATATACCTTTTTGAAATTGGCTTTATTTTTAGCTTAAATCAATAAAGATTAAATTTCTGAAATTTCCTGTAGACACTCATGTTTCCAGATTAAATTCTATTAGATGGTGAAAATTCTGGTAAAATTGGAATTCACTCGTTTTCTCTTTGTTATTTTTTTTGTTTGTTTGCTTTTTGGGTTTCTTTTTGTTTCAAACAGAATTCTAAAGCAAATAAACCTCTCCTCCATATGCCTCCCCTTGAAACAGTAAATGTTTTGGCCAAACCAAATTTCTTCCTTAATTCACATAAAACTATTATTTGGTGTTTTTTCTTTATCATTTTCTGTTTAAAAGAAAAATTCTAACCTTGCAGCACTTTTATTTTTCAGTAATGACAACTGAAACAAATTGATGTAGACTTTATTCTGCATTCTTTTTCATGAAAGCCCTACACTGCCATTGAATTTGTTCATTCTTAAACTCAAATTGGTTAATATGACTTCTAGGCTTTGGGATTTCTCTCCTGAGTTAAGACTAGATGAAAAATGCATAAATCAAATCAAATCACCTCATTAAAGATTTCAATCTGAGTTTTTTTCTTGTCCTTTTCAAAAGGTTTTAAGGCTGACTTTCCTTCCTAATTGTGTACATAATGTGAATATGCCTATTTCCAGCTTATGAGGGAGAACATCTTTGGACTTGAAAAACAGTGCATCATAAATGCTATCAAATGGTACATTTGTTTATTAAATCAGTATCAGGCCTGACTTAATTCATTAGCTAATGAATAAGCAACAGAGGATGAATTTTTCAATATTTTAATGTTTTCTTTTAATCTTTCTGATCTGGGATGTCCAGTTTTGGGATACTTCTGTGGGGCCTCATTTTCAGATGGACTCATCCAAACAGAGCTGCCCCAGTTTTAAGGGTCCTAATTTCATCAATTTTATTCAAAGCACACTCTACAGAAAAAAATTTATTATTATTATTATTATTATTATTATTATTATTATTATTATTATTATTATTATTATTACTCCTGCTCCATTCAGTCTGGGGGGGGAAGGCCCTCAAATGTTTCCTGTTCCCTTTGGATCTGATGGATATTTTTTTGCTTATTGTTTCAGCCTTGCTGAATTTATTTTAGGAAAATTACTGCACTGTGTTTACATGTCAGTATGTATTCTTTCACTTTCAAGGCAAAGAAGGAAACTTCATACCTCCATATCAGATTTGTGAAATTGTGTTGTTGTTTTTTGGGTTTTTTTTAATTTAATTGTGAAAATGGTTTATTCTGTTTGGGCTGAAAATGGGCAAAACTGCAGTGGCAAAATGACACTTTTTGTTACAGTAGGGTTGTTACTCCAAAATGGATGTGTTTAACTTTAGACAGAACCTTTTTCATGTCCCTTTAACAATTGTGCACCCTCCTGAGACTTATAAATCTTAAATTAATTAATAATCAGTCTTACCCTTATCAATTGACTTTTTTTCCATTGATGTGAATTATCAGTGAGTAGAAGGGGTCAGGGTTTTCTGCTGTTCAGGCAGCTGAAAGTGAGAGTAGGGCTTTAACCCAAACAAGATATTCCTCATCTTCTCCTATTTCCATTTTCATAGCAGTGTTGCTTCTCTTTCCAGTTTTTTACTTTGCAAATTGTTTATGCCATGATCCATTGACTTGAAGGCTTTTGTAAGAGTCTGCTAGAATAGCAAAGGAATTCTTTGTGTCGTGTTTAATAAAGATGAATCAGATGTGCATCACATGGCTTGCTTTCCAAATGACTGGTGAAACTTCAGTTTTTCTGCTTATCTTTAGTCCTTCCAAGTTTGTGGGGAAACAACCTGACTTTTGGCAATGAGTTCCTTTCTGCATTGTTTGCTTTTGGCTGTTTTTTTTTAATCTTTAAGTTCAGTAGAGCTCTGTCCAAAAGAACAGCTCCTCATGCAGCTTCGTGTATGGATTATTCCTGCAGGGCTTTGGTTGTGGTTCCACTTTCCATACCAGCCTTTCCTAGAAATTGCTGAAGCAAAGATGGAAAGCAGAAGAAGGCTGGAATTTCATAGGATGCCCAAAGGAATTATCCATCCTCCTTTCCTTCCTCTTATTACAATGCTACTCCTCCTCTTGCTACTTTCTGGCAGTTGCATTCAGTGTTTTTTTGTGGTTGGAATAGCACACAATAGAGCATTCCAGCATATTCTGCAACAATCAGCAAAAAGATGAGTGTGTCTGCTCCCAAATTGGGATTACTGTTGTCTGAAAGGATGATTCAAAAACTGTAAATGTTCTGCTGTTCATTAAGAAAATATTCTAGACAGTCAGGAAAGGCTGGTTCCTTTCAAGTTCACCAGGAAGGTTTGGCCAGTGCAGTTATTGGAGGGAGACTGTGGACATAGTGTTTACCTAAAGTATGAATTTTAATTGATTTATCCTTGCTAGGCTTCATTCACCTTAATGCTAGGAGAGATGATCAAAGGGGGAGTGGATGAAGTTTCTTTTTTCTGCTGTGTGTGAGATTGCCTATCTAAAGATGTGATCAGGAGCATATGTTGGATATGATAAGAAAGAACCAGCACCAGCACTGATGTTCCTGGTCTGAGTGAGCTGGTGTCTCTGTTTATGCCCCAAGAAAATTTCATTTACATTTCCCTTTTAACTAACAGAAACTAATTAGCCAGGCCCACTATTGTCAAGTGCTTAAATAGAATGTTGTGTAGATGTTAACTCTAATTACAACCCTATTGCTAGCTTTGTATCCAAAAAGGATGTCCTCTCAACAAATCATCACTTCCTCAACAACAACAACAACAACAAAAAAGCTGGTTTTATCTACTGCCTATGTGTACAAGAGCTAATTAACAGTAAGCCCTGTGTAATGCAGGCAAATCCTTTCATAGCTATTTTGTACCCTGTCACAGTGTGACTTCAGCAGAATTTCACAGCAGCTCTCAGTAGTTGGTGGGGAAGGGAAACCACCTCTATTAAATTGCTTATGTTCATGGCTTTCACAGCTTCATTGCTTGGAGGAAAGCACTCCATATGCTCTCTGTTTTTATGGAATAATTATAGTTGTTCTGGAGGGGCAGAGGATCTCTGTATAAAATAAGAGGGAAAATGAGATCTGGGAGTACCAGCTAAGCTATGTTACTTGGTTGGTAAAGGATGCTGCTCTCAAGGGACTCTTAATATGGAGCTTTCTGAAGCTGCATCAGAACAGAGCAGTTAAAGAAACAGGTATACTTTTTAAGAATCCAGACTAGAAAAATAGACAGTTTCAGATCCTTCCTCTGTGGGTTGCATAGATCTTACACATCATCAAACAGGACAAATTCACTGACTCACAGAATGAGCTAGGTTGGAAACACCTTTGAGATCATCAGGTCCAACCTATGACCTAACACCACCATGTCAACAAGACCTTGGCACTGAGTGCCACGTCCAGTCTTTTCTTAAACACTTCTGGGGCTGGTGACTCTCCCTGGGCAGCCCATTCACCCTTTCTGTGAAGAACTTCTGAATGCCCAACCTAAACCTCCCCTGTGTCCTCCTGTCCCACTGCTGGTTCCAAGGACACTGAACCCCACCTGGCTACAACCTCCTGTCAGGTTGATGGAAGAGATGGATAGAGAAATCCCAGTTCTGTGGGAGAACTTGCCTCTACTGAACTGGTTCTGAAGCCAGACCTTTGCTGAGGATACTTTAATTCTTTCCATGGCATTTCCCTCCCTGGAGCTTTAGGAGGAGTACATTTGGAGTTCCCCTGTGACATGAATGAAAGTCACTGCAGTGATCTTGTGACCTCCTCCATTTTTTTACCACTTCCACATTTTAAGACTGGTCTTCTTGTGAAAGGGTGTAGGTGGATATTCCTTCTTTCTTTCCTGTTGTGCAGATAGAGTCCTAGAATGGTTTGCATTGGAAAGGACCTTACAGCTCACCCAGTTCCAGCTCCCCCTGCCATAATCCAGGACACCTTCCACTATCCCAGACTGCTCCAAACTCCATCCAACCTGGCCTTGAACTCTTCCAGGGATGGGGCAGCCACAGCTTCTCTGTGCCAGGGCCTCCCCACCCTCACAGGGAAGAATTTCTTCCTCATATCTGTCCTCTATCTTTCAGTTTGAGGTCTGACCACAGTTAATAAACCACTCATTGTGTTAAAGCTTCTGTTCTGTACCATGTTCAGAAAGATCTGACTGTGATCACTGAGGGTTTGTGCTTCACCTGCTTTGCTCAGCAGGTGTGTCTGGCATGGACTCATGGTATGGAAGGACTTAGTGCTTCTAAATGCTGCTAAAAATTAGAAATAAATTTAAGTTTGGGAAAGAACTGGAAGCAATTCTCACAGAATGCTGTTTAAAATCTGTTCTGTGGCTGCAGTAGTCTGAGGATTCTGTTGAGAGAGCGTAGGATAGAGTAAGGTCAGAAATGTAGAAGTTTGTTATACAAGGAGTAGGATGTGAGCAATAAACTCTTGCAGGATCTTGATACTGTTGGTACTCATTGACCAAGTTTCTCAGCAGCTGTGCTCATTTTTGGTAGAAAAATTCTTTGTTTGGAAAACTGACTAAATTATCTTTACTGAAACTATGAGAAAAAAAAAACTTTGAGTGATAAAGGCCAAGTGTGATAGGCCAGTGCTGGAAGAGAAGAAGCAATAGGAAATGCAAATTAATAAATGGTTTGTTAGAATGGAAAGCAATACACAGTGCCATTGCAGAGGTCATTGCTTTTGTTCCTCATCACCCTTGTGTTGTGTCTATTGATTTGGCTACACAAATAATATACAGTGCAGAAATAAAATTGTGCCATGGAGAAGTGACCTTATTATAAAGCAACAGTATATTCTCACCACTCTCCAATGAGTTTCTCTCATGGCAGGAAATAAGGGTTTAATTTAGATTTAATGTTGTTATAAATTAATTATCTACTATTAAATATACATTTGTCGAGCTTTAGAAATATGGAAGATATAGGGTTATTTAAACCTCAGTGAATGGTTTCTTAATAATTCATTAATATTTAATATATAAAAAGTCAGAACTAAAGCTCATGGTCTTACTTCCAATCTACTTGTGCAATGTAGGATTTGTCACTCTTTCTTAGTTGAAAAAATTTACATGACAAATGTATTTGAGTTGAGAGCCCAGCCCAGGCTTAATTCTCTTCAATCTGGCTTGCTCCTTGTGACCTCACTGAGGTGTGAAGGAGCTGCAATTCCTGCATGAAATGGGAAACTCTTGGCTGGGGCTCTTTAGAGCAGCACACATTCCCCCTGCCACATTTGATTTTCATTGCCTGTTTAACACCAGTTTTCTGGAATGATGGAGCCTAGAACATGTAATGAAGATGAGAATTTGTACACTGACTTTACCTTTTTTTGTTTGTTTTACACAGCAAAATGTCTGTTTACTTCTCAGTTAAATTGCAAGAGCTTTCCCAGTGTTGGATCAAAACTAGCAGATAACTTGTTAATGATGATAATATAGTTGTCTGTCAGTCCTTTTCATTTGTTTTTCCAGGAATGGAAATACCAGTGTTCAATTTGATACTTTATAAATGTGTAACAAACACAATGGTAAACGAGTTAAAATAATTAAACAAGCTACTTAATCATTAATGATAATATTTTAATTATAACCTTTAAGCTGTAGGTTTCAAGGAATTAACAAAGTCCTGACTTTGCTGCTATGTGTGGGAAGCTGTGCCTCAGCATTTACCAAAGGTGGAAGCATTGCCACAAAAACCAGTAAGCAGTAAAAAAGTAAACCAGAAGCATTAAGAAATCAAGCCATCAGACCAAATTACTGAATCTTACTATAATTTTTTTTTCCATGATGTAAAGCAACAGGGTGGGAAAATGTCATGTAAATTATCTGTACCTTTGGGTAATAGTTTCAAAAAACTAAATTCAATTTCTTATGGGAAAGAGGAGCTAATACTAAACTAATTTCCCATGCCATGCCCTCTCTTTAGTAGTTCAGCATCCTTTGAGTCTCCTTTTTGTAAAGCAGAGGTATTTTGCCTCTTTTCTCCCTCGTTACAGTGGTAGTGGATAGAGCTGAACAAGAATGTAGACCCTGTACCTTCAGAGAGACTGTTTTTCCAGGAATGTGTGTCAGAGAGGCTTTAGGGAAGAGCCACTGGAAATAGTATCTTGTCTTGGAATGAAGTTTGGAAACTCAAGCAGCTAAAGCTTACTTTGGCTGAAAGTGAAGGTGTAGAGCCAGATTCTCTTCTAGAAGTACACAGGTGTCGTGGTTTAAAACCAATAACTAAGGAAATTACTTATTTCTTGCTGTGAGATATGGATTAGAACAAGAGCAA
>NC_031776.1:3860661-3909269 GCF_001522545.3 Parus major
GTAGGGTTCACAAGTTGATCCCACTTTTCAATGGCCTAAACTGCTGTCAATTCTCAGCAATGACCGATAATTGGTCAGGAGAAAAGACTCCAGGCAGTTCCCAGAAACTTCAACTTTTCTTAAAGGTAAAGTAACTCCATGACAACAGGTAAGGAGGCAAATTTTGGTTAAGGATGGCACTAACTCTAGCAGACTGAAAAGGAGAGTTGGGTGTCTGTGAGGTCTAAAATGGGTGTGATCTGAGAGACATTCAAAGCAGCAAAATGCCAGTGCATTTCTAGTGAAGATCATGAATCCCTGGTTTTCTGTGGCAATGTTCTCTTCTCCAGCACCAGACTTGTGAAATCGAGGCTGGGAATTTTTTCTTGCAAGCCAGATGAATTTGTGCTGAGCTTGGAGGCAGAGGATGGTGTGGCTTCTCCTGCCATGTGACAGGACACTTCAGTGTCTGTGGCAATAGTTTCCAGCTCTGATCAACTTTTGGCTCATGATCTAAGCTGGAATGGCCTATGCATTTTGATTCAGAGTACTGAGTTGGATACACACAAGCAAATCCAGCTGCTGAATCCCAGGCTTTGGCTCCTGTCAGCTGTGGGTGAGACACAGAGTGAGAGTTCAACACGACTTTACACAAGATTTCTGTTCTGTTCACATGTGCTTGCTCATTAGCAGTTGGGTCAGGTAAAAATTCAGAGTTTCAGACTGTCCTTTGCTAGGAGAGATGAGAAACTCATTCAGATCTTATCTGTACTTTTGTCAGAAAGCTTCATGCTTTCTTTTTCAATCTGATGTAAATTTTTAATGACACCACTTGCTGCTGAACAAGATCTTTTGCAGACATATTGGCTGTTTCATCAATAGAAGATAATGTCAAAAATAATTTCTGTAGTTATCTGAGATTGAGCAAATGATAAAACAGGCAGAGAAAGATTATGGGATAATGTGAAGAGCAGGTGCTGGCTAGTTTTGATTGAGCTTTTCTTTGGCAGAGGGTTGTGAGGAGGTAACTCTATTTGTGGTACATTTCTCAGCAGAGCTAGTAGCTTCTCATACTAAAGATTTGTGGCATTTACACAGAAATCTGAGAACAAATACAACTTCATCATCAGGACAAGGGCCAAGCTTTGGTTAAACCTGATCCAGTCATGGTGTAATCCCTGATTTGTCAATGATACCAAGTTTTTCTAGTTATGCCTAAAAGAAAACTCTCTGAAATGCAATCACTTTTTAATGAAAAGTGTGAACTTTCTCTCAAACAATTTGTCTTGGACTCCCAACACTCTGCCTGTGACATAGTGTGTCCTTTGGAAACACAGGATTTCAGAGCAATACACCAGTGTTGGACACCTTTTAAAATTCTCCATGGACATTGCTCTGCTTGAGTGAATAGCCTTCTTAAAAAAAATATGTGCAGATTTCAGAAGTAAATCACATCTTTCCCTGCCCCTAATGAAGGGAAAGAAAGGTAAAAAGTATTATTCCTGCATTAAAATGCACCTCAAGTTGCTAATATGTGTAGTCTCAATCACAGCAGGGATAAGAGACAAAGAACAGATTGAAGAGATGATATCCTTGCTTTAAAACTGTCCCATCTCCCATAGATATGCTTTTCCCTCCCTCCTGGCAGTGATGTCCTCTGCACATGAATAATTTGGATGCAAATTAAGTTCAGCCCTATCTCACTTCAGCTCTGGGTGAATTCTCTCTGTTTTCTGGATCAGCCAGTGGATCAGGGCTGCAAATACCAAATTTGGGGATGTTTTAGTCAGCTTTTAATCAATGGATTTTTAAAACAGGGGAGCAGTTTCCAGAAAACTTCCAGTGAGAAGAGAGGTATCACCTATAGCTGTATCAGTATGTTTGTATATAGGCTCTTAAGGTTTCATCAGTCTTTTTGTGCTGCTGATTACTTAAACACTTCAAATATATATATTTTTGAGTGGAATGAGAAGCAATCCCTCTCTTTCTCATGACAGAAACGGGAAAATAAAGGTATTGAAGGCTTCTCTCTCATTGTTTTTGGTATTTTTTTTATTTTCTTGACCTCTAATGAGCTTCAGACCCTGTGAGACCTAAAAGGTACAAAAGTCAGCAGGATCCACTACCTGCCAGAGTACTGCTATTAAGTTTTGGGGATTTGGTGGAATGGGGAAAGGAAGGGGGTTGTGACTGAAAGAGGAAAAATAGATTTTTAAGCTGGATCACTGTCTCCCCAGATGCTTGGCCTGTTCTGTTCTGTTATTTCAGCAGCTGTCAGAAGATGAGTTTCTTTAACATTTAGAAGTTGCATAGATAAAGCAGTAAATTCTGGAGTGTTCTATCATACAGCAGTTTGGGAGAAGTAAGAGCTATTTTACTAAATTATCATTTAGTGGGCTGTACTGTACTAGAAAACAACCCTAATAAATAATCATTTGGAGAGCTGGGGTTGCTCTTAGCAGTAGCCAGAGCCATGAGCTGCTTTCCTGATCCTGTCACATCTGTGTCTGTGGAGATGGTGGGAGGTTGCTGTGCACACAAGCACAAGCCCATCAGCAGCAGAGCTGAGAGCAGGATGATGCTGACAAAGGCTGGATTCCCTTGGTTCCCTTACTGGAGGGGATGAGATTCCTTTGGCTGGCTGTGGATATGGAAGAGAACAGTGACAGTGGGTGAGTTTGGACCTCCTGTGCTGAGGTGTTTTTTCTTAGGATGGCCTTTGGGGAAATGCTGGCAGTGGGATGATGGGTAGAATTAAGAGGAGTTGCAAGATACTCCAGAGTTCTCTCTGCTTCATTTGGTAACATAAAAATGATTGGGAGATGACTGATTTTGGTCATAGTATCACATAAGAGGTGATTCTGAATAAATCTGTGTCAGGAACAGGACATCAGTTTTATATGAGCTTTTATTTTTTTATATATGAGCTTTTTTCCCAGTAAGCAAATGGGGTTTTCTAATGGCTGTTAGAATTTGTGTAGGATGTTTAGACAGTATGCTATTCCAGTAAAATAACAGTGATAAATCCAAAAGCAGCATCAGGCATTTTCAAAGAAATTCCTTATACCCTGCTCTTTATCTGCCTTCAATTTTCCTCTGTATTTATGAGCATCAGCTGCATTTCTTCCCTGCTATGCTCCACAAAGATAAATTTGCATATTTAGAACTCAAGAGATGAGTAACTAAAATCTGTGTTGAAGTTGACAGCATCATGACCATTACTAGTCTTCTAATAAATGTCTCAAATGCCATATTTATATAAACATGCCAGGGCAGAGTGAAGTGTGACTGTTTTGATTGAGGCTTTGAAGGAAAGATTTTTAACTGAAGGTGTGCATGAATGCAGGTAATGCATGAAAGATATGGATGCATATTTCCAAACACATCCTGCTACAAATCCTCCATGCACACTCACCTCAAACAGGTCCAAAAGATGCTTTTATGCCACCACTTGTTAAAAATCCTCAGCTGAAACCTGCATAGGCTCCTATTACAGAACAAAATATTGGAGACATATATATATATATATGTATGCATCACAAGAAACTTGAAGATTTGGAGCACAGTGTGATAGTTTCATTCTCATCTGTTCATTATGTCCCATTTTGTTATCACAGAATCAAAGAATGGCTTGGTTTAGAAAGGACATGAAAGATCACCTTGTTCCACCCCCAGCCATGGGCAGGGACACTTTCCACATCCCAGGCTGCTCCAAGCCCCATCCAGCCTGGCCTTGGACACTTCCAGGGGATCCAGGGGCATCCACAGCTTCTCTGGGCAACCTGTGCCAGGACCTCTCCACCCTCACAGGGAAAAAAATTCTTCCATATATACAGAATCTAGATTTCCCCTCTTTCAGTTTTGATCTTTTTGGTTTTTCTCTTCTGCCAGTGTCCAGTGCTGAACTTTAGTCTGACTGTTCCCTTATGTGCAGGGGCTTGTTCCACTTGGAGAGGTGCTTGGGCTCTCTTCAATGTACAGAATTTTTTTTTAATAAAGGAGAAACATAATGTCATAAAGATTTCAGAGGAATGAATCTGGTTCAGAATGTCAGGCTTGGTCTCCAAGTGCAGTCCTTGAAGGCTCTCTACTGTGAAATACCCCTGGAGTCTGAGAAAGCAAATGCTTGCTGTCCTAAATCACTCAAAGCTGGAGTAGGAAGGAGTCCAGTGTTCTCAACCACTTAAACAAAATATCTTCTGAATGATTACTTTCAGGAAAGACTGGCATTCCAAAACAGCAGGCAGGTATAGAAAGAGAGATCAATGCATTATCTGAAGAAAGATGTTGATTTGGGAAATAAAGTAAAAATGAAGGACATGAGGTAGAGAAACCTTCCTACATTAACCTTCTTAGATGTAGACAATCCACTTGTGCAGTCTACAGGCTCAGTCTTGTGTGGGTTTGGGTATTTCTTTTGTTGAATAGCTCAATTTCAGCAAACACTTAAGTGAATTACAAGCACTTTCCACCAGTGGAATTCAAAAAGTGTTAAAAAAAAAAATAACAAAAGGAAGAGCACAATATTCAAAACGGTTTTTCTCGTTTAAGGGGGTTATTTAAAATACTCCTGAACATTCCTTCATCTTCTTTGTGTTTATAAAAAGCTCTTGCAGAGCAGAATATTCCAGTTTTGAGCTACAGTGTGTGTTGTCTCTGTGAGCAGCTCCCAGGGGATGTTTTGGTAGCTCCAGGTTTGCTGTGGGTTCTAGCACGTGTTCCTGAAGCGATGAAATTCCCTGCCATGGCTCCTGCTGATCTCCCGTGGATCTGACAGTGAATGAACAGCAGTGCCATGTTCCTGCTGCAGAAAAGGGTGTTTCCTGATGAATAATTTCATGTGCACAGGCATGATGAGCCAGCTGACTGCCACTGGCTGCAGAGAAGCAGGCTAAGCTGATTGCTTCTAACAGGAATTCTTTATGCACAGAGAAGCTCTTTGAGCTAATGCTGATAGTTTTGGTTTCAGAGCAGTCCATCAGCATCCATGGTCATTACAGCTCTAGCCTCCTTTATTTAAAGCAAAATATTATTGTTTCCAAGGAAAATGGGAAATATGACAACTTTATAAAGCAGATTGCTCTTTTGCTTGCTGAACTGGCTTCGCCTGTGAGTCCAGTCTAGTGGGTTTAACTGGCTTTGTGTCACAGATAATCTACATTATATGGGGCCTGACTTGGCATATCTTAAAAAGAATGCTTATTAATCTGTTTATTTAAAGCACAGACCACTGTGCAAGCTCTTAACAATAGCAGTCCTTTTTTAAGTTGAGGCAGAAAAGAAAAACCTCAGCCTAAAAAAAAGGGCAGCGGTGCAAGAGGTTTTATTGGGACTTTTAAGTTTAAGAGGAGGAGAAGCCCATAAAAAGCCTTGATATTGATGCTGGATTCTCAGAGATTTCAGTAGTTATTTCTGGTCAAATGTATTAACAGGGAGGTAAAATTGAGAGTTCTTTGTAATTTATAGTGAAAACCTAACAGAGTGGTACTTCTAAATTATGCCATTCAGATTTAAATACAGTTTTAAAGAAGTCCATTGTGCACTGTGTGTGGTAATAAAAATGTCATAGATTTTTAATCAATACTTATTAATGTGTAGAATGTTAAGCTGTAATAATTTTCAAAGCTATACTTAATATATTTTTCTTCATCCTCATTTACTTTGCTGTGTGAAATGGGGACTCCTACATTCTTAAAAAAAAAAGGTGTGAGTAGAACATACCTTTACAGGTATTGATATAAGAATCAGTGTGGGTAAGGAAAAAGCAGTTTTGTTAACAGGTCTGTGTTTGGCCAAAGTGAAAGCTGTGTCTGCTCTTTAGGGATGTTTAATTTCTGAGTGGATCCAGACACAGAATGCAACCCTCAGGTCATTTTGCACATTAGAAAGTTTTGCCTAGTTGACATTTTGCCCATCTCTGGATTAAATGTGGGATTGGTAGTAATTTTGTAACTGTGAGATCAGCTGTGAGTTAAAATTTGTGTTTACCTATGATAAAAAACTAATTTGCACATCAATAGGGCCATTTATCAATATTCAAACACCCTCAGATTAGGAGGAGAGAGGGGGAAGGGTGCCTTGTTCTTGAAAAAGAGTATAAACAAAGCAGTCTTGATGTAAATAACATCAGATGAATCCTTGCCACCCCTGGGGTGAACACCAGGTACTCTGGACATTGTGGCTGTTGAAACATCCACAAATTTGCTTTCCCAGCCTGGTTGTTTATCTTGTATCTTTTAAATACTAAGATTATCACTACAGGATTAGTAGAATTCATCAGATCTCTGAAAGGGCAGCTTCAAAGCTGGCTGAACCCCCCACTGATGGAAGGGGTGAGGGATGCAGAATGTGGGAGGCATCCACCAGGAAAAAATAATGCCTCAGTGACAAGGATTTAGCAGAAGGAACTTGCAATACTAACTTTGAACTCAATGTCAGTTTTGATGTGTGGGGAGTGGGTGTTAGGTGTTTCTAAATATGAAAACAGTACACATTTAAGAAGAAATACATATATATTATACATCTCTCCTAAGGGGATACTGAAATCTTTCTTTCAACTTTTAGCCACAGACACACAGTTTCTGGTTTAAGAGGCAGGATTTTCACATTGTGGGTTTTTTTTTTATCTCCCACATCCTCCCCAGCTGATACATTTTCCACTTATTAATTGGGTATTGTGTCCTCAGTTGAGGGAGGGATGTGGGATAGCAAATTAATTATATGGGGTTGAACTATGATTCAGGGCCATGTTTCTTGGACTGCTAAGCCTGTTTTGATGAGCATGAAAACCCAGAAACACCTAGCAGAGATTGTTTCCATCCTCTGGAGTAGATTTCCAGTGTGTAAAGGAAAGCAGTGGCTGTATCAGGAGTTTCCTGCTGGTGGGTTAGTGGTGGAGCTGTAAGAAATGTGATCTGGGGTTGACTTTTGGCTGGCCATTAATTATGCTGGACAGGCAGGACTGACATGGAACTACCTCTCCTTGCTTGACTTCAGATCTTCAGAGCCTTTTCATGCTTTTAAAAGTTGCCTTAACATGCTGGGGGCTTTTGGTAGTGCATTTTTTGTCTTTTCATCAGCATTCCTCATGGAAATAGTTTTAAGTGGGCAGTAGTCTGAGGGGGGCAAATGTCAGGAATTGCAGGGATGGAGGAGACTGTGGGACAGTAATGTAACAAAAGTAAGTGGATTAAACCATTAATGCCACTAGAGAAAAGGAGATTTGTGTGTCCAGCTGCCTGTGAAGCCAAACAGTTTGTTTGGTGCATATGCAAAGAGGGATTGGATTGAAAAAAGACAAAATGGGGGAAGATTTTGTAACTTCAGCAGCAGCTCTGGTCAGTGCCACCTTGCAGGGATCTGTGTGGAACAACCCCAGCAAGGGCCCAGCATTAATTTAGCATTGATGGAATTCATCAGGGTGTTAAAGGTAAGGCTCTGCAAGCATGAAAATAAGCAGAGAACGGAGGCAGGAGAACTGATGATATTGGCAGAACAGAGAGAAAAAGCAAAGTCAACCCAACAAACACGAGTGAAAATAGCCCCAGTGATGGGGTGGCACCCTGAAAAGTGGGCTTAGGAAATAATCCATGTGTGGCTGAAAGCAGTGGTGAGGGGATAACAGGGAGCTTAGGCTGCAGACACTTGGCATCTGGTCCTGGAGCAAATAAACCACGGGGCTGTTGACTCTGGGGCTTAGCTCAGCAGCAGAGAGAGGAGAAGCTGCTGGGTGTGTGACCACATCCAAGGCTGGGATGTTTGTGACTGACAGGATTTGATGCAAGGGTAGTGGATTTGGGATTGGTGATTGATCACTATTGGAGTGGAAAATACAGCTTTTTCTGTATTTCACTGATTTGTTTAGCATTTAAATATGTTCTTTTATTGCACATTGTGCTGTCGCTTTCACGCTTCCTTTTTAAGCTTGGTTTACAACATGTTTAGGTGGTACCTCCTGAAAATTCAGGTATAATATAGCATATTTCACATTAACAACTGAAATGCTTGCTTGGTGAAGTCATTGAAAATGATTTCCTTTTTTTTTCAATTACCTACTAAAAATGAGGACATTCTTTCAATGTCAGTGAGAGTTCACATGATGAATCATAAATATCCATTTAGGACCCCCCTTGTACTCTTTAACAGTAGAAGGGCTACAAACTTCATTTTATTTTCTTCATTACTTATTATGTCCCCTTTAAAACCGTTTCTTTATTATAGCCTATCATGTAAATATTATTTGGACTACTTTTAGAGTACACAGTACTATAAAACTCCAATTACTTACTTTGACAACTGTTATGCTAGTTATTAATATGCACTTTAAAGCTGAGAGTTCTCCTGCCTATTTAGTCAGTCTGTGGTTTGGTGGTGTTTGTTAAAAAATCATATGAATACAGCATAAAAATGCATTTAAGAAGTTCCTCTGCTCAAGAGCATTAAGCAGTACAAGCTCCACAGAAGGCTTTTGGTGGCCAGCATTTTTAATAATTGCCTATTAAAGGGTTTCTTGCATCAGCAATGTAGGAAGATATGGAAACAAAGAGGAGCGTTGTTTGGGTTGGATATGCCAGATTCTTTAAGCTCTGCCCTCAAAATCCCAGAGTAACCACTGGGGATAGAAAGGACAATGTGTTTTAAGGCTGGACATCCTGGAGGAGGAGGAGGAGGTACTAGATTTGTGTTCCCCAAACACCATAACCCATTTCCCAGCCAGACAACATTCCCTTTCCTTCATTTGGAAGCTTGGAGTTTCCATAATAAAGTCTGTGAACTGCAACAGGCCTTTGTGTTAATGTGTTTACCCTGGGAAAAGGTGGTAGTGGTGTTTAAACACTGGGTGTGGGGGTAGGAGGCTTTCTCAGAGGTAATGTAGGCACACCTTCATGCACCATACAGAGATGGCACTGCTTCAGGGAAGGTTGTGAAAAGAAGAATAAAGGGTTGGATAAAATACTTTAGTATTTTTGAAGGAGATTCTAAAATTTTCTGTAGCTGTGTGGTATGTTTTTATTAATAGGCTGTAATGTACCTTTCATCATCATTCAGATGTAACTGAGGGAGGTTTTTAGAGCACAGCAGTGACATTTCCACAGTCTTGACAACAGTTACTCTATTTCCTGGGCTTCCCAGGCAATGGTTTCAACACCATCACACTCTGCAGTTGTCATGCTTGTGTTTTTACCCATCTTTTCATCAGCTGTCCAGCCATTGTTGGAAGGATGTTAAATGCTCTGAGTGTGTTCATGTTGGTAAGTTGTTGGTATGCTGTGAAAATGCCTAATTTAAGGTACCACTTTGAATTTTAGTCCGGAGGGAGCCTGATTTCTGCGTTGCCTGTGATCTCCAAATCTTGCCTGTGAAGTTCCCTCTCAGTTCATACTCAGGAAGGCACACTGTGTTGGCAGTCCAGGAGTTTTTCATTGGCTTGTTTCCCCCTGAGTGCAGGAGCCCCTGAGTTGACGTGGGTGCAGCCAAAGTCAGCACAGGCAGATCTCTTAGGAGAAACTGCAGATCCCTGTGTCCTCATTTTGCCACTGCAGATTTGCATTTGCCATCAAAGTGCATGCTGTGTTTCCTTGTCCACACGACTCCTCACATATGCATGGGGGTTTGGAAACAAAAATAGAATTGGTATAATGATTAAAAAGTAGCAAATTCCTACCTTGTGTCAGTGTTTTTGCCCCAATTTGGGCTGGAATTCCAGTCATAATGAGCTTTCCACGTGACTGTGCTTTATGTACCCAAGCATTCTTTGGTCTCTCACCCTAGCTGTGAAAGTAAAGTCTCTGATTCTGGTTGCTAGAACCCCCCTGATTGCTGCTGGAGTTATTGGTGGCCTCTTCATCATCGTCATCATGGGCCTGACATTTGCTGTGTACGTTCGGCGCAAGAGCATCAAGAAGAAAAGAGCACTGCGAAGGTTCCTGGAGACTGAGGTGAGCCCAGCTGCTCCTCACAGGCTGTTTGGGGAGATGTGTAGGGCTCTTCTGCTTCTATATTAGAGATGTTCATGTCTTCAGTTGCCAGACAGGCCTGTAGAAATCCTTTTGCTTACTTGTGCAGACTAAACTGGTGAAAAGAATGAAGTTATTTCAAGATGCTGCACAAGTTTTGTGCACAAGTAGAGATTCATGGCTTCTGAAGACCAGGAAAAGCTCCCCATGAATACTGGAAGGCATGTCCCACCAGATTTCTCAATTCCCATCCTGCTCTCCACTGAACTTCTGTCCCGTACATTTAGCAGCTCTCATGCTTAAATATTACAGGCTTTCATTCTGGCCCTATTTAGGTTGACTTCTAAGGCTAAAGTGAGTTCCTTCAGCAAGCTGATACAAACTTCATCCTTTAGGGCAGGTGTTGTAACTTTCCTGTTGTTCCCAGTGCCTACAATGCCTTTGTAGTCCATATTTTGTCAAAGCCTGTAGCATGATCAGTAATAATCCTGTATTTTATTAAGCCAAGATACTTCACAGAGCTTAACCAATTGAAGTTCACAGTTCTACTGGTAAAAAAAAATAAATGTAGCAGATCTATAGCAAAGTGCTGTGATGGCTCCATCCTGCTCTTTGAAGTGTCATTAGTGAAGGGGGCAATCTAGGAGGTACATTTAAATATAACATTAAATGTGTACCTATCAATTACTGCAAAGATGATTACCCCATCTCCTCAGTCCTATACTTGAGACACTTTGCAAATGATGGTATTTTTAAATTAGGGTGCCCCTTTGTAAGACAATAAAGCTGGGAAATGCTGTTAGCTAGTGACTCTTTGATAAGGCATTATTAACAGTGCTGTTTTCTCTTCTGCTCCAAGGCTTCTGCTCCCACTCATCTCCACTGTAGAGCCTGGGAGTAAATGGTTTATGCATCCCCAGTCTGTTTGCACAAGTACCTTCATGTTTGGCTAGAATTTGTATTGCTTGTTAAACACTGTTCAGCTGTATAGAAAGCTTAACAATACTCAGTGCCTTTAGATGAATAAATCTTGCCGTTGTATCAGCCCATACTTAAGCATAAATTATTTTAGGTAGGTGGTTCTCCTTGCATTGGCTTTGAAGTCCAGATTTCATTTTTCATTTGGTCAGATAAAAGCTGTGGCTGGCAATAGTCCTGAGGGACCAGGGCCTCCTACTGAACATGTGGAGAAGCTGCTGTCTTGGCTGAGAAACTGAAGATTAAATCAGGAGCATCCTGAAATAAACATAAAAGCAATTAGCTTTAGCTGGAGTCTCTTCCTAGCTGGAGTCTGTAACAAGACTTAGTCTTTCTGTAGATCATTCTCTATAAAACTGCACAATCCTGGTTTTAGACCCCCAAAACACGTCCCCAGCTCTCCCTGCCATTCCTGTGCTGGGGGACTGTGGCACAGACTGTGCTCTTTTCATCCTTCACAAACTGAAAATGCAGAAATGTGCTGCCAGTGGGCCTGATTTTCTTTTACAGTAACCCTTTCTTTCATGGTGTAAATACTGAACATCTAAAGTGGGAAGGAAGAAAGAGAAATCACTCAACTTGTTGCTGTTTGGTTTTGTTGTTTTCTTACCCATTAATTGCCAGTATTTTTACTTGAACAAAACTAATTATTCTGGTCAACTAATTAAGTAGTTCATGGTGCCCAAAGAGCCATAGAAGCAGTGCTCAAATTACAAAGCATGGGGCATTTAGTCTTGTTAACAGGCTGCTTTGAAATGCTGCAGTGGTTTCAAACCAATTTGAGTAGGAGGAGCCCTGAATTATTTTCCTCACCCTGTGAAAGAACAGAATGTTTTTCATGTGTTGTATTGAGCATTGTCCTCCATGTGTATTTTCAATTTATTTTTAAAGAAGCACTGTTTTTCTGGCAGAGATGGTATGAGATCTAAGAGCATTTTTAACTGAATGTGCCATTGTGGCTCATTTACAAAGTTTCTTGGGACATCTTGAGCAAATTGTTTAATTGCAGTAAATTAGTGGCTGTTATAAATTAGTGGCCTGCTCAAATGTGTTTTCCCCCTAAAGCTGTCCTCCCGTGTGGTAAAACAGGAGTTCAGAAAAATTGTCCCTTCCTCTAAACAGAGTAAGAATGTGATGAGCCGTTTAGTCCAGGCCATTAAAAAGAAATACTGCCAACTTAAAAGACACTAAAATGGGCAAAAATAGGATGTGGTACACTGATAATAAATGCTATATTTCTGTCATGTAGAAAATATTTATACTGCCTCCATTATCAAAAATCCTTGGATGTGTTACTCTGACACCAATTCAATTTCCAGTTCATAATTCCATCACACAGTTTCTGGTGGGAATCATTGCATTTGAGTGAAGACTTGCTTTATCGGGTGTTAGTTTTGTGGTGATGCTGGTTTGTGTTTGAAGATGAAAAATCCCAAGAGTGTGCAGGGCAGTGGTCAATAGATCTCCACCACTGTGTTGTTGCAGTATTTCCTTGGGCTGGTTGCTGTCAGGATAAACTCCTGGTGGCTTTAGCAGTGTTTGAGACTTGTGTTTTCCTCGGCAGCTCGTGGAACCCCTGACCCCGAGCGGCACGGCGCCCAACCAAGCACAGCTCCGCATCCTGAAGGAGACAGAGCTGAAGAGAGTCAAGGTGCTGGGCTCTGGAGCCTTTGGAACAGTGTACAAGGTGAGAGTCTTCCCCAGGCAGCCCTGAGTCCCCTCTTTTAACCCTGCAGCAGCCAAGTTCTGCCTTGCAGCAAAGCAGTCTGTCCCGTGGCTGGCTTCCTGAGCCCTGGGAGAGAGAGGATGCTGGAACTGCGTGCAGGGAATGCATCCCCAGGATCAAATGGTGACATGCAGATGTTATTTTTTGGTTCCCCCCAGCCATTTTTATGTGCAAGAGGGCTACACAGGCTGGACTGTCCTGCTGGCAAGGTGCAGCACCAAGGTTTGCCCTTCTGTTCTTACACAAGAGCAGGACGCTTTTGGAAAGATGGATAAACTCTGTCTTTCATTTCACAAGTGCCACGTGGGTCTTGCCACAGTAATAATACCTGGTAAAACAATGGCATTACCTAAACTGTAATACTTCTAGTTTCTTCCATTGAAATAGAAAAGATGAGTTATGTCACTCTTTAACAGCTGGGATGTGAGAGTGGAACCCACAATGGAGAAAGTACTTCTGTTAAAAAAGTGTTTCTTTTCTAAGATCTGTTGGGCACATCCAGATCTCAGGGCCCATAAAGCAGGGCTTAGTGGGAAAATCAAACCAATTCCCTAACCCTCCAGACCTACCAAATCAAGGTGGTAGATCAGAGCACCTGCATCTGTCCTCAAAGAGGGGAAGAAAGGAAGGAAGCACAGACCAGGTCATGGGAATAGATTTATGAATAAAGAGTTTGAATATACTTAGATGATAATAAAGTGATAGAGATGGATGCCATGAAGTTGACAAGAATACAGCAATACTCAAGAATGATTGGAAAAGTAGCCCAAGACCCCAGTAGTTTGTGAATTTTAATGTTAAATTTCCTTTTCAGCCACCTAAGTTTTTTTATTCTCAGGTGTTAAGTAATTAGACAAACAGTCCCTAAATGTTTCACTCTAATTATATTATTCTCAGGGTGTTCTGTTCTTGCATGATTTTATAATCTGGTGATAACCAGTTACTGATAGCAAAAAATTTGAGCATCAGAATCCAGACAGAAAATCCCGATTTTTGTTTAATTATATCCAAATGAGTATCAGGATTTTATCTGAGTCACTAGAAATTGTGCATCCATTGCTCTTTAGAAACCCTGTTTTGGACAAGAAAATGGGATGTTCACTGATACAAAATGTTTCATTTTAGATCAGAGTTTAGTTTTGATGTAAGAAGTAGTTTTATGTGTTTTTTTTTTTATTTTTGTAATTTTGTGTATTCTCAGTTCTGCATCTCATGACTGATCTGCATAACACGTCAGAATGTGTCAAAAAGAATTGTAACTCTGAAACAAGTTCTTTTTCTGATTGTTGTCTTGCTAGATACCTCTGTCACCTTTTTTTTTTGTTTCTTTTTCTAGGGAATCTGGGTCCCTGAGGGAGAAACAGTAAAGATTCCTGTGGCCATTAAGATCCTTAATGAGACCACTGGTCCGAAAGCCAACGTGGAGTTTATGGATGTAAGTAAAACACAAGCAGCATCTTTGGGTTTTGGCAGGGCTGGTGTCTTTCTCTAGCCCACAGAGGTTGTAAAGACAAATTCCTGCCACTTTTCTTTCCTTATATTTAAATAGCAGAAGGAATCTTGTACACAGCACCTGGCAGGGCTGGGTTTTCCACTGCATGTGCCCCAAGATACTTGGAGTTTTCTGATAAATTGTTTTTCTGTCAGTGTAAGACTAAAACTCCTGTGTCTGATGGGCCAGATGTTGTATCTTTCTTTGGAAGAAAAGCCATGGAAGAGAGAGGAGGAGTTTCAGGGGAGCATCTTAGCATGCATGCAGGTCTGTATTGGTGTAGAGCTCACAGGAACAGAAATTGAGCTCAGTTCTCCCCCACTTTGGAGTTCCAAGAGTCTGGGAGCCAGCAGCAGCAGTAAAACATAACAGGGAGAGGAGGAAAATTAAAATATGCTGGATTTAAAAGCCCTTTTTCTTTACTAACCTGAAATACTATGAATGAGAGGTCAAGGTGGTAATTTCCATGAATCTTCTATGACCACAGAGGCTTTGCACTCAGTTTGCAGCTCTGTGTCAAGATCAAGGCTTACTGACACCATGAATCTCTGTGTCTTATTCAGTGACATTTTTTTGACAAGTCACAGAAATTTACACTCTTTTTCTAAACCCCTCTTGTGAACTTGAAAATTGCATGTGACTTTTAAGCCTTGCCTATCTGTTGAGTGTATAGACCTAATTTGTTAGCATTAATGAGACTGTAAGCCACAAGGAGAAGGTGCTCCCATTATCTAGTCTATTCTTCCACCTAGAAGTGAACAGAAATGTGCAGTTATGGATTTATGTGCTCCAGACAGCTGCTTCATGTGTGAGTTCTTAGGTGGTTGAAGGTAGGCTGTGTAGAGGAAGGGATTTCCTGTGCTTTTTACAGAGCACTGTACATTTATGTCAGAGCATTTCCAACCTTGATGATTCTTTCTGTGGTTCCATTGAATTCAGTAATCATTTTGCACAAATAATAAATAAAAAAGGCAGTTTGGACACTGTTTAAAAGGATTTAACTGCTCTAAAGGGAAAAAAAGTATTAGATATTTTTGCTTAATGGAGAAAGAGTCTTGCTAATAATTGAGCTGCCCAAAAAGGAGAGGTAGGATCTGGTGACCTGGATGTCAGTGGTCAGTCAGTGATACAGATTCCAGCCTAAAGGTGAGGGAATTGTTATCACTGTATGAAAGTCAGTGGAACTGAGCAATTTGTACCAGATCAGGGTCTGACCCCTGACCTGATGGAGAAATAGCAGCAATATCTCCTCCTCTGATACTGATTAACCTTGAAGCAAAGGAAAACATAAGGTCCTTGGTAAAAGGCAAAGTTGTTTGTCTAAGGTTTCATAGCTCAGCTTAGGTCAGTTTGGTTCATTGGGCCATCCTTCCCCACAGTGTTTGCATCAGAATATCTGATAAATGGCTCAGAAATGAAGAGGCTTTTTGGAACTCTGGAGATTTTAGACTGTACAGTTAGAGTGGGAAAGGTTTCTCTTTAAATGAATAGTTTCTCCTGAGTCTCTGACCCAGTGGTAGCAAGATGAGAGAAAAGTTAAAGTTGTTTTCAGTTCTTGAGGTTAAAAATTACCCTTAGGTTGTTTTTAATCATAATAAAAATTAATTAGACTTCACCATTAGTTGATACAAGTGGCAATAAGGAGAAAAAATATGCTTTCTATCAGTGCTGCTTTTGATATATATGCAGTGATTTGTTATCCTTTTCCATACTGCATTGATGAAGATGATTACATTTCATTCCTGTGAAACAATTGCTCATCCAATTACACAGAGATCCTTGCTATCCCTACCTCCTAAACCAGTTGTTTAGTTCCTGAAACAATACATTTTCAAAGAGAATGACCTAAGCATTGTTTATGGTTTTAATGAAACTACTCCTCCCTTTAAAACAGACATAGTTTTAAACATTTAAAAAAATTAAGCCAACATTTCAATTATGAGGAGATAACCTAAATATCTTTCACTGAAATGTAAGAGTGAAAAAAAATGTGTTTTACTCCTTCTCACTTCAAGACTTCAGTCAGTATAGCTATCCTGATAAAACTGGATCCTGTTTGCTGATCTTATTTTCTGAGGAAATATTCAAATGTTCATCTAAAAGCAAAACATATGAATAATGCTTGTTGGTTTAAAGCACTTATGTGAGATTTTTAAAGGTATCTAGGTAGCTGAATGCCACTGTGAACATGGTGGGGTTAATTCTTTCTTGAATAAGGGTCTGACAGTGTTGGTAGTGAATGGGAAGAGGAGGTTAGTGGGAAGGTGTCATTATATGAGTCACACCCTTGGCTTTCATTTTTTTTTGTCCTTGTCAAGTACAAGTGTGCTTTTGTCAGCAATTACTCCTTCCTGGATTGGGAGAGTCCTTGTGCTTGTAAGTAAAAGTTAGCATTCCTTTGAGAAAATGGAAAATGGAAAGCCTTTGGCAAACAGTTTTTTTGTGTGCAGAGGGAGTGCTTGGGACATTTCAGTGCCCCAGAAATGGCTGGGGTAGATGTTAGTGGCACTGCCCATAGATCTGCTGAAAACTTCTAATGTTGGCAGAATGTGACTCTAAAAGTGCTCTGTGAGCTCCTGAAATCCTGCTAAACGTAATGCTGAAGTAAAGAAAAACAATTTGGCTCCTGGGCTGTCATTTCTGCAGCCTGCAGCCCTGCTAATGGAGCAGTAATGACTATAATGATATAATGCCTGATGTCAGCCTTGCCTGCTCTGGCCAAGCACCTCCCATCAGGAGATGAGTTGGCCAGCATCCAAAAGCACAGCCTTTATTTGGGATTTTTCTTGAGGAAGCCACAGCAAAGTCTATTTTCCAGGCTTTCTCCACCCATTCCCAGCTAGCCCTTTCCCTTTGCTCCCTGTGTTCATCCCTACATTTTACCACTGCAGTAGATCTGTGTCTGCTGCAGCAATACAAACTGGAATCTGGAAAGTAACCTGGAGCAGGGCAGAGCCTGACTGCACAGAAATCCTTCTGTGGGTTTATTTTCACCACACACAGGTTGCTGTTAGTGATACACAAAATGTGGGTTCACCCTATTTCCCACTTCTGGGTGTATGTTGTGTCTGGGATAATTCCTAAAGGGTTTCCCCCTCAGCATGGTTATGTGCTTAATTTGCAGGGCATAGTTTCTGCTCTGGCAGCTCACACTTGTGAAATAAGTCCCCAAAAAGGGGGCTGGAGTTGGAATTCAGAGTGCAAGTGCTCCTGCTACTGCTGTGTCTGCAGGACACCAGCAGGAGGGAGCTCTGTCCTGCTCCTTACCCTAAGGCTGGTAACAGAATATATGATGGGCCTGAGCTTTATGGAGGGAATTGAATCTTGTAGAGAGGAAAAAAGGCAAATGTGCAGCTAAGAGGCTACTTGATAGTAGAATGGGGACTTAAAATTTCACTTGGGGAAACAATCTCACCTCCTCAGCCTCAATTTATGATTCTCTGGTAAATCAAGTAGCCATTGGCCTGGTCAGATGGTTTAACATCAACCCAGATACTCAACTGACAATGTAATAAACTCTAAAGACATGCTGCAATTGGAGAGCACAGCAAACAGCCTTTGAGGCTGAAAACATGCACTTAAAAAACTTTTCATGGGGAAATGGGCAGCTGAGGGCCTTTCCTCTAAGCTTGATGTTTTCAGGAAGTAAATCCTATGAGCTGTGGTTGTGTCCAGGATTTTGATCCACTCCCAAGTTTAATCTATCCTCTCTGAGTTTAAATGCTCCATTATCTGTTAGAATATAATTAGAGGCTGCAAGCACAAGTCAGCATACACAGAGTTCCTTGGGAGTCCCTGAGCTCATTGAGGTGAAGACAGTTTGACTGATGGTGGTCAGCTGATATTGGGCCAGAAGCTAATAATAGAAGGCAGCGCTGCTTAGCTAGGTGAGAAAGTTAACTTGGGAAAAATTAAACCGAAGGCTTTGGGATTTATGGCTGGAAATAAATTTCCCATTCTCATTTGTTTCCTAGTAAGAGAGCTTCAGAGGCAGTTGGTTTCTTTTATGGTTTTATAATTAAGATCTAGGGGCTTCCTGGCTTGGTCTGTGCTCGCTGCAGTTGCTGCTGTCTGCAGTGGCAGCACTTGGAGTGTGGGAGGACATTTGTCACACCAAGTGCAGAGGTGGTTAGTGACACTGACCTCCACCAGACATGTAGCAGGCAAATTAAAGCTCCATGTAGGGGACTGACACCCACATCTTTTATTTATGTCTGGCCTAATGAACTAAATGAATAAATCACTCAGATGTGCTGCAGAAACAGCTATTTCTAAATTGTACGCCTGTCTTACAGTAAAGACAAGCCCTCAGCTTGAGGATATCAATATCAAACTTATCTTAAGTTCAGATGATTGAACACAAAAAAAAATGATGTAGCTGACTAGAGAATTCTTTCTCCTGCTCATCTGAAACCCCACAGAGATATGGGTAGGCCTGGATGCTTGCTTTGTTTCCTCAGGTATATCCAGATGGAGATTCACACACACTGGAGATCCAGCTCGCTAGTCAGGTGGAAAAGGTGAGAGAAGACTTAGCCTTTCTTGGTTTCCACTCTTGGCTTTAGACATAGGAAGGTTCTAGGCTGAAGATTTTTGGTTGTTTGCTTGGCCCTTGGTGGCATTCACGGAGCCCTTGAGACTCTGTGGTACACAATTCCTCAGCTGACACAGGTGTATTTGCACTCAGTCTCCTTGTAAGATCTTGCCTTATGTGACTTTGTGCCTGTCTGGAGAAACATTTTTTAAATCTTTTTAATTCCCTGTACACATCATGCTCCTGCCCAGCCCAGTGTTTGACCCAGGTCTTCCACAGAAGCAAGCAGAAGGTACAGACCATGTAGATGCTTCTGAAAGTCTGAAAAGACACTAGGAGTAGTTGGATCCAGACACTCCACAGTCATTCCACTGACTGCCTGGCTGCTTGGGAAATACACCAGAGTTAATCCTGAACCTCAGTTGAAAGGGCAGGTTTAGGATCAAATGAAGTCCTTTATGGCAGCAGTGAGATATTTTTCCTTATCCTCTTTTGCTGTCATTTCTGTCCACATCCTCCTTTCCAGCTGGCAGAAGGGGTCTGTAAGCCTGGCTGTGTGCTCCAGCTGCAGCTCAAACAGCTTTTCACTCCATCACATCAAGTTGCAGGAGGTGGGGGGCAAGGGGTGCCATAACTCCTGTGATTGTAGACTTCCTTTGGTTCAGCCTCCCCCTCCTTCCCTCTCCTGCACACCCTAAGTGTGAGCAGAGACACTTAGCAGGGGAACTGTCTGCCTATCAGTCCCAGGCACAGAAGCTCACTGTGATTGCAATTACAATTTCCAGCTTGTCCAGAGATGCCAGAAATCTGGCTGTCCTTGAGAATGCTGCATACCGTGCTTGGGCCCCCAGAGTGCTCAGCCTCTGCAGAAGCTGGAAATCTGAGCTCTGATGAAGGTTAACTGCTTTTAGTCATCTGAAGATTAACTATTTCAAGGCTACATTTCTGTTCCTTCCATCTTAAGCAATAATTTTTCCTTTGTTTGCTCAGTTTTCCCCTGTGTGAGGGGAAGATGTGTGTGTATGTGCAGGGGAGGTTAATTTTCCATGTGCAGGAGCACGTGGCTGTGTGGTCAAAGTACATACACAGAAAGGACAAGGTACAAGCCAGGCTGCTTAGGAGCAATGCTGCTGGCATAACACTAATGGAAAATGCAGTGAGAGAAAGTGAGTTTCTTACTGCTGGTGATGGGAGAAGACTGAGCCCTGCTGAAAACCATGGGAGCTGTGAATTGACCAGTGAATTCAGATTCTAGAAAGATCTCACCTCTAGAGTAATTCTTCCAAGAAGTCTGCCACAAGTTTCAGGAACAATCTTTATGATGCTTTAGTGAGGGACCAGCATTATTCCTAAATGAGTCAGGAACTACATTCATACTTTTTTGGTTGTGGCAAGTGCAGAACTCCTTATTTCAGGTTTGCTTTATGATATGGACACCCTGCACAAGGCTGGGTAAATCTGTACATGGGAAGAAGATCAGGTGGAAATGTTCATTTATTCACAGGGAAATATAGCTGTGGATTAACTGAAAGCATTAAAGAGTCTAATCAAATTCAAGAACTACTTTTGGCTGTAAAGTGTGTATGTATAAAGGAAACAAGTGGATCTTGCATTACACTCTCTATTTCAACATATAAGGTGCCCCAATAACAGGGTTGATACTTGTCTCCTTAGCTTGTACTTTTGGGCTTGGTTACTGAAACATGAAGTGAGTTATTTTCTTGGCTGTACATGTAATTGTTCTGAAGGTCAGGGTCCCAGAGCTGCCACTGTTTTGTCAGGACACAGTAGGAGAGAGTTCTGTTGAAAAAGTGTTTAGAAACTGAACAGGCAAAGGATGGGAATATTGAAAAAAAAATAAATAAAAAGAGGCAGAGAGATGGTGCTATGAGTATCATAAGTGGCACACAATAGTTTAATTAGGGGACTTAATTAGGAGCCTGTGGGATTTGTATTTCCATGAGTTTTCTGTTGCACTCAATACCCTTGTGGGGGGCATTGTGTTATATGTTTCCACCCTTTACCTTGGGTTAGGTCTCAGCCTGGGTCAGAATTCTTCCCTCAAACTTCTTATCTTCCCTGGACTCAGGTGCTTGTGTCTAGATGTGGGCTTTTAGATTACAGATTTCAGTAAGAATTTCTGTTGGATGCTATAAAGCCATGAATTTTGGGGACTCATCCCAAGAGGAGAGCTCTGAAGGTGTGGGTCTTGTCATCTGCAGAGGCAGTAGCTGGTGGTATTTAAGGCAGAGGGGAAATGTACCTCTGCAGGCACAGATCCTGCTGGAGCTGAAGGTTTGTCATTCCAAACACGAGAAATAATCTTCCTGAAACAGCAGCAAAGTGGCTGGGGATACTGGGATTCTTCCCACAGACTTTCTGAGATTCAGTTGCAAAGTGCAGAAATAAAAGTGACAAAACATGGTAAAATTATTGAATTAAAGAAAATAAGGTTCTTAAATAATGCTTGCTATAAGAAGCTGACACAGATATCCAGTTTTAAAGCAAAGTTTGGCACTGACAACAGGGTGACAAGTGCTGCCTCATCACTAAAACTGAAAACCTGTAGTTAAGAAATAGCTTTACATTCTTTCTCTGTGCCTCCAGCTCCTATTAGCAATATAAAATAGGCACATGTTAATGTTTAAATTCCTAAATGGCACTGTGTGTGCCAGAATGTTGCCAAACTGATAAAAAATGCAGGTTTTTATGGGACCCCTGTTAATTAAAGAGAATTGTTTCCACAAGCTTAACTGTAGTGCATCCCAAACAAGCCATCACTGGTTTGAGGTTAACAGTGGATCTAATGAGGTGCCAAGTCAACTTAAAGTTAAGGGAGAAGAAGGCTTTTTTCTGTTGTAGTGAGAAAAAAAAATCCATGTGTGCATACAAATGATCATCTGTGATCATTTTTAACAGGAATGTAAAGGGTACGAAGCACAGGCTTATTTATAGGAGCCAAATTTCAAGTGCTACTGTCAAAATGCATTTTACCTCCAAATACTGTAGTTTGTACTCCCTCAGTGCTTTTTTTTTCCCCCAAATAATCCCTCAAAAATTGTTTTCTGTGCCTCAGCACTGATCCAGACACCTCTGATACATCAGCAGCTGTCACAGATTTATAAAAATAATTAATGTCTGTTTGCATTAGTATTCTTCCTATTATTTACAAGTGGCAATCAGATATTCCTGTTGCTGCTTGTGATGGAAGAAATGAGACAGGGAAAGGGGGTTCCTGACTGGCTTGCTGATAATCTTTGTAATATTCTGCCAATACTTTTTAGATATCAGTGCAATAACTGGGATGTGCAGGTACATTTGAGGTCACACTGGGGCTGGCAGTCCAGTGCTGGTTTGGAATGTCTGCTCCTTCTACACTGAAGCTGTAACTCCAAAAAGAAGGAGATTTTGCAGAGGAAAAATCACAGTATTTTCCATGCTAACTATGGTGTTTCTTGTTGTGATAATACAGCATCTCTTGGACCTGTTGAAAGTGTGGTGAGATTGTCTCTGCCCAGAAAAGTATTCAGTCAAGACAGACATGACAGAGGAAGGGGAAAGAAATTATTATTACTATAGCAGTTAATAGGTGGAATTCTGAATTGCAACACAGATCCCATAACCTCTAAGCAAATGACTTACTTTTTTAATTGATTTTGAATTATCTTCAGATTTTAAATTACTTTAGGATTTTTATGTAGACAAGCAACTACTAGATGAGGGTTTTTTTCAGACAAAAAAATGCTTTTTTTCTACTTATCCATTGAGAATGTGTCTAAAATGTTGTTTTCATTAGCTTTTGCCCAGGCCATGTGTTTCAAAGATGCTGAATGGCACTTGATATGTAAAGCAAATTGTGTATTAGCAACAGGAGAGAGACAATAGGTATTCTTCCTATGATCTTGAGATTGTGGTAATTCATAAAAGAGGATGAAAGCATGACATAAATTATTATTATTATTATTATTATTATTATTATTATTATTATTATTATTATTATTATTATTATTAATTATTAATTATTATTTCACTCTCTTTGTAGCATCTTCAAATTAGGTCACTTATAAAACAAGCATTCCCTCCTGCACTACTGCAAGTTTGAATGGTGTTTGTCTACAACTTTCTGCTTGCCTTCTGTCATTCAGTGAGATTTTTCCTTTTCAAGAGCATCCACACAGGCAGAAATAAGAACTGTTAAATACAGTTGTATTCATAGATTTGACTGAGGTGTTTGTATTGGTAGCAGGCAGCCACTCATTGAAACATGTTTGGTTTGGGAGTGGGTTGGCTTGTCCTGATAGATGCCTGAGCATGGCCATACATAAAAGATCTGATGTTGTATTTGTTCTGGGGGTTATTGCAGATGCCAGCATTTTATCAACATGAAAAAAAGAGTCATTATTAATATTATAATGATACATATGTCTGGATGTATTATCCTGACAGTAGAGTAATCTTGTGGAAATCTAGAGGGGAATTCAGCTGAATTTATTGCCAGTAAATACTTTAAAGTTGACCAGGTATTATCAACCCCAACCACACTCATAACTGAATGAGGTGTGGGCAGCATTTCCCCTGCTGTCTCCACCCTGCCCTTCACCCTTTGAGGGCCATGGGTTCTTAAAGAGTCTTTTTAAAAAGGTTTTAATCTTATCTTCACAAGAGGAGTAGGTCAGCAGGATGGTAAAAGAAACCAGGGAAGGAAAGGTGGAAGGCAGAGCTGTAGAAGGTCAGGAGGAAATCCCAGGCAGAGCAATGTGACACAGGGAGCACGAGGCAGCTTTTGAGGAATTCATGGCTCACTGATGCCAGCTTGGTCAGGAAAATAAAATTCTAACAGTGAACCAGTGCAATGAAACTTCCCATCCTCAAATACCATCCTTTTGCAGCAGCCAGGTCCTGAGTGTGAGGTTCTTGTGCAGCTGAATACAGATGAGGGAAAGATGGAGACGAGTCTGATTTGAATTCTCCGTTGTGAGAAATGAAATACCAGGCCAAATGTATCTTTGATTAAAACAATTCTTAATGTTGATTATACACTTGATGAAATTAGGTTTTAATCTGATGCTATCCCTTTAAATTGATCCTGAACAAGGAAGGGGCTTTGAGTGTGTGATTATAAAGTCAAGCTTTTCAGTGATAGCAGAAAATATCAAAGCAATGCCTGAAGACTCCTCAGAAAGGAGTGAGAACTTGACAGACTTTTTTTTTTTTTCATTCTAGAGACCTTGCCATCACTCATCCTAAATCAAAAATCAAAGCAATAACTCTCTCCTTTGGAAAGGTATGTGTAGCCAAGGCTGAACATACATATAAGCTGTCAGTGGTAATGTCTGTTTACCCTCCAGAGCACCACTGAAATGATGGCTTTGTTAGACTGCACAGTTACAACTTCAAATATTTTTGCTAGTTGCACCAAAATGGTGAGAAACAAATCACTTTGGACAGACTGCTCTGAAATAATGATGTGTGTCACAGGCTGTAAGTAAAACATTTGTCACAATGCCACGATATTTTTACCATTAAATCACCTACTGCTGATCTCCAAAGGGGGAATCCCTCTGTTACTTGTCCCGACAACTTTCAGTGAGAACAATTCTGGTTGCTGAGGTCCTGGGCTTTTATGCATAAGAGTGAACTGAAAATAGGCTAGATTTGTTTTTTTCATCACTGTGATCATTTTTTCAGGGCAGGATTCACAGAAATGCTGGTGGGAGCTGTCCCTGATCAGATCTTTGATGGAAAACCCATGTTTGGTTTCTTGTGCACTAGAGGCCTATTGCTTTAGACCTGAAGTTCCTCCTCTGTTAACTCAGGCTCTGATGAACTGGGAAACTTGATTGGCACAAAGCAGGAAGAAGAAACAAACAATACAAAATTGACCTCCTACACTTTTAAGCATTTCAGCATTAATTCTCATTACCTGAGCCCTGTTGGAGTCAGCACGTGGTCCCATGCCCTCAGTGTTTGCAGGACAGGGATCACAGTACTGCTTTTTATCCTAATTTATTTTATGTTGCTCCAAAATACAGAGTGTGCCAGAATTGCTTCTGTAAGAGCACAAAGGTGTCTATTCCTGCATGAATAGGACCTGCTGCTCTGAGGTGGGCAGGAAGGTTTGACCCAGTGTCTGCAAGTATGACCTTCAAGAGGGAGAGCTTTTGCATCCCTGATTTGTGCTAGTTTCAAGTGTTTGGAGGAAAGTGGGGCATCTCTCCAAAGCATTTGAATCACATGGGGCAATGGCTGGCTTTTGAATTGAGTGTCAACAATGCAGGCAGTGCCTGTGAGGAATCAGTCAGACTGGTACCCTCTGTGCTGTGCAAGTGCTGTGACAGGCAGGGCAGTCTCAGAGGGTTTGCCTGCTCTGAGAGATGCAGCACATTTAAAGGTACAGAAAAGGCTCTCAGCAGTGAGAGAGCAGCCAGAGAGCAGCTCTGATGGTGGGCAGTAAGAGCACAGTGTTGTGCCATGCCTGGCTCCTCACCAGGCTGCAGGACACTGGCCAGGGACCATCTTCTCCTGGTGGCACTGGCTTGATTGAAGTCAAGTGAGTGGCACTTGTCTGATGCTGTTTCCATCACATTTGTGCATGAGACTGCAGGGTGTGGTCCCTGAAGTGGAATTTTATTTCTGTTTTATTTTTTATTCTTAATTTTAATCCTATAGTGGCACACCTGACAGATGGACTTCCAGAACATTCTGAATGACTGAGTCTTACCATCACTTAATGGTGCAGCACACTTGTACTCCAGTCTGACTCCAGTGGTCCTATGCTTAAGGTTCTCATTGAAAACTGAATCCAAAAAAGCCCAAATCTCTTATATCCAAAAGATACAAAGTCCAAAACCACCCCTTCAAAACCTGCAGCCTTCTTAATCCTAAGAGTTTGTCCTGGCTCTGGGGAAATGCAAACAAGACTCATGGTGTGACCTTCTCTGTTTTGTTACACAGACAGGTTGCTTAACAAGGCTTCCCAAAGCAAAACAGGCATGGAGGGAGTTTCAAGGAGATGATGGTTAGTGCAAAACTCTAGCTAACAGCTCTTTAAACCCCCTCAATGACAGGGATTTTGGACCTCTAGTTATTTCCTGCCATGCCAGCCAAATTCAGCATTTCCCTGTAGAAAAAGCAATTGGCCAGGTGAGTGTGAATGCAGGATCTGGACCTGGGTGTGCACTGCTGCACCTCCATGCAACAACCTCTGATGAACCTGTAGCTCTGCAAGCATTCACCTTACTTTGTGCTTGGAGAATGGATGTATAGAAAGATTGTTTATTTTTTTTTAATGTCTCTGTTTATTTGCTCTGGTGATTGCTCACTGGGACCTGCAAACTCAACCTTCTTTGGGCTGCTGTCTTCTTGTTTAGTGTCCATGGCAGGCAGATAAGTGTGAACATTAAAATAGCATTTATGTCATTGTTTAATGCTGCTGTTGAATACAGGCTTGTGTGTATAAATCACAGGAGTTGAGCTTAAGGGAGCAGGAATGTAACCTCGTTGAGAAGGGGCAGAAGAGAGGAATGATGAACATGATTTTTTTCAGGAGACAGAAGTAGTGATCTGGGGCACTGTTTCCACTTGTGCTCCAGACTTCCCATGTGACTTGGATAAAAGGTTGTACCCTTTTGGTGCCTCAGTTTCTTCTCCATTAAATTAGAATTTCAAACTCATTCCTGTAATTGTGTAATTGAGTAATTGAGTGAGAGACAAGAGCTGCAGACACACAGCTACCAAAAGGTCCAGCAAATTGCAGAGTTTGGTTTTGAAAGATGCCAGTGCCACCAGCCAAGTTTGTGAGTTTAGGTGCCTCACCTGCTTAAAATGTTTCAGGAATTATATTAGGAACCAGGCTGCTGAGTGTCAAAGTGCCACAAAGATTAGAGCTCTTGGGTTTTTCATGTCCTAGCAGGTTTGAAACTGGAGACTTGTACTCCTTGTTTGCTGAACCAATTTTTAAAATGCTGCTAAGTCATAATGCTCCTGTTGTTGTTTGTCTGTTTTGTCTAAGTAGGCTCTAGCAGAACAATCTCAATCTCTTTTACTTTGTGTTTGTGCTGTGCTGGATACACATAGCCCCGATTTTAGTTCCTATGTAGATGGAAGTTCATTAAAAATAACAATAGTTTTACTAATGAGGATAAATATGTGAAGCCAGGATTCATGCTAAATTGGTATCTACTAGTGGCTTAGATCTGTAATGAAGATTTCCTTGCTCTTTGTGTGTGCCTTAATTCATTATGGAGATGTCCAGAATATTTTATAAAAAATATTTTTGTTTTTTGTTAGTTTTGTTTTTTGTTAGTTTTGTTTTTATTAATATGTTTTTACCTTTTTTTCCCAAAACTCTTGCCCAGAACTATTGGAAAAGCATGTGCTTTCCTGTAACAACAGAATGAGACAAATAGCACTACTTGCTTTGATTATTGCACAGAAGTGGTTTTCCTTTGGACACAGATAGACTTGGCAATGGAAAGTGGCTGGAGACTAATGGACAAGAGCTTCAAAGCTTTCTGTGTGGGCCCTTGGAAGACAAAAAAAGAATATCTCATCTCTCTTCTAATCAGTCCAGATTATAAAGAAAAGTACTCCAGCTCCAAGCTCGTGGGGAAACTCTTACCTTTCCTCAGAGTGGGCAGCAAGTGTTATCCCTGTAAGCAACTGCAGGATTAAAAATGAATAGAATGAGAAGGAAAAAATGAGGCAGAGTAATTTTGTGCTCTGGAAACTGGATAATTCACCTGTCTACAGGTATTTATTCTGGTGTCCTTTAGGGACATTTTCAAGTCACAGCAGAAGAAAGGCTAAAATTGTTTCAAGGAGTCTCCATACTTAAGAGTTAAGTGAGTGGGAACTGTATCAATTTGAATGCGAGCAAAAGTAGTTAAATTCAGATCCCTTTTCTAATTTGTTGCATCAGAATCTTCCTCAGATCTGCTCCTCCATTATCCCATCAAATAGCCCCTATTTATTCATTTATTTATTTCTTCACATACACTGAGAAAGAAAAGGGAAGGAGTCACTCCCCACAGTGAGGACCATCTGCTCTTTTCTTATTGGGAGGGAAAAAACCCTACAATTAGTGTCTTGTTCATCTTTTTGTTTTACCAAAAAAAAAAAAAAAGGGGGGAAAGAAAGTAAAAGAACTATTATGCAAATATCTGCAATTTGGTTTCAAATATTCTTTGTACTATGATGAGCAATTTCTTTTAATACAAACTCAGCCTGTTGCCAGAACTTATTTTTTTTAATTGTTTTTTTTTTCTCTTTTGCCTTAATATAGGGAAGGGAAAAAAAATCCCCCAACTTTTATGTTCCTCTGGTAGCAAATTTGTCTCATCTTTTTTTTTTTTTCTTTCTTTCTTTGGCACTATTACAGCTGTTATTCTGTAAGTTGTCAGATGTCATATTAGGGGGGTTTTTTTGAGAAAAAAAAAAAAAGAAGACAGCCAAAATAGCCTTACAAAACCACGATTTCAACTCACTTTTCATTGTTCCATTGCCATGATGAAGTGGTCTTGAAATGGAGGACTCAGTGAATGAGAGAGAAGAGCTTTCTCCTTGCTACATTTGAATGCCAGTTACTTGTGATGGCAGCATTACCTCTAAGAACAATCATGTAGGGATTTTATAAGGTCAGGGTGTGAACTTTAGGGTCACACAGCATAGCCAAGATTAAACCTTCTGGTCCTTGGTCCTGAACCAGCTTGGTAGCTGAAACCTAGCATGGTAGTTGTAAACTTCTTATAGTCTGGAAAAGGGAAATAAAGCCTTTTCTGAGTGAAAAGTTAAAGTGTGGGAAAAAAACCAAAATGAACTCATCCAAGATCTGATGGAAGAGGTCATGGAAGAATCTCAGTGAGCTAAGAGGCTCAGATTTACAAAGCAAACTTGGGGTAAATGACTTCATTATCTGCAGCCTCTCATATTGGGAAGATTAACCCCCAATATGCAAATGAGCCAAATTTATAAAAGTGTGAAAACATATGGCCCATCATCCATTTTTTTGGGGTGTAGCCCCTGGGGGAGCTTCATCTGCCCTAAATGTACCTGAAGGCTTTTCAATAAGTATACCCACTTTTTATTCCCTTAATTTTATTTGGCCTCTGTTTTTAGGTAGTCCCAAAAAGAAGACCAAGGAGACTTGAAGTGTGTCACACCTATGTCTTTGTGCCTGCAACAGGACAGGGAATTCAGGGCAGTGCAGGATTTTAGATTTGTGCAGACTCTTTGTTTTTTTGGACTCAGAACATCACATTCCATCAGACTGGAGGCTCCCTAGGAACACCTAGCAATGGATAGACAGGAATTCACGGTGCTCAGGGGACCCTGATCCCCTTTAGTCACTCCTGGGCATCTTTGAGCATGCTGGGGTAACGTTTGCATCACTTTTATCATTCCAGGAAGCTCTCATCATGGCCAGCATGGACCACCCACACCTGGTGAGACTCCTGGGCGTCTGCTTGAGCCCCACCATCCAGCTGGTCACTCAGCTGATGCCTCACGGCTGCCTCCTGGATTATGTCCATGAACACAAGGATAATATTGGCTCCCAGCTCCTGCTGAACTGGTGTGTGCAAATAGCTAAGGTATGTGCTTCATGTTGGGGGTTTTTTAATCATTTCTTATCGTTTTCATAACTAACTTTTAAATGTGACTTTTCTTTTTTTCTTTGTTTATGTTGGGCTTTTTTCAGGCCTGGTTTTGTTTCCAAGAATGTTGGGTGGTTCTTGAAATGCACATTATTTTGGCTGCTTACAGTGTTATAGATGACTTGTCAATATGTGAACCAGAGTGTTTTTCTTGACTGCCTTTCCAAATCAGTGTTAATGAGGGGTGGAGTTCATTACCTTATGAAGGAAGGAGCCCTCATGTGAAATCTGGGGCTGGACACAGGGTGGGTTTTCAGGCTCTTCTGTTGTTCACTGTTAATATATATGTTAATATATATATATTGGTTTTCAGCCCTTCTGGATCTGCATTGCCAGATTATGTCATCAGTTGTCTGCCCTCACACTGCCAGGAAGATAAAAATGTCACTTCATAAAAATGTTCTCCATGTCACTCCCCAGGTGCTGACCCTGCTATGTTTGGGTCACAAAATACCCTTGACACAACGTTTTACAGCTGGCTTTAGGTATGTTTAGGTATTCAGTGTTGTACTAAGAAGAAGTACTCAGTACTAAGAAAATAGTTTGCAAAGAATAGCAAGATCCTGCAGTGTAGAAGGCCATAAGTTACCCACTTTAAAGGTGCTTTTGAACTAGGGTTATTCATGATGATGTTACAAGTGTCAATCTGGAGCCTGCTTTTTGCATTGAGTTACTTGGAAGTTGTTTAAATTTTTGGATTATTTTGGTGAAAATGTTTGTGATAAACATGCCACAGACTACTATCTCACATTAAATCTGCAGCCTTAAGCGAATTTCCTACAACACCTATTGCAAAATCTTAATTCAAGCTGTAATGTTAATCTTTTACTACTGAAGAAAAAAAACCTGTGGATTCAGCAACTGTTTTGCTGGTTTATTTAGGGCTGATACCAGACCAGGGAAGGTGGGAGAGAAAATCCATATTCCTGTTTGAGTCCTTTCTCTCAGCACAGCCTCCTCCCCATCTGTTCCTCACTCTTTTGATTTGATAGTGGCTGTTATGATTTGGTGCCAAACATTTACAGAGTGGCATCAGTGCAGGGGTAATCCTCCATAATTTTCACTTTGTGTGTGCCTATGGCACCTTGGACCAGTGACAGCCATGTGAGACCTGAGGTGGTAACCAAGCAGTGAGATCATACATCTAATATCAACTGATCCAGTGTCAGGAACAGAAAGGGAGTTCCTTTGTAGTAAAAGGTGACCCAAATTTGAGAGAGTTTAGTGAAGTTTAACTAGTTTGAATTGAATAAATTTAATTTAAATTTAATTAAATTAAAATTTAAGTAAATTGATGTTCTTCCAAATCACAATAATCACGTCAAGTAGGGTTAGGGGGGGTACACAAAAAATTGTTTCAGCTATGGTAAGAGGAAAAAAAGACTGATCCCCAGAGGAACGAGTGCAGAAGGCAGCAAGAGGCACAAATTCCCATTCTCTGCAGGGAAGGGGGGTGTGTGTGTCCCACATTCCTGTATTCTCTGTGCCTGTGTTTCAGGTGCTGCCATATGGCTTGAGAGTGTCTCTCCACGTGTTGCTTTTCCAGGCTGTGGGGAATGATTGGTTGTGTCTTTCTGAGAGGTACCACAAGCATGATTAGCAGAGCAGTAAGAGGCAAAAATTATCAGTGACTTCTCAGTCCTGTTCTCTGCTCCCTGAAGCAGCTCCTGGTATCTTTTGCTAAATGCACTGTTCTACCTTCACCTTCCCTGTTTTTATGGAGAGGATTTTCCCCAACCAGAAGAGGACTGAAGCCACTGGAAATGCCTCAGATCTGAAGTTCAGGCTGATTTTTACGAATTGTTTAAAATCAAGTTGCTGCTGCAACACAGTCCCTCCCTAACTGCACTTTTCTCCATCTGCCAGTGTGCAGACACTTATTTATGGAAGTCACTGCTTCAGAGTTCACTTGTTCTGCCAGGCTGTTCATTTCCATATGTCCCTACTTCTGTACAACTAGATACAAAACTGGTTAGCCACTATGCCTGGTTGCCAACCCACATATGGCTCTGGAGATAGCTTCTGAAGGTTGATGACAGGGCAGTTATAAAGTATTATCTACTGCCAATTAGAAAAAGCTTGGGTGCTTTTTCTCTTTGCTTACACAGATTGTGTTGAATTTATTCTGGTGCTACATCATTGTAGGGTAATTGTGTTCTCTTTCCAGAAGCTTTAGCTTCTTATTTTATGGATGAAAGCTATAAAAATAGAGTAGCCCCCAAGCATTCTGCATAAAACATGGTTGTTAGACAGCAGCTGTGTCTAAGGGGGCTTTTCCCTTCTGCTTTGCAGATGAACAAGGCTTCTCCTGGTGTCTCACTTCGATGGGGACTGTCTAGCTTGGAAATGAATGTTAAACCTTTTAGCTCTGAAATCAGCACAGCAGTTTTATGTGGAGTTTGCTGTCCGGTAAAGCAGTGAACTGTGCTCATAATATATAAAGATATTTTGTAGTGGGAGCAAGAGTGTCCACCTTGGTGACCTCAGGGTATGGAAGGAGGGAGTAACACTTCATGAACACCCATAGTGTTGGCTGCTTGAGAAGTGGATTGAAACTCAAATTGTGTATGGATGGCACAAGGCTGGAAGTGAATTCTCAGCAGGTGAATCACATCCTTCTCAGCCAGGGTGTGACAGGTACACCTAAGTCAGGAATACTCCACAAGCAAACAGAAAAGAGTTCTGTGTGCATTGACATTTCTATGTGTTTGATCCAGTTTCTCTCAGCAAGGGCAGCCCCAACACATCCACACACATGACTTGGAGGTGTGAGGGTGGGGACATTCTTAGGGAAATGCCTTCAAGAGGGGAATACACAGCTGGAGGGTTTCAGTCAGGAAAGGTTGCTTACCCTCTGCCACTGGGTGAGGTTATCTAAGGGACCTGTGTTTGAGGCTGTATCCTCTCTCTGTTGCACTAGTGGAAAATGAGCTGGAATTCTGTTGGAATTATGATAGTGGGCCTTTGTGCTGTGCTAAACTCTCTGTCTCTCTCAGGGGTTTACAGAAATGCAGTTTTGCTTCTGCAACATTGCATACAACACATGCTAACTTAAACATAGACCTGGGCACTCCCATCTCCTCTTTTACTGTTTTGTTTTTCTGTTACAATTACAGTTTCTTTCTGCTGCTGTTGATTTGCATTACATCTGCACTCATTTTGCTGAGCAGTGTTCAAGGGCAGAGGAACTTTTCCTGCCCCAAAGAAGTCAAGGCAGAGGAAAAGTCAGGAGGCAAACTTCCTAACATGGGGCAGCTTGCCTGTGATCACCTTGCCTGTGGAGGGGCAGCTCAACTCTCCTGGGTCTCAGCTGGGGCCCCACACTCTGCTCTGCCCTGTATCCCCTAGGGGCTGCCAGACCTGTTTTTTTGTGTTCTGAACTGTAATAGTTCTTTTCTAGCCCCTCAGAATACTAACGAGGTAAAGCAGAAGTAGGTGGTTACAATGGAATGATGTGGAAGGAAAATCAAGTACTTCAGGGGATTACTTTTTATACCTTTTCAATATAAAATAATTCTTAAATTACCTTAACTAAATCCCTGCACAGCATTGGTTATCCAGGTATGCAGGAAAACAATGTTTGAAAACACTCTAGGAAGGAAAAAGAGAGAGGAACTTGGGGATCAAATTTTAACGAAGCAGATGCACGTCTCCAAGTGTGCTGAGTGCTCTTGCAGCACACTTGGAGCCATTGCTGTCTCTGAGGATTCCCTTCCACAGGTACAGTGCTGCAGCTGGAAGCCTCCAGGAGCCACCAAACCAAAGGCAAAGCCTCCTTGCTGCTCCTTTCTGCTGCCTCATTACCTCTCCTGTTGAGCTGGTGTGGGTACCAGGGCTCTGTGCCCTCCTGCAGCCCTCTTGGCCAAGGAGGGCTTGTCTCTTCTGTGCCAGGCTTTTTGGGAAGGTGTATTTATTACTGCAACTCTCAGCTGGGTATAAACTCACAGGCTACATGAAGTTCAAAGGATCTGTGTTGATTTTTGAAGCTGATCCAGAAGCATCCTAAATCCAGTGGGTTTGGGCCTGCAGTCCTCATGTCTGCAGAGAGGGAGGCTCTGAGCAGGGAGGGCTGGGGGCAAGCGAGGTTGCTCTGTGAGTTGAGGAGTCTTTCTTCTCCATCAAGACTTGATGGATTAGGAACAACTTGTGAGAGACAGCTTTTGTTACTCTGCTACAGATGGGAGGAGGCAGAAGCTCTGAGAAATGAGAGGATAACAGGGGGTAACTGGACAGGTTGGGAAAAGGTGGAGGACAGTGTCTGTGGTTCAAGGTCTTTCATTAAAGAAGCCTACCCTATAGATCAGTGGCTGTTCCACCCTGGAGTGAGCAAAGGAGCTTAATGACAGTCATCCATCAGCTGTCCACATTTTAAGCTTCAAGATGTCTCTGTTCCCAGAGCTCCTTGCCATGACAAGGCTAATTGTGTAATTATGCTGCCCTTCCAGCCCCTCCTGATGTGCTGACCCTGGCCAGGACCAGGGCCAAGGGCTGTGATAATTATCACTGCAAGCAGGTCCATTAGCATAAATGTAGTTTGCTAATGGGGCTGCTCCATGAGGAAGTGCAGTGTACAGAAGAGTAGGATCTAAACCAAGGCCTATGAAATTAAAACCATATTGAAGCAAGGCTTTAATTTTGTAGAGAAGCAAAATCAAAATACATGGGCAAAAGTGTCTTCTTCCTCTCTTGAATCCCTCTACAATTTCCTTTTCCTATTCCTATTTGTCATGACTATTTTTCTCACTCAGCTGGAAAGCTTGGATATTCACAGATGGAAAGGAAGGATCCTTTTCTGGTGTCGTTGGAGAACTCTCACTCCCAGGAAATATTATGCCATCAGTCTCAGAGAGGCATTACCCAACCTTGCCCATACCCAAGGACTTTTGGTACCCTTCTGGATGGCTCCCAAAGCTCCTACAAACTTGAGAAGCCCTTGCAGCAAACTTTGAGTGGATCTTGCAGAGTTCTTCATCCCAGCTTTTAATTTCTAAGTAGTAGAAGAGTTCAGATTTCTTTCTTGCTTCAATGAACTGGTGTGTCTTGTGAGATGGTGAGGAAGTTTATTTTGATCCTCTCAGATATTATTATTTTTTTTCCATGCCAGGTATGTTTTTCTGCATAACTATGTACCCATTTTTAGAGAATTCCACACAGTTTCCTTCCCCATTGCTCATCAGTCATTTCTTCTGGAGTATTGAGCCAGTTTAGCAACTTTTCTACCAAACCCAGTACTCCACCAAGGTTTCCTGGGGAAAGTATTAAAAGGAAGGCTGTTGTGGAACCGATTTTCTGAGTCTGAGAGAGTTTTTGAGCCTGTCAGTGTCCGATCTGTTCCCAAGGGAAAGTCTCTTGAGAATATTTTCTCCCAAGGACTAATTTTGTAAGTAACTTACAGTTCTCAAAACAGCTGTGCTGTGTTTCTCTTGTTCCACCTAGAGAGGTGTTGTTCCCTTTACCAATCATGTTAAAACTGCATCGAAACAGGTATAAATACATATTATATATATATATATTATATATATATTATATATAATATTTATTTTATATATATATTTATATATTTTATATGTATATATATCAAAGGAGCTGAAAAGTTCTGAAATAAACCCTTCTGATGATCCTCTTGTTGCCTGTTGAATTGAATCCACAGTCCTTATTTCATGTCCAATGGTGTCAGGCTTTGGGAGATACACAAACCTCACTGGGCTCATGCACAGCAGCCAACTTTATTGAGCCTCTCCCTCTGATATAGATCAGAATGCACATGTGGTTAATTCCCATTGGCCAAACCAGTTGCCACCTGGCCACCCAGCCAATAGCAGCCCTGATCTGTGGCGCTCGCCTGCTCTCCAAGGGGCCTCACTGGTTGAGTTACATAAGCAAGGTAATTATGTAATCAACCACATGTCAGTTATAAAGTTGGGGTTGTTTATAGCTGTGAGGCCTCCAGGCCAGCTGTAAAATTAATCATCTTAAATGCTGACCAAGTTCTTCTCATTTCCCTTTCTCCTTTCATCTCAGGTGGACCGTCCACTCGCTAAATTCCCAGCCTTTCTTTTGCTGAAATTTTCTTCTGCTTTCCTTACTTCTGTCTTTCCCCTGCTTTCACAGTGCCTTGTGTCAGCACCTGTTTCTTGCTTTGTCTCCAGTGTCACCATTTCTCCTTCACTCTCATTCCCTGGCTGCTTGGCTCCCTTTCAGTGCTCCACGCTCTGAAGGAGCACAGGAGCATCGTGTCTGCCACCCATCAGAGTTCGTATGCTGCCCTGGCTCACTCCAGGGTTTGGAAAGCACTCAGTTCCTTCATTTCTCTCATCATCATAAATAATAAAGCACTGGGTTTTGAGGGTTTTATACTGGGGGATGGGACAGGTTTCTAGCAGGTTATAATCCTAATTTCTCCAGTTTTCATCTGACTCATGGGTTATCTAGGTTCCCTCTGCCCTTCTCTCTAAAAATCCAGTGTTCCCAAAAGCATGGCTCATGATTGTTAGGGGATGAAAAAAAAACAAAGCAGAATTGCAGTCATTTACAAATCACATCAGCCCTTGTGGAGGCACAGAAAGGAGCGATTTATTGCACAGAGACAGACAATTTATTGTTTCGTTAAATGAAAGGTGCACTTAGCCCTGACATTTATGGGGTTTCTGATATTAGAGACCTGACAGCCCCGGGCTACAGAAGCTCTGGAGGCTTTGCCTTGATGCCCCAGCGTTCTCATCAAGCACTCTGAGCTGCATTTGGGGACATGGAACACACTCAACATTGCATTTTCCCTAGGAGTCACCAACAGACTGGCTTGGGAAAGCATTATTGAAAACCACTCTTAAATCAAATTCAAGATATTACAGGAGCCCCTACGAGGGTCTGTCAGGATTTCCATTATAAGCACATATTTTTCAGGTTTATAACTCAACCATAAAATTCTGCAGGACTGTGACTTGGCATAAAATGTCTCAGCCCAAAGCTTTTATTATTATTCCAGAAATATATGTATTTGGCTATTTTTTTAAGTTGCAGAACTTCAGAAACAAAAGCTGGATTATTCTCTCTGTATAGCCATAAATTAAAGTGCATTTTTCCCTAGTATGTACCTTTCTCTCAACATTGTATTTTATATTTTATAACAAGACTTATGCTGCTTGGATAAGTAAAAAAACAAGAGACAACGAACACACACACACACACAAACACATATATATTATATATGCATTATTATTATTAATATTATTTAAATTATTGTAAATATAATTATAATATCATATATATCTTATTATATACAATAGGTATCAATGTATAATAATAGAATATGTATTATTTTATATATCTATAGCCCATGGGCCAGAATAAAATCCTTGCTACTTCTGTTTTTATTTACAATCTGTGCTGGCAGAGGGGATCATATTCCACACTCCTGCAACACATTCATATCTTCTTATTAGAGGGGAAATAAAACTGGGTTATGTGTCCCATGGAAAATACCAAGCATTAGAAGAACACATTACCCTGAACTGAAACAGTTCTGAGCAGTTCTGAGTTTTCCAAATTAAGATTTTTTTCAGGAGCCTTGAAAAGTCTTTGGTTTTGTATGACCTTTTTTTTTAAATTGATGCTTAAAAATGTTTTGAAAGAAAAAAATACAGCTGTCTTTCAGAAGCATTTTTGAGCAGTTTTTTTTTCCAAAATGCTATTTTGTCAGGTTGTTGCATATGCATAAACCAGGTCAGTTTTCGAGAAGGGAACCTTAATTTGCACATTTTAGGGCTCATTTCCTAGCCTTTGAACAACATTTTTCTTTCCACAAGGCATAAATGTTATTTATATACACAAGACAAACAGAGAATTTGGTGTTTCTGAACTGAAGGGTGACTCTTTCTGCAATGACTTTGTTTTGGTTTTTTGGGTTTTTTGCTTGGGTTTTTTTCACATTTTTGGACTTAAATACAAACTTTGTAGTCTCACATAGAGGTAAGTATAAGTCTGAAATACACCAGACAGGTCACTTTTGATGTAGACAAGGCGTGTTGTCATCACTATATAAACTTTTAACTTTATCTCCTTTGGATAGCAGCAAAGAGCATCCACTTCTATCCAAAAAAAGAAGTCAAATTGTAAAAGCTGCTGTGGTTTGGGGGTATGTGAAGTTCATAACAAGAGAGTTTAAATGTTTGTGTTTAGTCAAGCTAAATGCAGTCTTATATTCTGTGTGTTAGCTACAGCTTTAGCATGGTTAAATACCCTAGAGGAAAACAAGTGTGTAAGGTAAAAACCAGCAGTGGCATGAGAATGAATGAGTCTTATCTGGCTACAAATAAATTTAGAGTGGAGATTAGAAGAAGGTTATTAGCCACTGTAAGTGGTAAGGTGCTCAAAGCCAGTAAAAAAATAATGCAAGATAATTAATGACTTTTAAGATGGAGCTTGGTAAGTTTATGAGGCAGGTGTGGACTGAATGGCACTTTCAAGGGACACAATTTGATGACACAGTTGCTTTTAGTTCCCTGTTTTAAAGCTGAGTAGTGACAGGACAAGAACAAACAATGAAAGAATGTGTACCCACACATTGCTCAGAGACAGCCCAGGTCTGGAATTTGGAGCTTCAGGAGATAGAGATCAAGCTGTGGTTTGCACTTTGGATTGTTTCTTGTTTTTCTGTTTCTTACTTTCTCACCTTACTCCTTCTTAATTCAAATTAAATCAGATTCTCATTCCGTTAGCTGAACTGAATAATGCATCAGTCAGTTTTCATTGAAATCAGCCAGGCTATTCATGCAATGATGATGCTCTTCTTGTGAGTAAACACATCAGAATCAATCTTGTGTGTTCAGCAGGCTTCACCCTAAGAAAGAAAATGAAGCTTTCACTTCATCTCTCTTTTCCCCTTGCCTTTGCCTAGGGCTTGCTATCAGTAATTCATAAGTATGTGTACAGTAGGTGGAAAAAAAAAAAAACACATAATGGAATTATTTAATGAAAACTTTATTACATTTAAACTTAAGGGTTTTAATTTGTGTTGGAGACTAATGACTCAAAACACTATGCAAAACTGACAGTTCAGAGAAAAGATAAAATAACAGTGTCTCCAATTTTGGCTACATTTAAAAAACACTTCATTATAGTTCAGAGCTCGCCCACCTGGACAATATTTTAGTGAAGAGGGAATTTATTCTATGTTTTCTTAGTCTTTCCCTATCTATCTTGCCTTCCAGCTCTCATTGTTCCTGGTGAGATATTCAGACATACACATCTTTTTGGATTACCAGTATTCACAGGATAATGTCTCATTTTGTCTATCACCATTGTTGTATCCCTCCCATTAGTTATGAATTCTTTTCTACTCTGCTTCGTACAAGTACAGCTTGTTACCTCCTTCTCTGTAATCTTTCCAATTTTGCTTTTACTTGACTTTCTTTCCCATACACTGTTCTGTCTTTCTGAGACTAAAATCTTAATAATGGTGTTACTCTCTATACAGCTCTGTATCTTGAAATATAAGACTAAGACTAATAATAAACCTTTTTACATCTCATTTTAAAACCATGAATGTCAGAAAGAAAGGAAGCTTAATCATAGAAATGATAGGAAAGCTTTGTTTTGACAGCTCTATATTGGGACTGTGTTGTGGGCTTTTTTTTTTGCTTTGCCTCCCAACTGGGATAAGCGTAGATTTAATTTGTGGTGTTTTATTTTGTTCACAGAAAATTATGAAGCTGTTTGGGCTTGGTTTAGAACTGTGCTTCCTCAAGGACCATGGCAGAGCTAAGTGGTGGCCAGCCAGGAATTGCACAAAACACAATTATTTCAGGGTTAATTTGCAGAAAACAATAATAAATAAAAGATCTGTAGAGTGAGAAGGCTTTTGGCCCTTTCCCTGTGCAGTCTAACACCATGCACGTTTTCTGTGCTGTCTCCACACAAGTTAGGAAGGCTCCCTCTGTAGGGCAGAATCATGTCCAAGATTTGGGGTGTTTTTAAGTAAGTTGTGTTTTAGCCCAATTCTCCTGGTGATTTGTGCTTTTGTAAAAATCTCCAGGGTTGTTTGCATATTGTTTGACCTTCCTTGGGGCAGGTTTCAGCTTGACTGCCAGTCTTTACTTTGGCTGTGTCATGAATGAGATTAAAAAAACCTGATGAAAAACACATGAGGAGTCTCCATTTGATCAGAACTTTAACATTTGAATAGAGAACAAGAATATACTTTCCAAAAGAAGCTGCAAAAATGCCCTTGGCATATTTCATCTCGAAGTACACTCAAGCAAGTTAGGTTTAAATACATCCATAATTTTTAATTTATTCCCTGGAAGGTGTACTATGGAATGTCAGGTGGATCATATGATAACATATCTGCTTCTGACAGAATATATAATAAAATAAAATTAAAAAGCTTTTGAATATACTGCTTCTTAGTGCCTGTTTCATTGCCACACAGACTGGGAGATGCTTTCAAAAAAGAAATAGGATGTGTCAGTTTTCTTGAAGTAGTAGATGCTTTTAATGCTTGATAAGATTGTAAAATTTTATGCAAAAGAAACTGATACTACTGATACTATGTATTTTATTATGATATGATGTCACATACAGAATGATTACAGGATGTCACGTGTCATAACAATATAAAATAACTTACAGTTCCTTGAGGAAAGGGAGGGAAATTTTAAGAGAAAAGTTAAAAGCCCTTTTTTTAGTGCATGCACATGCATGGTTTTGTATTGGCAGCAAAATATTAGGGCCCTTGGTGTTTTGCCCAGCAAAAAAAAAATACAAAAAAATATACATGGCATTCTTGAATTTATTTCCTTGGTAAGGAACAATGTTGTGATGAGTGTATCTCGACTGGGAATGCACAAAAGGAGAAGCAGAAAAGCAGATGCATTGCAGGGAATATTGCAGGAGTGCCCAGGGTCGGTCTCCTGCTCATGCAGTGCAGGATTGCTGTGAGAGCAGGTGGGAAGTAGCTTTTAGCTAAAGAGTGAAGCTTGTGAAGTCACCTGGCACTTTCACTAGAGGTAACCTCGGAGGGTTTTTCATTTCACAGTCAGTTTGTGTGCAAGACCTGTCAGGAGCTGCCTTCTGCTTCCCCATCATATCCATGACTTGATGGCTTTTCTCTCCATCTGGGCTGCACACAGGGAGAGGAGACACAATTTTTAATCTTGAGTTTTTGCCCCAGAACAAATTAAGGTGAAGAAAAGATCACTTACATTTTAAAGGAGTAGGCAGCAAAATGCCACTACGATTCCTATGCTCAAACCTCCCTTGGTCTGCCGTGCCTCCTTCAGTGGCTCCTGCACCCAGTGTTAGTTCAGAAGGCAGTGATTCAAAAGGGACTCTGTCTTTATGGTAAAAGGCAGGACACAAGGTTAGAAAGGGCTGTATTTTAAATGAGGTTTAGACACACGAGTTGAACTCTTTTCAGCACATGGCCTTGCACCCTTAATGGAATAAAGCATTTGGAGGATGTAGTGAAAAGCACTGTACACGTACCAAGTGTTACTGCTCAGCTGCTTCTAATTGAATTTCATAAGATTATGTATTCCAGACCTGTCATGGGTTTGTTTATTTGTGTCAGCCTGAAATGCAGGAGTCAGATTCCAATTTCCAGACACAGCATTCACCTTGGTTTCCTGAGAGTGTGCAAATTGGCATCTCCTGGTAGATTCAGCTGTATGTTACAGGGTGGGCGTGTGAGTTCCCTTTTAGGTAAACTTTTTAGATGGAGGTGGTTTATGTTAACCAGTTCTGTTGTGCACTCACAGGGGTTCTGGCAAGCAGGAGCAGGGTTTTTTATCAAATCAGAGCTGGCAGGTGGCAAGTCTTGAGATGTGACAAGGCCTGTCTCAATACATGTGGAATATGCATAAAATTCAGGATGAAATCTTGGTGTTGAATACACCATGTAGCTGGATTTCTCAAATTACATGGGCATGCTTTTATTTCCACCTCAACCACTTAAAAAAAGAAATTCATTATCTCTCTGTTCACATCAGGAGAAACATAACTTGGCAAAGTCAAAAGTGTTTGAGCCAGTTAAAATAGTCACAAATACCATGAGTAAGAATGATTAGGAACACAGATATGTGTCTGTGGGCTTGCACTGGGTAATAAAAATCTTTGGTTTTCCAGATTCAGCTGACATGAGACACCAAATCATTTCTGACCCATAGTTGGTTTATGAAGCCAAAACTTATCAGAAATGGATAGCAGAGACTTACAAGTAGTCTTCTTTTTATAATTGATAACATAAGCTTTCACTTCCTTGAAGAGAGACAGCTAATGGGTATTTTGAGCCCAGCAGCAACTGGAGGTTGTTAAAAACAGCAGGTATTTTAACCTCAGCAGATCTGTAACACACTACTTTTTCTGACGTTTCTAATACTCACTACAGGCTCAATAACAGAAAAAAAACAACTCTGTAGGTGTCTCCTGTACAGTTTCTAAAACAGAATCCCTGGCTTATTGCCAAGTACCTCCTGTGATTCCTTAGGAAGAAAGCAAAAAAAAAACCACCAAACAAAAACAAGTGAAAACCCAGAGGAAAGCCAGCCCTTCATGTGGAGCATCAGCAATCTCCAGAAGAGTCACACTTTTTGCTAAGCCATATAATGAGTCAGGTAATTCTGCCTCAAGGGTGCTAATGTACTTGGGTACCATATGGAGCTGGATGGCACTTCATTCTAATTAGCAGTCAGAGGAAAACTTCCTCTGAATGTTTGCATACCAAAAGCTTTTCCCATTCCTGCAAGCAGATTTTCCTACAATCTTTTGAAAGTGTCTGGGCTTCAGCATGGTGATCTAATAGTAGGACTGGAACATAAGAGCCCAGGTAAATGTTATGTAATTGAATATGTCTCTGTATTCTGATGTCTGCCTGCAGAGTACATTCCTTTTTTCATCCATCACCTTGTTGATACTCATTTACCTTGGCATTTAGAAAGGCTTCTTCTCAGATAACATCACAATTAAAGAATGAGTTCTGAAATCGAACTAGCCTTAGTGGAAACTGGTAAAAGGCATGTAAAACCATTTCATTTATTAGGACACCATGCCATTTACAAGGAAAACTAAAGATGGCTTTCCAAAGCTGCCATGTCTCATTAAGTTCAGCGTGGTTCAGACTGCAGTCTCTTGGCTTGTATTGTCACAGAAGCTTGAGCTGAAATTACAGCCCATAATACTCATCCCCACAGGGACTAATTTATGTTTTCTGCAGTAACAAGCTGCATTAATATTGCCCAAATGTGTCATTATTGGCCATTGGTGTGTGTATGTGATGCTAGTGTGTGAGTGACACTTCTATCACAGAGTTGTTGGAATATCAACAAAGTTTTAGTGCCTAAATAGCTCAGATTTTTGTGAAAACCTCAGCCTGGAGTAAGATAAAATGTGGTGCTCTCAAATGTTGCCCTATTGTCTTGGTGCAACCAGTTATTTCAGTGCTCAGTTTTATTTCAATCAGACTTTGGTAGGAAAACCATGACTGCAAGTGGGAGTGTCATTTTTTTTCATGGTTTTAGATCAGTTTAAGCTGAAGTCACAACTGCTCACCTCACAGATCCTGTGAAAGGCCTTACAGCTAGAGAGAGATGTGTGATCTCTGTACCTCCAGGGATGGTTTTATTCATAAACCTTTTACTCATTGCCCATGAAGGAATGAATAGTTTAGAAAACACAATGTTTGCCAATTGCTAGTTTGCTTTAAAAACAAAAACAAAAACAAAAAAAAAATTAAAAATATTTAAATAGGAGACTCAGCACTGATGAAAGTCTTGTTTTGAGGAGGAATAGTGACCTTGAGAGGTCCTTCTGACATTTCTGTGTCTGCTCACAGCTCTTCACAGAGAACATGTGGGCTGCTATAAGTGTCTCTGTTGTCTAATTTCTGTATTCCAAGCCCAAGCAATGTCCAGTAATAACAAAAATAACATTCTGTAGATGATTTTTCTGAGTGTTAGGTCTCTGTTGATTGTGACTTGTGACAGGCATTACCCTCTACTTCTATTATAAATGAGTCATTTGAGATGAAGTAAAGAAGGGTAAGAAAGTGGAGTTCCAGGCTGAGTAATTCTGTCTGCTTAGTAAAGGGCAAGCAAATTCTTCTGTGAGGAGCACCATTAGAAATAAAAATTAGAAATTTCCTGTTCATGGAGATTATCAGAACATTATCAGAACTAGAAAATAAAGTTCTCCTGAACTTTCATGTCTTACACTGGCCCTGCATACTGAGCTACTGAACTACTGACACTGCTTTACCTTTGTCTGACAGCAGCCACGTGCAGAGCGCAAATCTCAAAGTGAAAATTAGGAAAGTGAGGAGTCTCCATTTGATCAGCAAGTGTGAGGTGAGGAACACTGAAAAAATTGTAAAGGGCTGAATATACAGGGTTTCAAAGGAAATGGGATTTGCTTGGTGGCAGTTTGAATTCCAAGGACCAGCTCATAATACCTCTATTCATACACTTGCAGCATCTCCTAACCAGGCTGTTAGTGGTTTTGCCCCAATGGCAAATAGGGGTGCAATTTCTAGAATTCTTTAGCAATTTTGCAGTTGTTCAGCCTTTGCAGAACACAGTGCCAGCTCTCCCAAGCTGTTTCTCTCCTGTTCCAGGTGCCTCCTCCATTCACTGTGCAAGCTCTCAAGGAGAGACAGAACACAGAGAGAGCAACCTCCCCATCTGTACTTGTGGGACTGTGGCTGCAGATCCCTCCTACACCGGGCACAAAGGCAGAATAGCACTGGAAAAGGTGGATAAAGAGTCCTTGAGCAATGCAAAGAGCCAGTTAAGTACAGGTCAGAAGCCATTCCAGATGTACTTGAACAGATAATGGCCACAAACAGATTTTTTTTCTGAATCCTAGCTAATAACTAATGGGATCTCTGAGACAGAAAAGCCAGTCCATTGCAGTGGAGCATCAGTCAATTCTCTGCTGTCTCAATTGTCTTTTGCCCATACTTGATAAAAAACATGTGTGCACATTTATTTCAGCTTTAGAAAGAAAAATGCACAATTCCTTTTTTTTCCATGCATTTGCCTGCCTTCTCCCAGAGGTATTTTAAGAGCTCAAGCCACAAGTACCTGGGGAGTCAGAGGAGCATTTTTCACCTTCCAGAGGCTCATGTGCTGCTGGCCAGTGACCCCAGCTGGAAGGTGGCACTTTGGGAGGAGCTAAAGCAATGAGATATTTGGACACTGAGACAATTTTGAATTGCAGCCAGGATTAGGAATTATTCTGAGCAAAGAATTCAATGTCTAACCTATTGTATTCTTAATTAGGGGCTTTTCTCCCCAGCTTTGTGAAGAAAAATAAGCAAATTCTGTGCAGCTGTCATGTTTTCATCGGCACTGTGATGCTGCAACCTCCAGGTGCAGAGAAAGCCTGGAGCTCCTCTTTACTCCAGGCAATTCTCTTGGGTGTAAGGGTTTGGAATGCATGTTCCTGGGGCTTTGCTGCTGGAAAATTTGCTGGAATATTCATCCAGTGCTGGGCAGTGTATAAATGTCAGATGGTAGATGTTTTCCACCCTATGGCACTGAAGACTATTGCACTGCTAATATTTCAAAAGTGGTGGCTGCTTTTGGTTTTTCTTGACTGTTTAGGCAGTGAGGGGTCTCTATAAGGTAGCAAACCTTAAATCATCCTCTTCCATCTGCTTTTTCAGCCAGTTGAGTAATGGCTGCTGCAGACAGCTCCACAAAATAGCTATTTCCCATTTAATCTTATTCACCCCGTCCTTGTAAACATATCTGAACAGAGGGAAGAATCTTTCCTGTCATTTGCATTTATTTTGTGAGTTTTAATTTACTTTCTGCTGGCATTCAGGCCACCGGAACAGTGTTATGTTTCTTGTTCTATTTTCTGTCATATAAAAATAAATGTCAGGATAATCATTTGAATAATCTTTTTTTTTTTTTTTTTTTTCCTTGAAAGGCTAGGTACTTTCCTTTCTCTAGTCTCCTGTGTGTCTTCTTTCTGTTTAATGTAACCTTTCATAGATTAAAAAGGCAATGGTGTTAATAGAATTGCATAATTGTCAGGAGATAATGTTCTCACAGTGAAATATTGCTATTGAGGCTTAGCTAAGGCATTTAGAGCAAACAAGCATGCAGAAACAAAACAAAGATGTTTATTTTCCAAGTGACACATCTTTGCCATCACTGGTGTCTAAATCCTCAGATTTTTCATTCAGCCTCTGCAGGACTGGGACTCCAACTTTCCCAGGACTGCACTTCCTACGAGTAGGTCTGGTGGCTCCCATCCTCGGTCATGACCAGAGAGGAGCAGAAATTTCAGAATTCAGACCCAGATTCTGCCTCCCCTGAGATCCAAGCACATTTAGGAGCTTGGTTATAGTGGTCACCTTGTCTCTTAATTCCATACCAGTTCATTCTGTGCCAATGCAATTCCACAGTGGGGGAAAAAGGTAAAATATGGACAAGTGGACTCCCACATCATCACTACAAAAAACCTCCTTTCTACAAGGTTAGATTTAAAAGGTGTTTGGGGCAGAGAGCAGTCACTCCAGCTTAGTTTCTGAAGTGCAGAGTGTTAGTGGATGATGGAAGCGAATTGTACAGTATTTATGAATATATTTTGTTAATGGATATTGGTAGCGAGAGTGGAGAGGTCGGTTTGGAACTGAGCAGAGGATGAAGGCATGGAGCAGTGTGGTCTGTGAGGAGAGGAAGCACAAGAAGTTAAAGGCTGTACATTTGTGGAAAGCCAAGGCCCAGCATGATCCTTTCAGCAATAAGAATAAGCCAGGTATTGTCTCTAAAAATGCTTTTCAAAGCACTCCTAGATTTCTCTTTTCTGCATCAAAGTATGCTGAGTTGAGAAGCAATTCAATGCCACTGTTTTATAAAAAATGCCACTATCTAAGCAACGATTTAACATCTAAAACTTTATAATTTATATAAAGATATCCTCAATATTGCAGAAATATTAATCTCAGAATCTGCAAAAGCCTGAGAAAAACCGCTTCAGTTTCCTGGTGGCAGTTTCACGAGCGAAACCACGAAATGAACCTTGAAGTCGTTAATGGGCGTCTTTTGTCGTTCCTCCCGCGCTGGTGTCTGCGACACCGCGCACAAACCACACGAAGAAACTCTGGAAATCCATCTCAAATGCAGCTTTCCAGCTGGATGTGTGTCTCATAGAACAGATGATGCCAAGTGCAAGGGTTGTCCCTCCACCTTCTATTAGGGGGATGTTGAATTTCAGGCAAAGCCAAACAATAATAATGGAAGGTTGCGTGAAGGTTAATGTTGTTTAGGCAGATGGTGAATTGCGGATTCAACCTGTTGTCACAATAATGAATGTGGTTGAAAAGATGTTCATGTGGCAAACAGGAGAAAAATGAAGCAGAATATGCACATGCTTGCACACACAGCATTGTTGCCTGCCACTCATATCCAAACCTGTAGACATATGTACATTTTTAGGGATTTTGTATTGACCCTTTGCCACAAATCAATATGAAAAGTAGGACTACAGATTCTAAAGCATGCACTGTTAATAGTGATACCATAATTTTGCCTGACAGCAATGACAGAAGGATTTGATCTGAGTCAGGTGAAATTTTATATCCCTATTAAATGTAATTTTCCCCCTTTCTTTACCACATCCATTTTTTACCTTTTTCTCTTTTTACAGCTTCATAGCAAAGTAGCCCACAAAATAAGTGTTTTACAGGGGCCTGGAGTGCCCAGCCAAGTGGTTCTCCAGTGCTTTGAAACTCTGTGGTTCCTTCTCCTCAGGAGCCCTGCTGGAACATGGAGCAGCTTATTGATGGAGCTGTATCTCCCCATTCAGTCAGGTATTTAGCTAAAACAGTATAGACCCAAAGCTTTGTGTTTTATTGTAAATCCCTTTGAAAATAGGTGAGCAAATCCCCTCTAGTCGCAGAAAAATCCATTGGAGTCAAAGCATCTGCAGGGATTTGTTCAAGCTAAATAAAAATAATAAGGGAGGTCAGCTGTAGCAATAGTATTAAGTCATTTTCCAAAGGACACCGCTTTCCTAAAGGATTCCTGGCCAGCCATACTTGATAAGAAGCCATCCAAATTATCTGAGTTTGCTGCTAACACCTGGTTCAGGACCCTTGTATACAAGAATAACATTAATGGGCAGGGAGAAGCCCACTGCTTCTGAATTGATTCTGTACCTGGAATCAAAAGGAGATTTAGGATTCTTGCAGGCTGTATCAGTTGCACATGTCCCTGTAATACTTCTATTTTTCTGTAACTTTTACTCAGAATAAAAGACTCAGGGACATCATTACTGAAAGTTTAGGACTCATGGAGAAAATTGCCTTTGTATTTTTACAAACCCACCAATCCCTAGCTGAAGAAAAATGTGTTTGCTGTAGAAAGAGGCAAAGAAGAGATACAGAGGGAGCTAAAACTCTTAATATAGCCTTTGCAAGGATTGCAAATTTATCAGGCTAGGTTATGTGTCTACTGCAGAGGTAATTCTCCATTTGGACTTTTAACAGGTTTTAATCTTTTCTTACTATTTCTGCAGTAATTCAGTGTAAAAATTAAAAATACTTTTGCCCTTCTTCCAAAAGCCATTAAAAAGCTTTACTTTTTCCACCTTCCTTCTGCCCGTGAGGAGTTGTCATTTTCCATCAATTCCATTTTCTCCAAACTGTGTATTCAGCTCTTTTTAAATATTCATTTTCCCATTATATTTTTAACCTCACTGTGATCGTCTTTTGCCTAATTACTTACCTGATTGGTTTCAGCTACATCCTGAGGGGGAATGCCAGGCTAAAACCAGCAGTGTCACTAGCTAATGTCTGGAAATTGGGAAGCTAGACATAGTTAACAGGGAGCCATCAGGCTCCTTTGGAGAATGACAGTCACCAGAATCAGTGGAGGCTGGAAAATGGGGGTGTTGTTTACTATTATTATTTTTTTATTATTATTTTATTTTATTTTATATTTTATTTTAATTTAATTTCTATTTTATTTTAATTTAATTTCATTTAATTTCTATTTCATTTTATTTTATTTTGGTTTATATTTTATTTTATTTTAATTTAATTTAATTTTATTTAATTTCTCTTTTATTTTATTTTTAATTTTATTTTTAATTTTATTTTATTTTTATTTTATTTTTTTTATTTTATTTTAATTTAATTTAATTTAATTTCTCTTTTATTTTATTTTATTTTTTATTTTATATTTTATTTTATTTTAATTTAATTTATTTTAATTTAATTTAATTTAATTTCTTTTTTATTTTATTTTGGTTTAGATTTTATTTTATTTTATTTTATTTTATTTTA
>NC_031776.1:3909494-3941707 GCF_001522545.3 Parus major
TTTTATTTTATTTTATTTTATTTTATTTTATTTTATTTTTTATTTTATTTTATTTTATCTATTACTTTTCCATGGCATCAACATCCTGTATGTAATTGTACTTGCAGAAAAAATGACTCAGAATCTCAGAGTACATGAATGTGTGTTGTGTTTCTACCAAAAGGTGATACTGACTCAGTGTTGTGCTGGCAGCTGCTAACCCACAGTAAGAAACCCGAGCCTTCAGCACTGTGTAACCCAAAAAAATACCTTTTAGATGAAATTTTCCTGTCTTATCCCTTCCATTGTGGCAGAAAAACAGGCTGGAATAAATAGAAATAGCAATAGTTAAGTTTAAACTCTCAACTGCCTACTCACCAGCTGCAAATATTTACTTCCAGTACAATCCAAATGTTCAGTGAATTGGAGAATCAAAGGTGTGTTAGCTGTGTAGACACAACTGCTTAATTTCAGAGAGCAGAGTAAACAACCTGGAACGAAATTTTGGGGAAGGAAGAAAGCATTTGAATTGATCAGCCTCATTAGCAGACTGCTGCAATAAGCCTTTTTTTTTTTTCTCTGAGATCTTTGCTGTGTAATTAATCACACCTCGTGTGAGGGGATTGCTGATATTTATACAGGTACGGCTGTGACAAGCGAGATACGTGCTGGCTCTCCTGCATTTCCAGTGGGAGACATCAAGGAGGCAGGGGCAGAAAGAATGGCAGAGATGTTTCCAGCTTCCTCCAGGACTCCTGGAATTGCTCTCTGGCAGTATGGAGTTCTCTGAAAGACCTCTCATGTCTGTCTGTCTGTCTGTCCATTAGAAAACTGCAGGTCACAGCTACTAAGATCAGATTTAGATACGTTTTCACGGCGTCAATTAACGGGGACAGACCTTCAGGCTGATTGATAAAGAATGAGGATGAAGCAAATATAAGTGAAATATAAGTGTTTCTATTTATTTCAACTAAATATGCTGTATTTAGCAAAAGTCACCCAGTGAAGGATGACACAAGTCTGGCCCAGTGCTGGAAAGAACAGCCCTTGTCTTGTCTACCTTGGTCTTTTTGCCAGGTGACACAACTGCACACCTCTGCAGGAATGCTGCTCTTCAGGAGTGTCACCTGAAGCAGCAGTCCTGCATGGGCTTCCCTGGCCCTTGGATGAGGGCTGCAGCAGCATCCTTCACCAGATCACTGGAATCTTGTTGGATCCAGAAGTTCCTGTCAAAGCTTGCTCCTTGCTGACCTGGGTTTCTAAGATTTTACTCGCCTTGTGCTTGGCGCTCGACCTTCAAACACACCTATTGACTTTTCAAACACTCCTTTTGACTTTTCAAACACCCCTTTTTGACTTTTTCACAGGGATGCCCAATGCAGATGCCCAATGCCCTACTACAGACTTTGGGAGGGTCTGCACTCTCTTCCAAGCTCAGCTTTGTCCGGGCTCAGCCAGCGCAGCTTTGTTTGGGTTGGTGTGTGACAAACGGAAGAACAAAAGCCTCGCGTTGTAACTCCCCACCAAAACAAAGAGGAGAGAGAGAGAACAGGGCTGTTATGGAGATTATCATCATTCTTTTGAGACACAGTGGTATTTTCCCAAGTAGGCAATGACATTTCTTAATTACTCTCTTCATGGGTAGCCATGTGTAGAGATTACTGGGGGCTCAGCAGGGCATTGTTCTGCAGAGCCTGGGAGCACAATATTGCTGACAGTACAGCGCTGCACCATCCCCAGCTCCTCTCCTTGCCTCACTCTTCATTACACCAGCTAATTACTGCAGCTCCTGGTGGCTGAGCAGCGTGGCTTATCCCCTCTCCCCCAGAAGCCCTCGGCTGTCAGGGTAATTTGCAGCAGCAGGGCTGCTCCAGAGCTGCCGTCATTCTCCTGTCAGGCTTGGCTGCCACACCAACAGCCTTGGAGTGGGAGGCAGGCTGTGCTCTGAGCTGGGAGAGGATATGAGCATCAGATAGTTCTGGGGTCTCCCTGGAGCTGCCACCTCCCCAAAGGAGACCTTAGAAGAGTTTTGTTTCTATCCCTGCCTTAGAACGCACATAAACGTGCGCGGGTTCATTTCTGCTCCTGCATGTTCTTCTCCATGTCAGGAGTAGGACAAGAACAGTTTTCAACTCACTGCCTCAGTTTCATTTCTGAGCAGAAGAGTTTGAACATGCTATCCAGTGCAAGTGTTACAGATACCTTTTTATTCAGTTATGTGTGTTACAGATACCTTTTTATTCAATTATGTATCTATTTTTCTCTAAAACGTATAAGTGTATAGGTATGTTTCCACCTTATATAATTATACATTATCTAATCAGCAAGAAATTTGTCTTTGTACCTTTGAAAAACCTTCCTTCCCTCCCTCCCTCCCTCTGTGTCCCACAGATACATATTTCTGTGGCTGTGTGTGGTTAGAGAGCATGAAAATAAATCCTACTTCTGTCCAGCAGTGAATTCACATTTTGATTCCACTGACAGCACACTGTGATGTTATCGTGCGATATTAAACGTCCGGTTGATAAGAAGTCTGAGCACTGGTATCAGCTCTGTGTGAAATATGGTTGTTTCTGGATGTACACCAGAAAAACTGAAAATAGACTTGCTTTGAGCCACGGCCTTAACAGCTTGGTAGTTGCAGACACAAAATCAAAGTCTTAAGAGCTTGGCAGCTGTGATATCCTCCATCAGAGTCCATCAGACATTATATTAATAGAAAAAAAACAACTTTGGATATATGTAAAAAAGCAAGTCAGTCTTCTTGGTTTAAATAAACTAAAGTGGGGGTGTTTTTGTAAAGGATTTGTAAACAAAGTATCCGTAGGATATAATCCTCAAATATTTACATAAGTGGGTGTAATTATATATATACACTTACAAACTGAACATAAAATGAGAAAAATGGTTTATTGAATGTATTCACTGCTTAGAACCATGTCTAAGTAGCCTGTGATCCTTTCCTGGAGGTAATCTGGTAAATCTGGGGTGCAGAATTTGCTTTACAATTAAGTGATTCTTGAAGATGGGAATGGCATCCCAGCTATCCCCCTTGGATTCCAGTAGAGCTGGACATTCCCCCTCTTTCCCAATGTCTTGAGGTGTTGCATTCAAGGGTCAGTCAGATCTGTTGATCACAGGCAGATGACATTCAGTATATCCTGATACCATATATAAATTTGAGATCTATCATTTGGTGTATCCTGGGTACAGTTTTGCAGGCCTGCCAGGCTTCTTGTTACTGGCCTAGAGACTGTAACTCCAAATGGAGATTCTCCTGGATTTTGGCTGTTCTAGGAAGACAGTCTTTTCCCAGACACTGTACCTTGTGTATTTACTTTTCACGTTTATTAATGAATGATCTGTCAGAGATGGAAATTTTAAGGCATTTTTGTTAAAGCTCCATCCTGGAAGGGATGACATATCTAACAAATAATGACATATCTAAGAAAGACCTGGGAATGAGTCATTTCTGGGCCTGGAAACTGTGGTGTTAGAGAGTTAACTTGCCCTTACACTTGCCTGAGGCTCTAATCAGCAGACTTGGTGGTAATGAGTGATTTCATGGGGTCTATTGCTTAATTCCAGAACATGGAGCTATATAAACAGCTCTGCAGTTCATTACAAAGTCAAATGTGTTTTGCCATTTAAATGGACAGAGGTGATTGTGAAATATAAGTGTTTCTATTTATTTCAACTAAATGTGCTGTATGTAGCAAGATGAAGGAACATCGAATAATTGAAGCTCAGGATTCGTCTTGGTCAGTGTTTATTTGGTGCCTGGGCTTTTTTTAGCTCACTGTTTTGTTCTGTTTGATTTGTTTTGGTTTTAATCTGATGCCAGGAGGAGAGCAGTAGTCAGGAAAGAAAGGGTATAGCCCTATTTCCTAATGTAAAAATTTGAAGCAGTATGTCTGTTTAAAGACAAATTTGAATAGTAAAGTGTTAGAGGAACTAAAAAATAGAAAGACAAAGAAGTTTACATTTTAATTCATAATTGAAGTCCCCTGAAAATAGCATATAAGACTCCTATTAAATACTGTTGAGTCAATGAATACGCTGTGAAGCATTCTAAAAAGTTACTAAAAAGTAAAGTTATAAAGAGTTACTAATGTTACTGAAAAGGAAACTGCAGTGTAAATCAAAAACAAGGATCACATTATTTGTTATTTACTTGCTGGAGAGGCCATTTTGCAGAATGTACAGTCAGTCTCAGAGGGGTTTTCCATAAAGCTGCTCTTTCCATCAGCCAAAAGTGCAGGATTGAATCCCTAGGAATGCCTGGATGTGTGTCTGTGCATGCCTGACTGTGGGGCACTGGAGACTGGAGAGTTGCACCAAGGCATCCAAAGCTGTGCAAGCTCCCAAAGATTCCAGGAGGTGTCAGAAAAGGGATCTCAAGTTCAGGCCTGTAGCTCTCTTGCTCCTGTTTGGTTTAGAGAGATGATAATTCCAGAGGGGCAGGAAGAAAACTAAGGAGAGCTCTAAGCAATGCCTGTCTCTTCTGGCTTTGAGGAGAGCAAAGAGACAGAAATCACTTTAAGATATTGTCAGTGAGTGACCTGCTGAGTCAAGAGAATGCAGAGAGCCATGTGGTGGAGAGGAATGAGCCATGATCTCCACAGGCTGGGAATGTCACTCAGAATGGCCCAAACACTCCTGAATGGAAGAGGTGATCTGGCTGGATACCATGGACGTGAGGATGAGCATATTACAGCTTGTGTGATCTGTTTGGGGCATGCTGAGGGGGAGTGTCAGAGATCCCCTGACCATGGGGGTGGTGACAGCATGTTTTTGTCAAAACATCATCACCACTGGCAGCTTTTCCCATGCAGAGCCCTCCAGAGAACTTTTGTCCTCTTGAACCAAGTTCTGGAGGCTAAACTGGTTCTGGACAGGGAAAATTAAGTTGGCATGCACACTGATGTCTAAAAATCTCATCTTTCCAGTGCAGTGTTGATTCTTGGTTTGCATTCTGATTGCTTAGTTTTGCTGTAGTTCATGAATTAATTCTTTATATCCAGGGAAAGGAAACATCACTATGGCAGAACAGGGCAGAAAGAGAGAACACAGCACATCAGCAAAAATGAGCAGAGCCAGGATGGACACAAGAATGGAAACTGAGGTTTAGTTTCATGGTGTGCAGTAAAAAGCATGTACTAGGTCACCTAACTTAAGTCTTTCAGGCTGAGCAAAGAGTGAAAATCCCTGTTCCCTCCCCTATTTCAAGTCATTTTGCAATGCTGCTAATGGAAGTAAAAGGATCTCATTCAGCACTTTCAAAAGTGGAGCTCTGCACCCTTTCCCTTTCTCAAACATTTTCAAGCTTAAACTCTAGATGACTCTTCATCCTGCTGCCTTTAAAGACTTTGGACACAGGGACTTCATGGGAAGGTTTGGAGCCCTTGTCAGCGTGGTCAGTGTTCTGCAGCACAACCTTGGGGCTTCCATGAGAAGCAGACACCTGGCCAGAATCTTCCTTTCTCTTCTAGTTCACTGTCTATCCCCAAATTACAGCATGATAATCCCTATTAATTTTGCCAGAATTATCATAATCCTCATACAGATCCTACTCACCACAAGCATGAGGCTATAAAATCATTCTTTATTTTTCTGTTGGTATTTCTCTTTTTTTTTTTTTTAGTTGCACAGTGACTGATTTTAATTGAGGCACACTGGACACAAAGGAATGCCTATGAGATACTTTCCTTTAAAAATCTGCATGCCAGCAGCATCTCCATTCAATGCTGACTGGCACAACTGCCTTTCCTAAGGATGTCACGTGCCTTCAAGTGGTATTTTTATATCACTACTTTGCAATGCCAGGGGAGACATCACATGTCAGAACAGATCAAACCCCAAATCACATCTGTGAATATTATGCAAAGAATAAACTGTGTGTTCCTGCTCTTTCTCTGTCACATGTTGATGCTCTCTAGGTCTATGCAGATGTGTTTTAGTACACAGCTCTGTGTTTATTAATGCCATCTATGTGGAGGTGGTACAACCACCCTGCAGAACACCCTCTTCTGCACAGCTGCCAGGAAGGAGGGTGAAAATTCCAGGTTCATGGAATCCCAGGATGGTTCAGGCTGGAAGGGACCCCAGTGGCTCATTGGTCCCACCTCCCTGCTCCAGCAGGATCATCCCAGAGCACACAGCACAGGATTGTGTCCAGATGGGTCCTACAGTGAGCAATTCCACACCCTCTCTGCTCTCTGTTTCAGTGCTCAGTCACCCCACAGGAAAAGTTCTTCCTCGTGTTCAGGTGGAACTTCCTGGGCATCAGTTCCTGCCCATTCCTGGTGTGCCATTGCTGGGCCCCCAGAGCAGAGCCTGCTCCTCGCTCCGAGCCCTCCCTGCAGACAGGGACAGACAGGGATGAGGGCCCCTGGCAGCCGGGGCTTCTCCAGAGGCTCAACAGCCCCAGCTCCCTCAGCCTTTCCCCAAAACACAGATGCTCCTGCCACCACAGCCACATTTTCTGGGTTGCCTCACCTGCTGGGAGGCCATGAAAAGTCTCTGTCTTCTTCCTTCAGAGCCTTTTTGGGGCAGCATTGGCAGGATCAAAATGAAGGGTTGATTGTGTTTGCCATGTTCAGTTGTGTTAAGTGCCCGTGTTTGGAATAGTTCCACACAGAATGCAAGAGATCTGTTACACAGGTACCAATTAATTCAGAATTAGACAAACCCAATGGAGTATTACAACAGCTATATTTGTTCCTTTCTTTCTTTTACTTTTTTTTTTTTTTAATTTAATGAGGCCTAATATTCTCAGCTAGCCTGGTGCACAAGACCTTCAGCTAAAACTGGCAGCTAATGAGGATTTTCCAGTGTGCTTAACCAGAGGCATAAAAGGAGGAGCACAGATATGTCAGTATTCCCTTGATTTGGCTGGCTGTTCTCTGGATTTTCCAGTGAGACACTTTGAGCTCAGGTTGGGGTTTGTTTTTTTATTAATGTAATCTAATGGAATGCCTTCTTGCAGTGCATTCCTGGCAAGCAGCACCCCGAGGTTTTGGATGTCCCCCCAGCACAGCCAGGCTGTGCCTTCCCTGCAGCCAGGGAGGGATTTTGCCTTCCAGCTCTTCTCTCTCTCTCATTACATGCAGGATCAGGTCTGTGCCGTTCCAGCCTCCTGCACAGCTCCTCTGGAGAGCTGTCAGCTTTCTCCTCTCCGCCAGACTGGTTGACAATGCAGCACATGAAGTAGTGGAGCACAGAGCTCCGCCACCTTAAGGGTTGTGGGTTTTTCCTCTTTTGCTCTCTGGTTGCTTTTCTCCTCTGTTTTTTGCCAAGAGAATTGTTTTCTGGAGGAGAACAGCCTGTTTCTTATTCAGCTGCAGGTTGTAAATTACCTAAGGCTTACAAAATCAAATTGGTTTTAGTAATAAATCCCCTGATGCATTATCTGTTGTTTGCAATATTTCATGCATGCAAGCTATTCAGCTGATTCTTTTTTATAAATCTCATTTTTAATCAGTCAGTCACTAGCACTGACCTTCCTAGTCAGTTGGTGTATAATGATAACTTCTTACAGGATACTTTTATTTTATCCCTGAGTATCATAGATACCCCTTCTGTCCAACAAACAGCCTTAAAAGCAGATATCCTTATGCTCCTTCACACCTAGGAAATGCTAGGACCAGCAACCAGACACCTGAAGTTGTTGTTATTTTTATTTTTATTTGGGGAGTACTTTCTGCTTTTCATACAAAACAACAGAATACTTCATATTGTCAAAATAACCTTATTATTTGAATTTCTTCTCCCTGCTCCGTATCATGGCAGGAATCCCACTCACAACAGGGCGTTCTCTGATCCTGTTGTCATTTTTTTTTGTCTATTCTCACAGGCAAACATTTGATCTCTACTTCTAAAGATGAATGGTTTTCAGCAGTACTGCAAGGGGTTTTTTCTGTCATCCCTGGTTTTTACTTATGAGTTTTATCCTCTGGGACAAAAATGTATGTGCTGTGTATCTTCTTGTGGATATTTATTGTTTGCTGCATGTTTCATACGTGCAGCTAACTAGAGTTAATGGCCCTTTGTCTCTCTTTGGGAAGTTTTATCTGCTGTGCATCACCTGAGTTGCTAGCAGACATTTATGTAGTTTAAGCAAACTCTTTACTAGTCAAGTTATTCTGTGGGTGTTTGCAAAAGTTCAGGTGCATGGGACTGGAGCACAAGAATTAAAAAGAGAGGGGAAGGCAGAATGTAGAAACCTAGAAATATAGATGCTGTCTACACTGGAGCTTTGCAGAATTGATTGCTTAAATTACTCAGATTTCTAGAAGGAAAACTCAGAAACTGTTTAAGATTAGTCAGCTGTCCAGAGATCCTGTTGATAGACCAAAAGACAAGCTATTAAAATATAACCATTATAATGCTGTACCACGTTTTTACTGAAAGTTTATTCAGGGGGATATGAGCTAAAAGAGCACTCTTCTTCCCCTAAGTGTAAATGTGATAAGGGCCTGAAGATCTCAGCTTCTCCCTTTCCTCATTCTGCAAACTGAGGGATTTTTGGTGTAGAAACAGAACAAAAAATGCTGAGAAAGAGGAGATGAAATCAAGCCCTTGTCAGATGTCTGTCACTGACAAGGAGACAATGATTACACCCAGCCCTGTGCCTCAGCATCCTCAGACACAGCATTTCCCTCCCCAGGCTGGGAGTGAGTTTGTTCAGAGCCCTCAGAGCTGCATTACAGCTGCACATGAAGTGCAGCACTAAAACTGCTCCTGTCAATGCAGGCAGGTATTTTTCTCTTTCAGCTAAAATGTTTTATCTGCCCAGCTCCTCACAGTGCTGGGAGGCACCTTCTTTTACTTCTCACAGGAAGGCTGCTGACCCTTAGCTCCTGCTAAGTGAAGGCCATTGTGTTAAACAACAATGCTGACTTAAAAAGGGAAAACAATTCTGTGTAAAATCTTTCCCAAGGGCTGCTAAACCTGCCTTGCTGTAATGCTGGGTTTGTTTTTTGGGTTTTTTTTTGTTCATGGAAAGATTGGAAATAACCCACTCACACTTTTACAATTTGCCATCCTCTTGCACATGACATGCAGCTTTCAGTCTTTAGACAAATGTCCTGAAAAGCACTTTTACACAGCTCAGTACTTCAGTGGGCCAGGGTTCCCAGGAAAATGGGAATCCTTTACTGTCTGAAGCTGGATTTGTAAACAGTAAAGTCTGAAATTGTCATGACAGGAACCTCATTTGATGTTGCCTATTGGAGATCCCCACTGCTCTTTAGAATATTCACATAATTAATGTTCTTCCTCAGAGGCAGAGACCTGAAGTGCACTGCAGAGTTCTTGGAACAGGCCATCATCTGACCACTCCAGTAACTCTCTAACAGGTCCAGCTTTCTAACAGGTTCTCTCTGTGAACTATTTCATTTCTGTTCACTGATTCAAATGGAATTCTCATGTTCATTTTCAATAGTAGCATGCAACTTAAAAGTGGAAAGTGGGTGCTTGGTTGATATTAAGAATAAGATGATGCTTTTAGAGGTTCATGTTGACTGTCACTCCCAAATCTATCATTTATCTGCAGTTTCCTCACATGCCACAACTTGGGCATGGCAGTATTTCTTTTTTAATTCAAGTGATACCAAAGTCAGCTTCCTGCTTCAGCCTAAGGATGATGTTCTGTTCTGATGGCAGCTGGTGAGTAAACACAGAATCCTGGGCTGGGTTTAAGCACAAAGAAACCTGCACGATTCCTTGTCCATGACAGCTCTCAGCCTCCATGCTTGACAGCCAGAACAACCAGGGATGCTTCAGAGAAAAAGTCAATGATGGCTTAAACTGCAAACAGAAAGGTTGGGGGAGGCATAGGAACACCTTCTAAATCACCTGAAAAGCTTGTTAAAAATAGGTAGCCCTGCAGGTAAGAAGAATCCCTCTCAGGGCTCTTCTGCCAGCTGGCAGCAGTGCATGCCATGCACTGACTGTGGGGGACAAATGTGCACAGCTAGGCCCAGAAATGAGGGACAGCTTCTTTCTTTGCTCCATGGCAGTCACACACCTGAGGGCCATGCTCTGGATGTTTATCTGTTTGGGGTTTTTTTCCCTCCTCTCATTTTGTGATGGACATCCTGTTGACTAGAAAACATCATTGCCTGGGTTAAACATTTCAGCAATAAAGTTGTAAGGGGAAGGTAGCACAGAATTGCAAACAGGTTGCCTCCTTCTACACAGCAGCAATTCCCCATCTTGCACCTTGTACAGAGGTTTTTGCCTCTGTAAGCTCCCTGTTGGCAGTGGAAGTGTGCAGTTGGATTCCCACATGGACTGCTTCCTCTCCAGGGTGGACAAACCCACATTTCCTCACCCTCCACTCGTGTTTTAATTGGTTCTTTCCCCTCCCTAATCACCTCATTCATCCTCTTAGGGCCATCTTAGGTCTGCTGGCATCTCTCTTCTACTACTAAGGGGGTCTCATACGCAATTTCAAATAAACAGAGGGGAATAATTTATTCTGATCAATTGCTGGTTATTTCTTGCTGCACATCTCAGTATGGGACCCTCTTCAGGACAGCAAGAGTGTCCTGCTGAGTGCTGTTCAACATTGTCCTGAAATGGACACCACCACCTGAATTTAGTATTTTTTCCAAAATCCAACTGTTTTAGAACTTGGCATTTCTTTGCAGTGGGAATTTCCCTTCAGGTGAGAATGTAGGAAGGACTGTGAATTCGTGTCTGGAGGCTGTATCTGCTCTCCTTTCATCTGGAGCAGAGAACATCAGTGATGATGTAGCATAAATAATGTTGGGACACAGCTCTGACAATGAGGCTGTGCTGGCAGCATATTCCTTTTCTGTATTCCTGTCTGCATCTCATGCTTAGCTAAGGAGCACAGAAGGGAAAAGTGAGATGTTTGGCACATGTTTCTATAGCAAAGAGAGTGAGAATCCAAAGAGATTGGATTATTGAGCTTTAATATTTACCCTCTGTCCAGTGGTACAGGAGTGCCTGTGATTCTGTCTGTCCAGTCCAGATGCCTTCTCCAGCACTGGAGTCCCAGTCAGCACAGATCTCACAGGAGAATGCAGTGTAGGACAAAGAAATTGCCAGCTCTGTATAGAACTTATTATTTCTGAAAAATTGTATAATGAAAAAAACATGCAAACCTCACTCCCATAATAAAAATTTACCATGGGTGCTAAATTGAGTATATGACACGTTATTTATTTCCATGCTAAACTCTGACAACATGCCAAATGTTCCACAGAGCCAGGTCTGTCTGAAACATCTTGCAAACCTGAAAAATCAATGTCCTGGGTAGTTTCTTTATTAGCCTTGATCTCTCCATCTCCTGAAATAGTGTGGTAGATTTGCCATCTTTTGAGTGGGCCTGCAGCTGCATTCAAGTGGCTGTTGTGTTGATTGTTGAAGGGAGGGACTCAGCTCTCAGTCACTTGGCAGACCAATATCCCTGCTGTTGATTTGATGTTGTTAACATCACCCTGGATCAAGTGTGGGATGCCTTCAGACACTGATAACAGCACAAGACTGGGGGCAGTGTTTGTGATAAACCCATGGGCTTTCTGTCCCACCTTTTGCAGGCCTCCTGATTCTCCTGCATTTCATATTCCCCTGTGCAGTGGAAGTCCTAACCTAATCAGTATAGAAGCATAATGAAAGTGATTCTTTACCTGGGTTTTTTCATGTTCTCTGAATTCATTTGTGGAAGACAATATAGGAATAGAGTGTTGCTGCCAGGACGAATTATCTGCTGTCCTTTCATTCAGATTGCCCCACACTGTTGAATTAGGAAATACTTGAATGTGCATTTCCATCCCCTTCTGTCACTCTCTGCTGATCCACTTGGTATTTGATACGCTTTTCCCAGTGGCATGCAATGTCTGGTGGGCAAGGTGGCTTTAAAGAGTAGGAAAAGCACCTTGCAATTCCAGTCCTGCACCAAGGCAGGGATGTGGAGTGTGTTGGAGGGTTCACACTGCTGCTGCTGCTGAGGGGCACAGTGCTATGGTTGTCTCAGAGGTGCAGGTGGTCTTGGGGTGAGTGGCTGTTAGCAGTGTGATATTTTAAAATAGATGCCTACCTCCTATTATTTTTTTTGGTCAAAAATGAGAAAAAGAAATAGGGAGCAATTTTTCCTTTCAAGCTTACCACTGTCAGCTGGGTTTGTGTTGATTCAAGTGCTCTTCCTCAGTGACCTTCATCTCCCCATGACTGTGAGATGTGAAAGATGCTGTTGACACAAGCAAAGGCTCAAGCTCCCTCAGCTCATATCCCAGACAGTACTTTAACATGGCATGTTTGATGCTGCATATTTCTGTCTTGCTGACAAAGTGGCAGTGAAAGTTATTGCATTCATCTGGGAAAGGGAATGGAGAATGAAAGCCACAGCAAACAGTGCTACCTTTCCTTTCTTCTCTGTCCTTGGTCACTAAAACCTCTGAATGCAGGAGGCAAAACAGAGGGGTCTGGGCAGTTAAAACAAGGTTTTGAAATGCACCCCCCAAAAAAATTAATTAAAAATAAATTATCAGGTGCATAACAGCAAAACAATCCCAGGTCTTTATTTGCAGGAGCAATGGCTTCTGCATTTGCACTAAGAAATCAGCTTTTACACACTAAAATGTGATTACAAGGTAGTAGCAGAGATAGTACTAACCCTCCCCACTCATATTTGTCTCACTGTACTTTTCTCAAGTGCATTACACTGCCAGAGAAATCTGGAGGCAGGAGAAACCAGCCTGTGTGCTTCACCCAGGTCTGGGCCACAGCAAATCTCTGTAACACGTTTGTTGCCAAATCAGCACAAACTAATGAGGTTTGAAAAGGCAGTACTAGGAAAAGTACAGAATAAAGTGCTATTTTATCTTTAAATTGCAGATTTGGGTCTTTTTATCCTGTGGTTAAAACTAGGTCTGCCTCCCAAAGTGGCCACAGTTAGCCATGCCATGGGGGATTGGGGTTTGGATGTACAGCCCTGTGCAGAGGCATCCAACAGACAGCTGCTGTGCATTTCTCTGTCACTGCAAGTGAGAGCTCATCCTCATGCCTTCTGCAGCCTTTTCTTCCATCCCTTCCTATTTCTGGGGGCCTTGGTGTTGGGGGACACAGTCTCCCTTGGCTGTGTTTGTGCTCTTTGAAGAGCTCCCTGCCTGAGGGACTGTCACTGCTGCTTGTGCTGCTTTCAGGCTAAATGAGCCAAGGCACTTGGAACAGGTTAGGAAGGCGGTGGTTGCTGTTCCTCGGACCTGAGAGGAATTCAGCAGTGTTTCTGTGAGTTATACACATGTAGCAGGTCACTGAAGGCAGGAGACACAGCCAGCAGCTGGAAGGGAAGCATCTGGAAAGGGGGAGAGAACTGGGACTTTTCAGACAGGACAGAGAGGAGGTTTAGATTAGGTATTAAGAAAAAAAATTCTTCCCTTTGAGAGTCGGGAGGCCCTGGCACAGGGTGCCCAGAGAAGCTGTGGCTGCCCCTGGATCACTGAAAGTGTCCAAGGCCAGCTTAGCTTGGCCAGGGCTTGGAGTAACCTGGGCTAGTGGAAGGTGTCCTGCCCATGGCAGGGTGTTGTAGATAGATGATCTTCAAGGTCTCTTCCAACCCAAACCATTCTGTGGTTCTGTGAGGAGACACACAGTTGGTACAGAGGCAAACATGCCCTGTTCCCTGCTGTACACGAGTAATGGGACATCTCCCTACCAGAGTGGGAGAATAATAAAGACAATAAGTATGCTATGCTCTCAGTTTTCAAAGCCAAGAATGACTGCTTGGAGCTCATTCCCTCTCCACATCTTGTTTCCTTTGGCCTGTAATCTGTGTAAGCACTACCTGTTACTGCTCCTCTGTTTTCACTCCAAGTGCAGTACAAAGTTTCATGCCCTGATGAATATGTCACATTGTGTCCTTTTTATGGGATGAAATAAAGCTGTTAAATAAGAGCCAGCAAAGAGCCAGGTTCTGTTCTCACTCACCCTGGAAGTCTTTTTAGCAGAAGGAGCTGAGCATCAGCTCCTCTGGAACAGTGGGGCATAGGGAAAGCCTTTTGGAAGAAAATCGAGGTTAAGGAGGAGGACATCCCTATTGTGGGTAATGAGTGGAAATGAAGCAGAAGCTGGGAGCCTCTGCAATAGCTTGGCCAGCTGGAAAGTTTCAGAGCTCTGGCTGCTGCCATCTACTGTGGAAACCTGCCCCCACCTGGAGCTGCAGCATTCCTGCCTTCCCAGCCCAGGGACTGAACATTTCTGTCTGTGTGCTGTCTGAAGAACAGCTCTGCCCGATGAAGTACTGAAATCATTTCCCAGGCCAGCTGGTAGGAAATCATGGTTATAAGTCTATCAGGGAATTACAGTTTAATCGCAGCCTGTAGCAGAAAGACTGCACTAGAGTTTAGTATTTTACATGAAAGGCTGCTATTGAAAAAATGTTACCCTGCACTTCAATAGATCTTTGCTGCCAACTGCAAGCAGTTTGGGCTCTGTGGAGCTGGCAGAGTTCACTGGTGACAGGCTAAGAGCTGGCATTAAAATGTGTGCCAGTGCATAAAGGAAACACACCCAAGGGGGTTTTTAAAACAGCCCAAGGGAGGCAGACAGAGGGAGAGAAGAGAGCAGTCAGGAGAGCTGGGTCCTGCTCAGAGTCTGGGCTGAGAGGGGAGAGGTGAAGGAACCACGCTTTTTCCTCTTTGGAAAGATGTTTTATAGGCAGTGAGCAAACATTGATGGCATTCTTCTGCCAGCCAGTCAGCAAATAGCTTGAGCAAAGGAAGGGGACAGAGCAGCTCCTGTGGGTCTCACAAGCCCTGTGAGAACTGGTAGCTGGTTTTGTTTGCCTAACTGCTAAAGTGATTACTTCTGCCACTCACCCTGAGAAAGTTCCTGGGGCTCCTCAGGACCCCTTCCCACGAAATAATGGCAATTACCATTTCCTGATCAGAAATGGGGCAAGGGGAGAAGAGGAAGCTGTTTGGGAGGAATGAGTAATTCCTGGTACACTCCCTTTGCTCAGCCTTTAAATTCTTCATATCCATGATCATCAGCAGCTCAAAACAACCAAAAAAAAGCAAAAAGCTACAAACAAGAAAAAACAAACAAAAAACAAAACCACAAAAAAACACAAAAAAAAAACAAAAGAAAAAAGAAAAAGGCCCAACCAGTATTCTTTGTGAGTATTCTTTGTATTGTTGAGAATTGGTCATGAGCCCTGAGATGTTAAATACAGAATCAGAAAGAAAAACCTACTTTACAGGAGAAAGGTGGAAAGAAAGTCTACACTTTTCCTGACATGCTGTACTTAGGTAAATACAGCATAAATAAGGTCAGGGAAGGCTCTTCTGCTGATTTTCTCAGCAGCTGCAGAACTGTGGGCTGTTTGTAATTATGCCTCTGAAATAAGTCCTTTCCTTTTGATACCTCAGCTTTCAGGGTTTCTGAAGCAGTCTCTTCTAAGTTTTGTTCTCTGCTAGCTTTCCCACTCACTGTTTATGTGTTGTGAGCAGCCTTACTGGATTTTGTGGAGCAGGGTGCCCATGGAAAGAGCTGAGCAGCTGCTCAAAACACAGGCAGAGACAGCTCAGGGCCAGAATAAGCTTATTTCTTTACAGGAATTATTTCTCACCTAGTCAGGTGGCCTCTTTGTACAAACTCTTGCTCTTTATGGAGTAAGTCTCTAAACCAACTCTATCATCCATCTTCCATGAAATGTAATCGGTCTGAGCTGCAGAATTTTGTTTTCTGCCCGGTGGGGAATGGATTTTGTTCTGTTATTTCAATGGGTGTTCTATCCATGCTAGAAATGCAGTTGCATGTCTTCTCTTAGAGTGTCAGGAGCTGGGTGTGGTCAGCCTCTCCATCACAGAACTGGGATGAGGATGGAGGGTGAAACTCAACCTGTAATTATGCAGCACTTGAAGGTATGCAGGATGTGAAGGTACATTCTCAGCAGCTCTCTGCCTTCCTCACTTTACTCACTCAAAGGCCATAGAAGTTGAAAAGGTTTCATTGCTGACAAGTTCTCAAGAAATTTTATGTATCAGAGTAACTATTTCATATTTGCTTTTTTTTTTTGCGTGTATGTGCGTGTGTGTTTGTATAGATGAAAATAATTGTTCAGTGAGTTGTTTGGATTGGCCTCTGCTGCTCCAGATGTTACTGTTAGAATCTGTTAATCAGAAAAGATACATGCAAGAAGCTTTTCCCTTTCTGTGTTCTGTAGAAGACTGTACTACTTCTAATAATACACCTGCTAGATCTTTCAGTAGTTGAACTGAATGCAATGTCACCAGGATGGGAACAAATAAAATCTCCTGGTACAAGTAGTCATTAGTTGTAAAAATGAATAATAGAAGAAAAATGTATTTCTTTTAGCAGAAGAATCTATTTCTCTGCTTCTGGATTTGCTTTAAGTTGTGAATTGATTTTGCTTTATTATTAGGATGAATGCCAGGTGTTCTTATTGTACCCTTTGCTTCTGTTAATACTCTTTTAAAATAGTCCTGAGTAAGCAGGAAGCTTTGATCATTAACAAGACCTCTAGAGTTTATCTGTTTGTCTAATCACTTTATTTCCCAGTATTGGAAGACTTAGTGCTTGGAGGCAAATGAATTTGAGCCAGGCACAGCTCTGAGACAGAAAATTTCAGGGTTGGATTAGGAATTTACATAAAAATCCTCTCATTTTGCATCTGTATCTCTTGGACTTGGGTCCTGACTGTGGTCATATGTGTTGCCTCACAAATTCAATGAAAACTTATTTATTTATCAGAAATATTTATCAAAATCTCAACCTGGAGGAATTATTAGATTTCACTGTAAGGTTGTGGTTTACATTTAGATTTTTTTTCCCCCTCACTTTATCTCCTTTTGACTAATTCTCACCAGTTTGAAATGTGAAATATCACAGTTTATATCACTGATTATTAAAATTAAAACAAACAAAAAAGGCTCCAGACTTTCAGTCATGTTCACATATATGGAGTGCATTCATCCACATCACTTTAAGCTTAAGTAAATTTTCTAGTTTACATGGAAACTTGTTATCTCTGAGGTGCCACATGTGCACAAGCTGGACTCCAAATATTCCATTTTAGGAACACAGATGTGAAATTTCAATTGTTGTAGCACTTTGTCTCATGTTTCAGTTTGAGATCCAAAAGCCATTGGATGGAAATGTTCTTCAGGCTGTTCATACCTTTGAAAATCCCATCCATTGTAGGTCTGTGTCACAGTAGATGTGCTCTGGGTTTATTGATTCAGCTTGTGTTGTGAAAGCAGCTGAGGAAACCAGCCCAAACTAGAAATGAGACCAAGTTCTTCATCAAAACCTTCCCCACAATGAGGAGCTGTTTGGGATTAGAATCCCAGTTCATGCTCATTATAGAAATAGTCCTTTTCTGCACTCAGAGCTGACATTTCCCTGAACTTTTTCAAATTAGGATATGGGGATGTGGTTTGAACTCATTGTTAGGACAGCTTTAAGGGCTCTGTTCTTATGCAGACAGATGTGATGCAGTGAATTTCACTGGGTTTAGAGCAGCTTGACAGAGGGAAAAATTAATTTCCTACCAAATCTGATCTTTACCAGAACCTGCCTTTAGCAGCTGACTTGTCTGTTTTGTACTTTGTGGCTTTGTGTTAAGATTTGTATGTACAATGTCATTATGTACAAACTCTTCCAGAGAGAATGTTGGTTTTTGTTTTCTTTCTCATAATTAAAACAGTAAGAATTAATGATGGACTGGGGAGGCTTGGTGTCTCTGCAGTAATGAAGTGGACTGCTTTCTGTGGCTAAGAAAAAGATAAGTTAATACAGTGATTATTTTGGTCTGAACTAAGTCCTGTTGTAAAAGATAGAAGTACTAAAATTGTGTTAGACATGTAAAAAATCACAACTCAGAACAATAAACACATTGCAACTAAGTAGTATAGCTTTGATTCTAATGCTCAGCTAATTACAAGAGAAAATATGATCATTTCTTTCAAAATTTATCTTTCTCATGCCATTTTTATCCCTTTTCTTTTTACTTTTTCCTTATTTTTATTTTTTTGTAATTATTTATTATTTTTTTCTCCTCTTTTTTCCCACCTAGAAATATTTAAACAAAAGTTACAGTCACTTCTGCTGGCTTTGCTGAACCACATCCCTCTCCCCAAACCAGCAAATTCTGCCCCTCCCTGCCTTTCATTTGCAGTTTTTCAGCTCTCACCATTCCCAGAGGGACCAAGGCACCTCTCAGGGAGCAGCTGAGGCTGCAGGATGAAGCCCAGCCCAGAGCCAGGGGTGCCCAGGCAAGGAGAGGAGAGAAGCTGGGGAAAGAGCAGTGATTGCCCTGCTTGTGTTATCAGGGAATAGCAGCTTGCTGAGAGTTTGGGTTTGTTTTTGAGAAACCCCTTAAATGCTGGCAGCTCAGGCTGTTTGTATTTGATGTTTTGTCCTTTTTGTTTTCGTGCCTCACTCTCCCAAGAACAGCGTCTCTGACTGAGTCACGTTGCCTTGGAAGCACAGCAACATGGAAAGGTGGAGCCACTGACTTTGGACTTGCAGGATCAGCTAAAAATTGAGATATCTTATGCTGTTTTATGTTTTATGTTATGAGCCTAGCAGAGGGATTATGTGTTACAAATTTTTCCTTAATGATTTGTAGTTAATTTAAGAATATATGGAAAAGTCCTTCTATGGAGACAGATCCTGACTTCCCTCTGCCTTGGATTCAATGCAGCACCCATCATTCTCAGGTTTTCCTACAAGTCATGCTGAAAGCCCTGTTCTGACTGTGTCCCTCCTGAATGTCATCATGCAATCTCATCCGTGGCTTTGTGTCCTTTCCCTTTCCCATGGCTGTGTGTTGAACCCACAGGACACATCTGGGTTTCCTGTCCTGGGGCTGAAATCCCCCTGATCCATTCAGCAGACTCAATGTCTTCTCATTCTCCTGCTGAATGAGAGCTGGTTTTCACTCCCATCTGCTCCCTTGTTGTTTCACACAGCTTCTGGAATTATATCATTCATTCTCCTTTGCTGCTGTTAATTCCTTCATAAGAAATGTGTCAACCCAAATTCCTACTTAAAATATGTGTGCTGAAATGTTTCCAAAACATTTGGTGCTTGCTAGGCCAGCTGCTTATTGTGATCTACCTGTTTGTTCAACACAGACCACGACTCTGCTCTTTGGGTGTTGGAAATGCAAACACAAACATCAATTTTGCTCTGGGATCCTGTTTGCCTTGGCAGAGGAAGGAGGCCTGGCACTGCAGGGCCACCAGATAGAAATTATCCATTGACACTATGAATGCTACAGCAGATATTAGAATAGATTGAAAAGATGAACTCTTAGATCTTCCAGGGGGAAGTTTGAGAGTCAGATGTTTGGGGAATGTCTTTCTCTGAGTCTTCTTGCACCTCCATGCTGTTGTGTTGTAAACCCCCAATCCTCAGGGGAATTTGGAAGTCTCCACCTCCACAAGCTCTTCTGATTTCATTTAAACCAAAATCAAAGAATGGGTGAGCATGTACACAGTGTTAAAGTATACCCTGATGTCTGGAAGGACAAAAGGCAAATAAGAACAGAACCCAGTAAGTATTTCTAACTTTTTCCTTTTTTTGGGTTTGTGTTTTTGTTTTGTTTTTGTTTTTTTTGTTTGGTTTGTTGTTTTTTTTTTTAGAAAGAGACTTTGATCTTGATTTTTCAGTGTTTAACACTGGCAGAATTGCATCTCTTATGCTGGCTGTAATCCCAGCTCATAGCAAGACATGAAATGCAGCTGTATGATAAGTAAAGGTGAACCTTCTGGAATACTGGGGGACAGATTGCTGCTCTTACAGAGAAGATCAGAAGGATATGCCAGGTTTGCTGTCCTGGATGTGCCAGAGTGGTCCAGTCTGTGGTCTGAAGGCGCTCCAGTATAGTCTCTGTCCTGAGCAGCAGCTTCCACCTCTGCAGAAGCAGGTGGCAGCTATCAGAGCTATGTGACATTTGCCATCCATAAAATAAGTCCCAAAGTGTGTTTATGTAGTGCTGGCTTTTCCCCCTCAGGACAGGGCTGGATGGTTACTTAAATCTCCTTTAAAAAATGGAAAGGAAGCAATTTCCTGTAAAAGAAAGATATGTGTAAGGGCTTGAGTTTTCTTAGAACTTTTTGGACTCAGGCTGGTTTTCAATGGAAATTACCCTCATTGCAATCTCTGTGTCTCCCTTCAGTTTCCCTTGCAATAGCTTTTCAAAATGTTGGTTGAATTTATTCAGATTGGACAGGGGAGAAAAGGTCTCAAAGATATTATCTTTGTATGAGTTTCATAAAAATAGGCATCCAGATAGATGAGACTGTGATTAGTACTCCCACCAAAGGAAAAAAAGAGGCACCGTAGGCTCAAGGCATTATTAAACAGCTGAGAGTCCACGAGGGAGACTGCCAGGGACAACCTGCCTTTGGGCTGTCTTGGAGAGTTTGCCTGCTTCTGTTTCCATTCCTTTTGCCACACAGATTGCCCAGCATCCCAGCAAAGCAAAATGAACCTGTGTCTTTTGTCCTGAATGCGTCTGCAGTAGGATTTTGAGCTGGATAGCAGTGCACCTGCAGCATCAGCATGACACACCAGGGCCTTCAGAGAGAACTCAGTGGTGGAAAGGGGTCTAAAGCCCTCAAAACCAGCTGTTCTCCAGCCCTCCACAGTCCACAGGGGACTTTTGGTTGGGTTAGGTAGAGATCCTTGAGGAGGAGTAAGTTGGTCTCTGGAAAGCTTTAGAGCACCTTGTTGTGGCTGGGGATATCATCATTTCTGCAAGGTGAGTTCTACAGGACAGTGACCACTGCAGATGGAAGGGGACACAGGAATATCCAGTGACCTGCCTGTGGCACTCTGCAGTGCCCCAAACAGGACTGGCCAGCTGAGTGCAGATCCACTGTCCTTCCCTCTGGTGTTTCCAGGCTCCACAGCTCCATCGGAGGCTAAAACATCTGGGCTGCATCCAACCTCAGCCTTTGCTTTAGAGCCAGCTTAGGCTTTCCTGAGATGCCTGACCCACCCTGTACCCCCAGCCTCAGAGACAGTGAGGGAGAACTTCTCTGGTTTTGGTTTAAATGAAATCAGAAGAGCTTGTGGAGGTGGAGACTTCCAAATTCCCCTGAGGATTGGGGGTTTACAACACAACAGCATGGAGCTGCAAGAAGACTCAGAGAAAGACATTCCCCAAACATCTGACTCTCAAACTTCCCCCTGAAAGATCTAAGAGTTCATCTTTTCAATCTATTCTAATATCTGCTGTAGCATTCATAGTGTCAATGGATAATTTCTATCTGGTGGCCCTGCAGTGCCAGGCCTCCTTCCTCTGCCAAGGCAAACAGGATCCCAGAGCAAAATTGATGTTTGTGTTTGCATTTCCAACACCCAAAGAGCAGAGTCGTGGTCTGTGTTGAACAAACAGGTAGATCACAATAAGCAGCTGGCCTAGCAAGCACCAAATGTTTCCCATTCCTGAGTACCTCCTGTCCAGAGGGGACCATGGCTATCATGAGTTTGAGGCCAGGTAATCTGTCACAGACATTCCCACCCAGTTTCCCACAGGAATTACCTCTCTCAGTAGTTTTCCTGAAGACAGGGTCTCTCTGACCCCTTCAGTAGTCTCTGCCCTTGAGTGTCATGCAGCAATTCAAGCAAGGATGATCCATCATCTCGTGGGTTGGGGTGTGCTGGTCTGCAGCTCCCCAGAGCAGCTGCAGGAAGCCCTACCTTCTGTTCAGGATAACTGGATGTAAATTGGGCTTTGCATTCTTTCTTCCAGTAGAACTTCATGCATTTGTGATCAATGAGGCCCCCTGGAACTCTTTGGAAAAGCAGTTCTGTGAGCAGCAGAGCTGCTGAGAGCTGGTTGCCTGTGATTTATGGCTCGTGATTAGGTTATCTGGAATTTAATATGTTCCTAGTGCTAGTTAAAGTATCCTCAATAATGTCTCTCTCTTATGTGGAGTCTCTTGTGCCCAAGAAAGATAGCGATCACAATTGCAGGAAAATATTACAGCCTTACTCCTCTCCTTGCCCACCTGCTTTTAGGAAACTCAGAAGAAATTTCTGAGGCAAGTGTAGTGTCAAATCAGGTTGAAAACACTCACAAACTCTCAGAGACAGACAGAAAAATAAATATGCATGTCACAGCTGCATCAGCCTGATTTCTTAGGGAGCCAAGCGTGGCAAAGGAGTGGCAAAAGAAAGTAAATGTCAATTCCAATGAAAACAGTAGTGGTCATGTGTGAGCAGATGAGGTACAGCTTCTGACAAGATCCCACTGCCATTTATTCTGTCTGTGCTTGGCTAGGAATTTATCAATGAGTATTTCTGGAATCTGGGGTTGGAAGTGCAGCGTGCCATAAATAATGTAATAAAATAGCGATGTTATTATGGTGAGATTTGGAGAGGTTGTGAGGGTTTACCGGGGAGGCAGAGCCAGATTTACATATGTGTGTGTTATAATCCAGTCAGAATAAGTTCATAGCAGTCCATGTGTGGTCCCAGACATGCTCACCCACCTCAGGGCCTCTAGAAAAGCTCTTTCCATCAGTCCATAACACCTGGTGGGCAGCTTTTATTGACCTGATTGTTTTATTCTCTCCTCAGAGACAACTTGATTCTCCCTGCCTTGCTCCTAAAGAACCCTCACTGTAAATACTTTCTTAAAGGTATTTCTGTTGGGGGGTCATGTTGTGCCTCTGCCTATGTTTTAATCAATGTGCTTCAGTCAGGGTGGAGAAATATTTTGAACCTGGTGCGTGTTAGTTTTAATTGGAGAGAAGAAAAAACGCAGCATGATTGGGTCCTTGGGGAAATGGTGATTTTTGACAGCTAATCCTTTGAAAAACCTCAGCAGTTTTAAAGAGAGAGAACTGTGAATGAAGCAGCCAAGAGATGGAGGAACAGCTGAAAAAATTCCAGCCAAGAGAATGTGGGAACTGTGATCAGAGATTTCTCATGTTTGGGTCTGATCCAAACGAACCAAGAGCAGTCTGAGACTTTTCTACTCACTGCAATAATTTTTCTATTAGCAGACCTTTTAGGAATCTTCTCATTTCAGTACTAAGAAGAAGATGGTTCCTGTGTCTATTTGTCAAAAACAGTTTTGGCACATTTCAGTGTTGGACCAATAGCCTGAGGCATGGAAATTCTGCTGCAGAATCACAGGAGGAACAGGGACACCCCCTTAGCCAGGGTGTTGGTGGCTGATGCCCAGAAGGTTTTGGTCACAGGTTAGAGGAAGAGGTTGAAGCCTCTTGAGAGCCCTTTGGCTACTCCTGGCCATGTCCTGTGTGAATTCCATAGCCAGGGCTATCAGTTTGGCATTGTAAATCACAGGGAAAAAGTCAAGGCTATAGTTTAGAGTGAGAGGCAAAAGGTGATGGGGTCATAGCTGAGGAGAAAGCTCAGGTGTGAGTCTTCTCAGAGAAGACTTGGGATTTTGGAGGAGCCCAGGGCTGCTGGGTGTCCTCTGCTTCCCCAATGGATTACTTTGCCAATGGTTAAAATCCATTTCACCTTGATTTGTATGTTCCATCTGGGTGCTGTGCAGTGGTAGCAGCACTGACCCAAGGCTTGAACCTGTCTCAGTTGTAATTGGTGGAAAAACTCCTTTAAATTCAGAAAATCAGGTATTAAGACACTTAAAATGTTACTATCAGTGGAAATACACCTGCCCTGATTGTTCTGTGTTCCACTCAGGTCACATGTTTCAGCTCAGCAGCTCTCAAAATTTCCAATATATTCACCACCCACATGTTCAGATCTTGAGATGTCAAAGTCATGAGTGCTTTTATTTCTTTTCAAATAAGTCATGGTATCCCTGGCTCTGGAGACAACCTAACAAATAAGTAGCTGTAGCTGAAGTATTTGCTGTAGCTGGGAACTGTACAGAGATCAATTAAAACACTCAGTTCACGCTCACTGAGAAGTTTCTCAGATTTGGGAACTAAAACCTCCAGTGCTGGGATTCACCTCAAAATAAGTGGATTTCAAAAGCTTGATATTACTTCAAATATTCCTTGATATTACTTTCAGATATTCAGACATTTCTGGGATCTAGGGAAAAAAAAAAAAAAAAGAAGAAAAGTTTTGTTTAGAGGCCACGATAAAAGATTCTATTTAGATATTTACTACTTTAGAAGTAGTTTCTCCCCTATGCAGGATTGTGGTCCCTTCATAGATCTTCAGAACCCCTTTACAAGAGGAATTGAATTATTTAGCAGGTTTCTCCAGCCATTATCAGAGAGCACACTGTGTTTATGTGGCTGGCCTCTCCTGTTCTGTCACTGTCATAAGCTACTCAATTAGAAAAGGGAGAAAAAAAACCCCTATGTAATGGGTAACTATGGTTACCTGTGATGTGGGTTTTTAAGAAGCGCTCAGAAACCTAGTGGCAACAGAGTTTCGAAGTTCAAAGCTGTAATTTATTCAAGAACTCTCTTGAATCAGAGTATCAAAAGCATTTAGAATAGATTCAGAACATTTTCTTTTGTGGAACACTATTGCAGTCCTAGCAGAAGCCGGTGTGCAGAACGACTGCTTGCTCTGCTCACGTGGTGAGAAAATAGGAGAGGGTAAATATGTCCTTGTTCCACTTTTCTCCTGCAGAGCCAAGGTGGTCCTGGCACTGGAATAGCTGGTGAAAGTGGTGGTTTCTGAAAGCAGTGCTTCCATGGTCCTGTTGTTTCCCTATTTACCCTGAAATGGTGATTTTAGAAGTGGTGAAGATACAGAGCCCCGAAGCTGCATGAGCTTCAGGGGCATCTTTCAAATAAAGGTGCCTACCTCTGAAATCCAGCCCCAGTTGTGCTGTTGGCTCAGAAAAGAAAATAAAATCCTCCATGCCTAATTTAATGAGGACACAGGGTAGTGCTAACAGCTTTGAATTGGACTGAAAGTGCCCTGTGAAACATATGTCTTGAGGTAAAAGATCTCCCCTCTCACATGGTTCAGGGGGACCAGTGGAATTCTGTACATATTTGCATTTGCAAAGCAGGGAGCTGTTGTGGGCTCTTCCTGTGGGATTTTTGTCTGAACACACAAGACAGTGCCACCACAGTGTTCCCTGTCTGCCCCCTGGGCACTGCCCAAGGGAAGGGGAAAGTCATTTCAGCAGTCCAAAAACACTGTCTCAACCAAACCAGGCAAGTACACAGGGTGCAGGAAAGACCTGTTTTTATCACATATTTCATTATCATAGCACAAATCATGAGATGAATACTGGAAAACTTTGCATCCATGACATGCCAGTTTATCAGCACTCTTCCAGTGGAAAATCACCTGCTACAGGGTCAGGAGTCATTTCCCAAGGAAGCTGTCCAGAAAATGTCTGTAATTAAGAGAAGACATTGGACTCAACCCTCTGTTAGATGTTTGCTGGGTCCCACCTTCACACAGGTGGTTTTGCTTTGCCCTGAGTTCATTTCCTTACAGGCCAGCAGAGAAACTCTGAAGGCTCTGAATGCTTCCCCCAGTTCCTCCTGTTTAGCTGACTTGAAACACACAGCATGTAATTTATTAAGGGTGCATAAATCTGGGGGTGTTGCAGTTCAGGCAGGTGCAGGGCATGGCCATGAAAGGTCAGGGTATTGTATGGCTTGAAGTGTTGGAGAGTTTCCAGTGCTTGCACTGGGGCTGTGCTTGTTCCAAACCTGAGGGAAGACTGTGCTTGTATCTGTTAATCTGGAGGTTCCTTATTAATAGGCTGCACACTTCATTGATTTTTAATTAATTTCTGAAGAGACACAGAGGATAAGTGCTGCACCCCACAGACATCTCTGTACTTATTGCAGTCCACATCTCTATTGATTGCCTGCCTAAGGAGCAGAAGTAATCCATTTTAAATACACTTTCTTGGAGAGACTGAATGCACTGCACAGTACACTCTCCCGACTGTAATTGCATTGGCAAGAGGTCAGTGCCTGGCTAGGGGAGAAGTAGCCCATTGTTCAAGTTTGCTGCTATGGGCTTCCTTCCAGGAAAGCCAAGTGATCTCCTTGATGGGCAGTTTGGAGCTACAGGATCAGGAAAGCGCTGCTCACAGCTCCCCCATTACAGCTGCACTCTTTTATAGGCTGCTTTTAGCCCTGCTGCTTCCTCAGGGGAAGGAGCTGGAGCTGGTCTAACTGAAGCCGTTTATGTAAAGGAGAAGAATGGCATTCAAAGAGCCTGTTCAAACCAATACCAACTGTCTTTGGTTGCCACTTTGAAAAGCATCAAACACTTTCCAGGAGTATGTGATCCACTGGGAACTGAAACCCAAAGTCTCCCCAAATCAGCAGACAGGTATGTTCCTTCTGCTGACAAGTGTAGCACAGATTACTATGATTTTCTTTTGAAATTGCAATTTGGAACAGCCTGTGTCATAAGGACTGTGATCCTGCCAGTCTCTGAGCTGTAGTTACTTTGCAGTAAATGTTATTGCCCGGCAAGGAGAGTTTTGCAGTGATAAGTTTGTTATTTAAGGCAGTTAGTGCTTGTTTAAAGGCCTCTCTCACAGAAAAAGGTGGTGTTGGTGCAACAGAGTGCATTGGTGATACACTCATTGTAAGCACAGCTGTGAGCTGCAATTTCCCTCTCCTCTTTGGGCTGCAGCCCCCTGAGCTGTTGTTTTCTGCAGAGCTGGAAGAACATCCCTTTGGGAATAAGGAGAGTAACACAGTCTGTCCACACAGCCCAGGAGGCTGGGACACCTGGTCTAGGTGAGGGGGTAACACATGCAGTATGACCCAGCTGGCATAGGAGAGCACCTTGCACCCAGCTCTCAAAAGAAAGCACCTGAGTTAATTGCAAAATGGAGATTAATCACAGATCCATGGCTCCCTCCCTCAGGAATCTCATGCTTGGGAATGAACTTTGCAGCAGCTGCACAGATGTGGCTGTAGGTGGGACCAGAACTCAGAACCACACCCAGTATGGCCAGTATTGAAATATATACCTGCTCTGCATCTTATTGCTTAGACTACTTAATATATTTATGTAACATCTTTCATCAGAAGAATGTGAAGTGCTTCACAGACTCTTTACATTCAGCACTAACTAATCCAGAAGGCTGCACAATTTGAGGGAGCCTGGGAGACAATCCATCTTTCCACAGGAGTTCAGACAAAGGACATGTTTGATGATTTACTGGAATGAAATCCCCTTCTGGTGTTACCTGAGGAGCTTCAGCACCAACCCAGGACAGAGAGCTTTATTTCAAAGGCCCCACAAGCTCAGACTTGAGAACCAGTCAATTCAGCAGTGACCCACTTATCTGTGCCAGGAGGGGGTGAGATGACATTCCTGAGATGTTAATTTAGGATTGGATTGGGTCTGGGCCCATCAAAATGTCTGCTCAGTCCAGTCAATTAAGTATTGAAATGTCATAAACTTATGAAATTGCTTCTCCTCTCACATTTTTTCTACTCTTTCTCCCTTTATGAGTCACCTGTCATTGTGGACTGCATTTCCCCTGTAATTCTCATCTAATCAGCCTCATAGCCTCTTTCCCTTCACTTTGGCTTCTTGAGTTTGTTCTGACCTGTTGTGCTTTACCAGCACCTTTATTTTGTGTCCTGGGATGGAGTTTAGCAGTGTAGTAAATCAGGCTTTTGGACTCCTATTTCTGGAACAAATAAACTGCAGCTGCCACATGGTGCAAAGCAAATATCTGGTGCTGACTTCTTTTTACCCAGACTTGTTCTTCTGATGTGCAATTGCCAGGGGTAGTGTGTGTCCTCCTGTGGTTGGTATGGAGCCAACTCATGCCACTTTTGTGCTTCAGCTGAGCCAGCCCACCTGTGAGCAGACAGAATCTGTACTTCTGGGTGAGCCACAAGTGCAGAGATGTAGGTCTGACCTGAGTTCAAAATATCACCTCTCTTTGCTTTTGCTCAAGTTACCTGTGCAGGAGTTGGGTTTTCACTTTCCATAGGGACAATAATCCAGCTGCACTGGGATCCCATCTCTTGAGTCAAGTACAGATGGTCCTGGTCTTGCTTCTGTGTACTCTGAACTGTTTAGTTTGAAAAAGATTTAGCAAAGTCATGGCAGGACTGTGAGGACAATGCTGTTATCAGCAGTGTCCCCTCTGATCGTGTCACAGCTGCCCAGGTGGCAGATCTGGCAGAGTTTCTGTCCTCTGGTCCTACTCAGGTGGACAGGACCAAAGCAGCTGTAGGCAAACCCAGATAGTTATATCAACTTTGTATCCTAAATGCATCTGAAGATGGCCAGCTTGAGCTAAAAGCACTTTTACCCTGAGATACAGCTTGCTACACATTGGTAGCACATTGCTTCAAACTTAAACTGGAGAGAAGTGAAACCTTATAAGTGCAATTATAAGTCACCCCTTATAATTGCATTGAACTCCTAAATATTTGGGCTTAGAGCACAGCCCAGGGTGCAGGACTGGTTCTCTCCTAGCTTCACCAGGGCTGGCAGAACCCCAGACACTTTCAGAAATCCTTGGCAGGTGAGCAGGTGGAGCTGTGAGGTGTGAGTCCCCAGCTGGGGCTGGCAGCATCCCCCTTGGCTGGGAGGGTGACCTGCAGTGCCAGCTCCCACTGAGGACATCACACCTCTGAGCTGTGCCTTTCAGAGCCAGCCTTCCTCTCCCACAGCTCTCTGCTGGGTTATAACTTTTTTAATCTGTTTATTCTCTATCTCTCTTGATTCTGCTGTATTTCTTCTCACATGTGGATTTCTCAGTCTCCTCAGAGCTGAGCTCCTTGGGGATATTCCCTCACAGGGAGTCCCTCTTATTTCAGTCCTCCAGGTCAGGAAGAAAACTCCAAAGCTTGTCAGGATCTTGTTTCTCATGTTTATTAGGATGTTATCACAAAACTTGGCAGGCTTTTTCAGACTTTTTGCTCAAGTTTAATTCACTACAACCTGGCACATTTTGGCTCTGATGGCACAAAATGGCCCTGAACTGTGCAGCCTTTTGATCTTTGTATTTATTCTTATCCAATTAACAATAGACACTTAGATTATTTTTCTTAATGACCCAATGTCCCATCACCTGTGTTCTACATTGCAGCATTTTCTATCCAATCACCTACTATTACCCAAAAACCTCTAGAAGAAGAACATGAAGAAGAAAGAAGGAAAAGAGACAGCACCCTAAATCCTCCAGCTTGCTCTCTAAACTAGCTTAAACTCTAAACTCTTTTTCACCCAGTGACTTAAGAAAACTCTCTAATCTACACACACTTTTAGCTTTTCTAACTTCAACAGCTGTTTTTATGTATCACCATGAAAACATGGCCATGAATTTCGTGTTGTATGAAATCCAGTGTTCTCCTGGATCTCAGAGCCAGGCACCAGAGACAAGGACACACACTCTGTGTCTCAGACTCCAACAGGGATGAGCATGGTTGCTCCTGACAACACAAGGCTCAGTGTTTCCCCTGAAAATGTATTTAGCCCCAGGCAAAATTACACCTTTTCCATGGGGTATGCAGGGGAAAAGATGATCATTTGAGGCTTTCTGCAGTGATTCACGTTATTAAGCAAGTCTTGAGTTATTAGGATGGTAAGAGAGAGGTCTCCAAGGCTGCAGATTACTGTCCATGAGAATTGAGCTGGACTTGAAATTTCCTTCCTTAATGTACCTGAAGAATGAATTTGATGAATCTGCCATGTGTGCTGGTGGGTGGAAGTTATTATTAAAAAAAAAACAAACAGGCTGCTCTTAATTCTTGGGTGAGATAAGATTAACATGCCCTCAATTTAGGAAAACAATTCTATTCAGTGTAGAAAACAACCAAAAGTAACACTGAAAAATAAAATATTTATAGGGAGGTTTGCTGTGGGCTGGTATTGCTGAAGATCTTGGGGCAGGTGGAGGTCTTTAAACTTTTTTAAATTTGATTTGTTCTTGCAAAATGATGTCTTGCAAGACAGAAGACATATGTTAAACTTTAGTCAGGGATTCAATGCTCTTCAGTTCATCTCCAGCAATTATCCCAAAAGGACTTTTCATTTCATGACTTACCTGTTTGAATTCTGCCCTGAGTAATGAGTATTTTCTTTCTGGAGGTGAAATCCAGGCACCTGAGGGAAAGAGCTTTCAGGCAGGGCTCATGCAGTTCAGGGCTGGGCATTCCCTGCACAGTACCTGCTACTTTTGAAACAAACCCAGAAGCATCCTCAGCAGGGAGGTGGGACTCCAAAAAAGGGTAGGAAATGAAATTACAGCATCTGAAATAGTCTGTGCTCATACCTCTTACACTCTGAGCTCTACAAATGGAGACTGTGCTCAAAAGCTTCCCTCAGAAACTGAATTTCCCTCACAAATTACAGCAGTAGCAGAAAGTACCACTGGTTGTTATAATAAAGTAAGAGAACAGAAAATTATGGCCACAGCTTCAAGGCAGATCTCAGGGGACAAACCCATGATTTGGCAGAAAAATTTCATTTTCCTTTTCCAAAAAATCCTTTTGTTCTCCTATTTCCTCCACCAGCCTAGTTTTGGTGATACTTCCACAGCACTGGAAATCCTAATACTTTATGAACCTAAAGCTAGTTTAGAGTTTAAGCTAGTTTAGAGAGCAGAAGACAAAATGGAAGGTTTAGGGTGTTGTCTCTTTTCCCTCTTCTTTCTTCTTCATGTTCTTCTAGAGGATTTTGGGTAATAGTAGGTGGTTGGATAGAAAATGTCACAGTGCAGCACACAGGTGATGGGACATTGGGTCATTAAGAAAAATAATCTGTCTATTGTTAATTGGATAAGAATAAGTATAAAGATCAAAAGACTGCACAGTTCAGGGCCATTTTGTGCCTGCAAGGCCAAAGTGAGCCAAAAAGGGCAGGATGAATTCAACTTGAGCAAAAAGTCTGCCAAGTTTTGTGATAACATCCTAATAAACATGAGAAACAAGATCCTGATGAGCTTTGGAGTTTTCTTCCTGACCTGGAGAACTGAGATAAATGGAACTCCCTGTGAAGGAATATTCCAGAAGAGCTCAGCCCAGAAAGGACTGAGAAATCCACGTGTGAGAAGAAGTACAGAAGCAGAATCAAGAGAAAAGCAGATTAAAAAGTTATAGTGATGTTGCTGAGGAGCAGTGCAAGGTGTTGGTGTTTATCATTCTTGTTCTTGAGAGAGTGTGAGGTTAGTGATGAATAAAAGAGGATCTTACCAAATCTAAAATCTAAAATAGAATCTTACTAAATGACACTAAATAATAGCACAACATTGGAATAAATGTAAGTAAATGAATAGAATAAATGTCCTAAAGCATAAGCCTATAGGTTTAAAAAAATGCTTGAAATTACAGACAGTAAAATAAGACCCAAGAGGCATGGTTAAGAATTTGGTTGTATAACTCTTTCAATGAAGGATGTTTTTGTGCACCTTACCATCCATTCCTGCCATCCTTAACCAGAAACAGGAGGCTAAAGCCTTGGTACAGGTCATCTGTTTTGATTTTGACAGGAAAAATTCAGTGTTTTCATTTTGGCCAAAAGAAATCTGCAACATTTTCACATTGTTTCAGTGCTGAGAGGTACAAGTTAATCTATTAAAGATTATAATTTTATATGGGCCTGATATATTCTGATGCCAGCAGAATTCCCTCACGAGCTGGTATCACGGTGTGGTTCTTGTGTGACTCACAATGGCTTAACCCATGGGATTTATTCATCTTTTCTTTCCTAGCAGTTTTAATTCGGTGTCAAAAGACATAATTCTTTTAAAGACTTACAATTCTGATGGTCAAAAGCCAAAAGTACTGACTTGCACTTGGCAGGAGGGTGTGTTTGCTTCAACAAGAGGTGCTTCTAAAGAATAACTTCAGTTGCTTTTGTGCCAAAGAGTCCCTGTGTCCTCTTCCAAAACCCCTTCATGTTGACTGCATGAGGTGGTGTTTATGCCAAATGTTCTCCCACGTGTTTGCAAAGCTTTTCCTGGTGTTTCCACTGAAATTTTTCACCTAAAACCAGTTTGGGGCTCCATTTGATGCTTTTTGTGTAGACATCCATTTTCACAGAGTCCTAGGGATGGAAGGGACCGTAAAGCCCCTCCAGCTCCACCCCTTGCCATGGGCAGGGACACCTTCCACTATCCCAGGCTGCTTCCAGCATGTTTTAATGTTTTCTACTCCAAGCCCCATCCATCCTGGCCTTGGACACTTCCAGGGGCAGTCACAGCTTCCCTGTGCCAGGCCTAGGTCCAGAGACCTTGGGAGGCAGCTGGTATGGGGACAGGTACCTGGGAGCTCCTCAGGTACCTGGGAGCTCCTCAAGGTATCTGTGAGCTCCTC
>NC_031776.1:3941890-3975287 GCF_001522545.3 Parus major
GAGCTCCTCAGGTACCTGGGAGCTCCTCAAGGTATCTGTGAGCTCCTCAGGTACCTGGGAGCTCCTCAGGTACCTCTGAGCTCCTCAGGTACCTCTGAGCTCCTCAAGCTATCTGTGAGCTCCTCAGGTACCTCTGAGCTCCTCAGGTACCTGTGAGCTCCTCAGGTACCTGTGAGCTCCTCAGGTACCTCTGAGCTCCTCAGGTACCTGTGAGCTCCTCAGGCTGTGAAGGGATAATAAAATCCGGCCCATGGCACTGAGTAATCTGGTTATTTTAATCACTACATGTGACTCTCTGAATTATCATCTGTATTATGGGATAATATGAGCTCTTTGGTATTCAGCAATGACTTTTTAAAAAATTATCATATATATTATACAGAGCTAATATATTAAGAGATACCTTAAAGGCAATTGTCAAGTGTGTGATTTCATCTCTAAGTTCTAATAATGGTGGTTAATGTCATAAATGCCTTTTAATGAAATTATAGGCTTGTAACCCTGCCCAACTATCCTTTGTGTGTCATATAATTAATAAGACCAAGCTTTGGTGTTGATCTCAGTGTCACAAAGCATAGTGCAAATTTCCATACTGATGGTAGATGGTTAGTCTCCCATCAGAATAAGAATAAGGTTAAGGCCAGGCAGTTTGAGTATATGTTACCTTATCTCTAAAGGCAGCTGGATGGGCTTGTTAACAGAATATACTTCTAACAGAATATATATGCTCATAAAAAAAAGGGGCCATTGATCTAATGCCTTATTATAATACTACAGGCAATATTTTAAGGGAGTGAGAAGGTGAGGGAGTTGCAGCACTTGGAATAAAGAATTGTTTTCCTTCTAATCCACTGAGGATAGTGAAAATTTGTGAGAAGCTAAAAACCATTTGAAGATGGACAAGAATCTTTATCTTGAATTAAAGACACTTGTCTGGAACATAACGGAGCTGGGATTGTTTCCCAGTGTGGTCTAATTTCTGGGGGGGTTTTGGCTAAATTGATTATTTTTTATGGCCATTAGATTTCCTGTCTGAAGAACAAGGGCCGTAATATTTCTTCTCTTTGTCTCACATTTCCTGATTTTAAGCTTGCTGAAGCAAAGGAGTTATCTGTATGTTATTTTGTGGTGTTTTTTCCCCCTTTGGTAATTGAATCTTACAGAATCATTCATACTGGACTAACTCAAGGTCACCTAATCCTGCCTCCTGTTCAGAGCAAGAGCAATGTTGAACTCCTGCCCTCTAGACACTTTTCTCATTGTAAATACTCATAATTGGACCAGCCATTTTACATGTCACCAATGAAAGTTAGCTCTCAAAAAAACATATAGGACTTATTAGCATTAATGTACTGTTCTTGTTCCTTCAGGGAATGATGTACCTGGAAGAGAGGAGACTCGTCCACCGGGACTTGGCAGCCCGTAATGTCCTGGTGAAATCACCAAACCACGTGAAAATCACTGACTTTGGCTTGGCCAGGCTTCTGGAAGGGGATGAAAAGGAGTATAATGCTGATGGGGGAAAGGTGAGTGCTGGACATGTCTGGAGGTAAATCTGCCATGCTGTGACAAACCTCCTGGAGTTACTCCTCACACCCTGTGGGACTAAGAGAGTCTGTCAGTGCCTCACAGAAGAACTCTGTTGTGAAAGCACACACAAAAGATCCTCATTTTTTTGCACAGGGAGCTTCTCCAGGCACTGAAATGTAATTGCACGAGCAGTTTTCACACTCAGAATTAGGTTTATTTCATGTGGTTTGGTTTGAGTCTTGTTTTGAATACTTCAAAGAGTGATGGATGTTCTGGGGCATTCCTGCCCAGACTCTTTCTCTGGACAGTACTCACCTCAATAACCCATTTTTCCAGACAAGTAATTTTTTGTGAAAACAGAAGGGAAGGCCACAGAACATGAGAATTTAGCTCTTCTATCACACTTGAAGAGCTTGCATATGTTATGCCTTGCATCCACCTCTCCAATACCATGCTGAATGCACTAAAAGACAGCTTGAAGATAATTTTGAAACCAGCCATTTCCCCCTGTCACTTTCCAGCTAACCACACCACAGCCATGTAGTGCCTTACCTCATTTCTTCCAGCTTCAGATTAATGCATGATAAAATTCAGAAGGCAGTAAGTACATGGTGCTTCTGGCTGCTCCCTAAACATCTTGAAACTCCCCATTTCAATCTGTCACACAATCCCAAAGGACTTGCTTCACCTGTCATTCCTTTTCCTGGATGTTCAGTTTGCTATCTGTGGATTTTTGTGCTCACTGGTGCCCTTGTCTGGGACAAATAGTTTGATGAAAAGCTGTTGCCAGTGTGTGCTGCTCTCCAGGATGAGCTGCTGCCCTTGGATCACCTGTGCAGGTGGAGAGTGAAGAGCTTGAGAGGGGAGCCACCAGTGCTTTCCCATTTCCCCACGGAAAGCAAGATGCCTCCTGGCAGGGAAGGTGGGGTTCTGGCAGCTTTCCCTGGTTCCTTCATTTCTGTAATCCTCTGTAACCCCTCAGCCTCCTCCCTCCATCTGACAGTGAATGACAGAAAAAGAGTTGATCCTTGCAAACCAGCTGTTCCCTGGCAGCTGTGGCTTGGACTTGTCACCCTGCTGAGAGCTCTAGAGCAGGATTTATGTCAGATGTACCACTTCCCAGGTCCAGAAAAGCATCCTGTGAAATCCAAAGGACATTGGCAGCATCAAGTTGTGTTGGGAGCATGCTAAGGGAGGTTCAGACCGAACAATCAAGTGGTTGTCAACAGAGGTGGTGCAGTTTCCATCCTTGAAGGTTCTCAAGTCCAGACTGGACAAATCTCTGAGTAACTTGGCCTGATCTCCCAGGCAGCTGAACCTGCTGTGAACCTGAGGTGGGACTAGAGGCCTCCTGAGTCACTTCCAACCTGAGTTACCCCATAATGAACAAGGCAGCTCTGCTCCTTCAGCAGCTGTTCACACCTGGGACACAGTGGCAATGGAAGCAGTGCACCTCTGCAGAGTTTAGTGGGGGAGGATGAACTGTCTTTGCAAGAGTTAAGGCAGCCTTTATTACAAGGTGCTATTTTTGCCATAACTCTATAGGTTGTGCTCATTAGTGAACTTCATGGAAGGTAGTTTCATAAGGCTTTGAATGAAGACACATCCTCTGCTTTCACACCCACCATCTGTTCAGATTTTGCCTGCAGTTACTCATCCCTTTGGTTTATTCCAGTACCTCTTCCATAGCTCCAAGTTGGAGGCAACCCATACAAGTCCCTGCCAGGTAAAAATCTCCTGTTTGTTGATCAGAAATTCATCAGACTGCCAGGCTGTGCCTGCCAGGCCCAGCTCAGGAATGGGAAACACCATGAGTCCCATGTGAACACAAAGTGGAGAGGGTGGGCTGTAATGCAGGAAGATTTGGTTTGCCTGCACACCCTTCTCTGTCAGAAGAACAGGGTGATCCACTGCCACAGGAACCTGGGGCTGCTGCCTTAGTTGGGGAGTGATTTTCTCATTGCAGTGATGATACAGAGAACTGGGGTGGCTACATCTCTAACAAACATCAGGAGTTTACAATAAAGCACTGCAAATTCTCCTCATTGCCTGCTCACCATGATGATGATGATGATGATGGTGAAGTGTTATGGTCACTGCATTGTAACCTCTCCTCATGAGAGAACAGCTGAGACAGCAGTGTTGCTATTTCAGATCCCAGAGATTTCAAACTGTTAAGGAAAAAAAAAAAAAGCTTCAGCATTCCATCTTCTCTGCTGCTCTTCAGATTCAGGGGAATTATATGAAATTTTTGCACCAGTCCCTCTTTACACAGATTTGATGAAAAGGAGTTGTCCCACAACTTCTGAATCAGTAAATATCAGAAGGTCTGCAGGTAACTGGTTCATCTTTCTCACCTCCAAGTTTTATGAGGCACAGCCCCATTCAAGAGGGAAGGAAAAGCCATTCCCTCTGGGGGATAGTGCTGCTTTTTTTTCAAGCTCACACTTGAAGGAGGCAGGGAGGAAGTTGTTGTCTTCATAGAGGATCTGTTTATATTGTTTTAATAACGTATTTCTAAGGTTGCATTTCTCTTGTCCTTCCCTAGATGCCAATTAAGTGGATGGCTCTGGAGTGCATACACTACAGGAAATTTACCCATCAGAGTGATGTGTGGAGCTATGGTAAATCTTCACCTGATCAGTTTAAAAAGTTGTGTCTTTTAAAGCATTAAACCAAGTATGTTAAAGCTATCCTCTTTTCTCAAAGGAGTTAATTCCAGAGGTGTTTGCTCTTCAGGTTTTGGGTTTTTTTTTTTTCCTTTAAATGTATAACTCTAAGCAGGAATTGTTCCTGTCTCCTGTGTTACTTCCCTGCTCACTGAAATATATTATCATGATGTTCCCTGCTGGGGTGAGTGCCTCCAGGTCTGGTCTGGTAGCAGTTTGGCTGATTATTATGACAGAAGAAGACCTCTTTCAGCTTAGCCACAGATTCATAAAAATACAGCTGCAGGTCACAATTTTCAGCAGTCTTTGAAAAGCTCAACTCTAAAAGCCATGAATGTCAAAAAACATTTTCAGGCTTATGGGACTTTCTCTACCTAGAGTCAGATAAAAGGGAATTTGTCATAATACAGAGCATAAATGGCAAGAAAAAAAAGGGAAAAAAAAAAAAAAAAGGAAGAGATGAGCTCTCCAAACTAACTAGAACAAGCATCTATTTAATTTCACAGATAACTTGGGAATTGGTGAGCTACACACACAAAGTCATATTTGAGAAATGAGGTGTTTGTTCAGTGTTGCTAATGGCTCTTCAGATGAGCTGTTTGCCACATCTGCTGAGGTCTCTGCCTGTTTATCTGCTATAACTATTACTAATAAAATCATGTATGCCTTTGTCAATGGAAATTTGCAGCAGTGTCTGGGGCTATGGAGTCCTGTTTGCATTTCCTTTTGCCATATCATTTTGAACCAAAAGGGTGTACAGCTCTATTCATTACTCACTTTTACCTGTGGGTAGCAGCAAAAGACACTGTTTGCTGTGGCTGGGTAGCTGCCCTCTTCTAGCCAGCTGAAAAAAAGCCTGGGAGAGTTCAACTGATCTTATAAAGCTGCTCTTTCTCTTCAAATTGTGTATACCCTGGATCACTCAGGAAAAAAAATAATATGCCTTCATTTATGAAATTAATTTTAAATGAAGGAAGCCCAGAATATCTATAATCAGAGAGTAAAGGACCATAAAAAATTAACAAGGAGATAAATGAGGGTGGAATAAATGTGATTTACTCATGTGGTGATTTTGCCTATCACTTTTCACATTAGAATGACAGTTGTCAAAATATGGTGCCAATCTGAGGAGTGCTTAAAATGACCTTTGCAACTCAAATAAAAGTTAAACAAAATGGTGTGAGAGCACCATTTTCAATATTTAAGATTCTGTCTGGGCACAAATTATTTTACTTATGATATACCATCTTTATTTCCAGCTCTGAAGCCAAAACGAATCCTATGGCTTTTCAAAAAGAGAATTTTGGGTTTGTAGTACAGCACCGCTGTAAACTCAGATCCATAAGGTGATTTAGGGGAAAAAAATGATAGCAGTGGCTGTGAATGACTTAAAAAGAAAAGCCAGTGACCTAATGTTACTCAGTGCTGTACCTTTGTGGGAAATTGATGCTCTAAGTTAGAGAACATCTGTGCTTTTTCCCCTTAAAATAACAGAGCAGATCAGGCATTCATTTCCCTTTTTGATAAAAGAGTGTGATGCCTTCTTTTGTTATTGCACCCAATTTACTTTACCAGCCTTCATTTGTCTCTCTCATGTGCCTCAGGTCTATCATGCCATTTCTTACACCAATAAAAATGAGGCGAGCTGCTTTTCAAGATTACCACAAAGTGCTGTTTCACCATTTCCCACAGTTTTTAAGTGGCAGATTGCCATGGTTTAAGCACAGATGGCAGCTAAGCACCGTGCAGCCACTGGCTCAACTCCTCCTGTCCCCCTGGTCCAAATTTTTCCAGGCACTGGTGAAGAAGAAGGGATTTCAGCCCAGAACTGGTCCAGAATACTCTGCTGTGAGAGGCTGTGAGGGGATCTGAGCAGTGTGACCTCAAACACTGACGCTCTTTCTTCTGCCTAGGAGTCACCATCTGGGAGCTGATGACCTTTGGTGGGAAGCCATACGATGGAATCCCAACTCGAGAGATCCCCGACCTCTTGGAGAAGGGAGAGCGGCTGCCCCAGCCCCCAATCTGCACTATTGATGTTTATATGGTGATGGTGAAGTGTAAGGAATTGCCACTTTTGCTGCCCTTATGCTCACTTCCAGAGGGACACTGGTTTAGGACATTTGCATGGGTAGTCTCTGACAGAGCTGGGAAACAGAGCAAGCTGCAAAACAAAAGCTTCCCAACATCCTGTAAATTCCATTTAAATACTGTCTGCACATCTTTTGCGATTTTGCAATCGTTAGCCATGAAGGGCCCGGTTAGCTCAGCTTCTTATTACTGGCAGATGTTATCTCATGTATTTGCTGTGAAGTCAAAATTGTATGATTGTTATTGTAAACCCTTGTCATTTCCATGACAATTGATTCTGATGTAAAAAAGATAGTATTAAACATAATTATGGCACATGGATACCCTGCCAGAGAAGGCTGTGAGGAGAAATCCCGTTTCCAAATATTGAGGAAAGAAATCATGAATGTTTTATTGTTAGTGGCAAGAATGATGATTGCAATAGTAATAATAAAAAGTAAAATTAATAGGAAAAAAGCTACAGAGAGGATTATTTTTTATCATTCTAAGTCCACTACAAAAAATTATGAATATTTTTACTCTAGTAAAAAAAGGAAAAAAGTCTTCGCATGGTTTCGTCCAACTTTTTTATCTCCAAGATACCCCCTCTAATGACAGTATCCTCCAAGGTTATGCTTCTAATTTAAAAAGAATTAGAAATATCTCTCTGATATTTCTGGCTTAATTTAAGTGAGATTAACATACAGACATCTCATCCATCATATATACTCCTTTCCCTTTTGCTTTGTACACAGAAGCCCTGAAAAAAAAAGAGCGGAAAGGACAGCTAGAAGTAAATTAAGTATCTTCTGAAAGCAGTTGTAGTGTGCATGGAGGTGTGGAAATTAAATCATGCAAGGGCTTGGCTGAGTGCAAAAATGTCCCATCTGGTGAGACACATCCTTAATAAAAGTCAGTCAGTGCTGATATTTAAGTGTGCAAGATGGAGAAAATTACAAGGTGGTGTTGTGGTCTCCAGGACAGAGAGGAGCCCAGCAAATTAAGAAAAATTCCATGCAGTAAGGAACAATCTAATCTGGCCAAAACCAGGTGTTCCCCATTTTATGCCTCATAGAATTCTAACTTTCCATTCTTCTGGGTTCTCTGTCATGACTTTTCTTTGGGACAGGGCAATCAAGCACTTCAAACTTGTGCACTTAGAAAATGATTCCCACCCTTGACACTGAACTGTTTTCTTTCTCATCTTTCATCCAGGCTGGATGATTGATGCTGACAGTCGGCCAAAATTCAAGGAGCTGGCTGCTGAATTCTCTAGAATGGCTCGAGACCCTCAGAGATACCTGGTAATTCAGGTAAGCAACACAGGGGTGGGGAGAAGAATTCTGTCTGTGACACCCAACCATTAGGGGTGTTGCCTTTGAATCTTTTGAGGATCAAGGTGCTCTTGAACCTAAAGCAAACAGTGACCACAGTGTGTAGAATGGACAGTGTCAGTATTTCAAAAATAAGAATATTAGTAACACAGCAGTCTGAAATTCATTTCCTGAGCTCATGTTTATGAGTCTCTGGCTTTGTAAGCTGCTCAGTGCTCTGCATTCCCTCGTGAAACCAGGGACAAATTTTGTCCATTGGCAGACAGTGGATCTATCTTTAGACCAAGGACTTCCTTGGTTCTAAAATTGGTTAGGCTGAGTCTTTTCCCTGCGCTGCTGAGATCACAAGCAGGATTCTTTTCACTGCCTAAACATGAAAGTTGCTTAGAAGACAGGGAGTTGTGTCACACTGGTACCTCTAATGCTAGGGAGGAGCTCTCCTCTCTGTTCCCCTTACACTCTGAGGGCTCTGGAGGCTTCACATCCCTGTGACAGGGTTATGAGGGGTTCATCCTTCATGGGTTTATCCCATGAATCTGCCCTGTGGCAGCAGGGTGAGTACAGGTAGCTGGAGCTGCATGTGCCTGAGTACAATTTCCAACTTAAAAATATTAAAATTAAAAATTGTGCCTGAGTACAATTTCTAATTTTTTAAAAAATTAAAATTAAAAATTAAAAAAAAAATAAATAATTGAAACAGCCTAATTCTGTGGCAGCCTAGACCTGTGCTTGTGTTTATTATAGCTCAGACTGCAGCCACAGAAAAAGTGTAAAGTTCTTAGGTAAGGGCCCAGTGTGTGAGCAGTTCAAAGGAAAATGAAAACTTAAAAGTGAGGTGATGGTGAAACTCCAGAGAGCAGAGCATGGTTTGATCCAGGAAATGATATTCTCATGCTCTGTCTCATGCTGTAGCTGCTCCACATCATGGAGCACAGGACAGAGGTGCTCCTCAGCTTCACACTGATGTAAGAACTCCTGGTGGGAGAGCCTCCAGAAGTGCAGCCAGAGCCACTTCATGTCTCCCAGAAAAAGATTAAAAGATTTTATTCGATAGGACACGTTTCCTTACTCCAAATACCTCTTTCCCCCGTTTCTCCCCCTGCCCTGCATGGTCTGGTGGATGTTTCATCTCTCTCACATCCTGCAGAATTTCCATACAGATAGGAGGGAAATCTACCCTCTAAGCCCTTCTGAGTACAAATTGAAATAAAGCAAACATCCAGACACAACAGTTTCCTTGTTATTCCCCACCCCTCCTATTTGAGCCTAAATAGCTGAGATATTTCACAAAATATGTCAGAACTTGGGTAAGAAACTGATCTTGTATGGGAAAAAGAGAGAAGAAAGAATAAAAGCTCAATCACAAGAATGCCAGAAACATGGTTTTGCTTGATTCATGCAGTTACTCCCTTTTTGTCATCATATTCCCAGTAAAAAAAAAGCAAAAACCAAAACAAAACAACAAAACAAACCCACAAATTATGTGGATATAGTGCTTTTGGACAAACAAAGCAGCATGTGTGGTCCCTGCAGCCTGGCTGCCAGGGCATTAGGAAGGCTGAAATTCTCTCTTTGGGAAATTAATCCACCTTTTGATGTTTTTCCTCTCTCAATAAAATCTGTTTAGGGAGATGATCGTATGAAGCTCCCAAGCCCAAATGACAGCAAGTTCTTCCAAAATCTTCTTGATGAGGAAGACCTGGAAGATATGATGGATGCTGAAGAGTATCTTGTTCCTCAAGCCTTCAACATTCCTCCTCCCATCTACACCTCCAGGACAAGAATTGATTCCAACAGGGTAAGAGTAAGCTCTGACAGAAAATATTGGTTATTATAAAAGCACAGGTGGAGATTTAAGCACACCAGTGAAACACAGGCCAGCACTGCCTTGGGAATTACAAGCCCCCATTGTGAGGAGAGTGGCTATAAAAATGTTGTCACTGGGCTCCCTGTTCATTGTGCCTTGCTGAATTCTAAATTAATAGCCCAGCCTTGAGTGAACAAAGGCTCAGCTTGAGCTGCCTGTCCTGAAAGCACAGCTGAGGCTCCTGAAGTCCAGCAGCGCTGTGTCTGCACTGTGCTGTGCCCAGGAAGTCCACAGCCCTGGTGCTGCCATCCTGTTGTCTTGGCAGGGCTGCCACTGATGTGGCTGAGGGGCAGCTGGAGTATGCAGATAATGTAGCTTTTGTGTCTGGAGCCAGATTTTCAAGCCAGCCCCTTTTTCTGTTGGCAGGAGATGCATTGGTACCCCCCCTTCCCAAATGTGTTTGTGCTGAGCACATGGCAGATGTTGGCAGGCTGATCCTTGCACCCTCCCTAGCAGGGAGGAAATGCTCTTCATCGTACAGGGGGACCTGAGGCACAGAGAGTGCTCAGGGGGGATCCAGCTGACACAACTCCAGCCATCTAAGGGACTGGGACACCACCTAAGAGTCCCCCAGAGTTCATTTTGTGCTACTGGAGCAGCGTGGGTGAACATTGCTGCCCACCCTGGGGCATTTCCAGTAGGGTAAATCACTTTCTGTAGGTGTCTTTCTCTATCCACTAACTCCTGACAGCTGCAGAGCAGTCTCAGCCCTGCTGTGTGAGCTCTGGGGTGTTGATCCCTGTCCCACATGGCTGTGCCCTGCTGCAGGTGAGGAGCCAGGTCAGATGTGTCTGGAATCCCTCCTCAACAGGTCTGACCTCTGCCTCTTGCTGTGCCTGGCTCCAGCCTTTTCACAGCTCAGTTGCCACCCCTCTCACACAGCTAAGAGGTGGTGAAAGCATTACTAATGTGAGGGCATTCACAGGGGCAATCAGGTGTGTTTTCACTAGGGCCTAGCCACAGATCAAATATTTAGTCCCTTTGAAATGCTGGTGTTTATTCCTCAGGTTTAGAACCTTTTGGAAAGTTATCTGTGGCTGAGGTAGTTCCAAGTTCATAGCCAGGTGTGAACTGATTATTAGCATGTGAGATGGGAGAGGTGAGTGAGAAGTGGATAATCTGAGCCAGGAGCCATGCTCTGGCCATACCCCACAGCAAGCTCCTTACCCTCTCCTGAGGAAATCAATGCTTTCTGGCAATAAAAAGAACAAAATCTGATCCTAATAGTCACTTTGGAAGGAAATTCTTGCTGTTTTAAAGGCAAGGAAACTGGAGATGTCTGGATTCATGTAGCATTTATCCTGCATCACTGAAAAACAGTGAATGATTTAGCAATAAGTGAGAAACTTTCTTTTTGTGGCTCCAAGAGTTAATTGATGGTGATCTGAGATGAGTCAGGTTTACCACTAGCTGTCTCTGGATAGGTTTCCTTTCCTGCTAACTTCTGAGGAAAGAAGGGGAGGACAGCAAATACTTTTGGAAGATACTGTCACAGAGATGTAAATCCTTGGAGCTTGGTTTGACACAGTGGAGCACTGCCATTTACACCAGCACAGGGCTCAGAGGACAGGGCCTGGCATTTTGGGTTTGCTAAATTCATCTCACTCCCATATTTGCTGGAAACACTGGGACACATATAAAGGATAAAAGCTTAGTAGAAAAATGCCCTTGCTTTTTCAACAGCTCCTTTTGCCCTCTGCCTTTGGTACCAGCCCAGTAGAGAAGCCCAGTAGAGCTGAGGGAATTCCAGTAAAAATCCTAGAGCTAATATTCTGGAAGATTCATTTACAACGTGGTCACTGGGATATTCATGGAATAAAAACACAGGCATTTTTTTTTATTATCATTAGTGCTGGTGTTATTATATGAAAATGAAAATAACTTTCACAAAGCCTTTTCCCAACTTCAAAGCACACCATTGCAGCTGCTTGAACACATGTGATCTCCTTGAAATCAGCAGAGCTGCAGAAAGAGACCCCAGGCCTTATTTTTGCCATACAGAGAGACTCCATCACATTCCTGACGTGACACCTCCTTTCCTCAGCTCACAATTTCCCACCTTGGTTTGAAACTGTGATCTTGTACCACTAAAGACAGTGGGAGCTTTGCTTTGCAATTCAGTTTAACAACAGTGAGAAGACTCTAGCCTCCTCACAGTAGCTCCTTTTGCTGGGAATTTTTCTCCGGCATTGTACAACAGTCTAACATTTAAACAAAGCTGGAATCACCCTTTGCCAAAAGTTTTCAGTTTGTGAGCCAAGTTGTCTGACCCAGATGAGACAGAGAGGTCAGAGAGGGCCAAGCTGGAAGCCCTGCACCATCGTAGCACTCCTGCTTTCCTGTGCAGACAGGTGTTTTCTGGAGCTAATACATGAATGCAGAAAGCCACATACATTTCTGTTGCCTTTGTGCAGCACTCAGTTTCTTGTCACATTAACTATTTTATAGTGAAGATTGATTTAAACATGACACAGTTGCTCCTTTAAGGTATCAGTGCATCTGCTGTGCATAGCTCAGTACAGATGGATGTCAGCTGCAGGAATCACACGGAACTGAAATGCTGTCAGAGCTCCCTATCCACACTTGTCTGGCTCTGCCTAGGTGTTTCCTTTGGATGGTCTGTGGTTTGTGCTTGTTTGGCAGAGTGCATATTGATACTGCACAAACCCATCAGAGTGCTGCTGCAGCCATGGACACTGAAGGAATGGACACAGCTCACAGCTGTGCTCACTCTGGCTGGCAAACTGCATTGCCTGGTGAAGGAAAACACACAGCTAAGAGCCACATGATCTCCAGGCCATTTTCAGGGCTAAGAAGCATGAAAGATCCTTTACCTCAGCTGTTCCAGTGGCAGTGTTAGTGGCCAAGGAGTCAGGCAGGGCACCGTGCTCCTTCTCTTTGCTGGCAGTGTTGGGTGAACACTCCAGCAGCATGGCTCCATGGGGACAGAGGAGGGCAGGAAGAAAGCAAGGAGATCATGAACCTTCTTACACACAGGCTTTGAAGTCAAGGAATGAAGAACAGGAGCATTTACTTTCTCAGGAAAGCCCTGAAGTTCCCCTGTGGCGGTGGCAGGTCTGAGTCCTTGCAGCCTCTTGGTGGGAGAGGCACCACTGGAGGAGGTTTGTGTAAAACACTCCTGCCCACGGGAAGAAAAGAGCCATTTGGATGTGCATCAGCACCACAGATGCTGGGTAGAAGATTGGAGAGAGGGAAGGCTTCTGGGAAGCTGCCAGCTCCCCAGGAAGCCTCACACCCTTCTTCCTCCAGGGCTTACAGAGATTTATGAAGCTGCAAGGTTCAGACACAGTTTTTCCATCACATCCACACTGGCTCCCTGCTGGCACGTCCTTGGGACCTACCTGTGCTGCTGGGAGCCCTGACCCTTAACAGTGGCCTCTCTTGTGAAGTCCACTCTGAGACTGCTGCAGCTTTTAAATAAAAGTTACCATCCTAAGCTAAATTGAATTATTTCATTGGATCTGAAACTCTTCAGTCGCAATTTTGTCTCTGGCTTTTTCCAGTTTTTATTTTCCACTGTCTAGAGACACTCCAGAACAGCAGAGTTTGAGCAGCTCAGTGCTTCTGAGAGATAAGCTGAATCCTGTGCAGTGTTTCCAGGAGCACAGGACCCCAGCTAGCACTCGAGTGTCCTGCATTCACATCCATTAGATGATTCATTCAGGTATTTGTAATGAGTGCTGTCCTGTGTGTGCAGAGATAATGCTAATACACCAAGCACTCTCCGTGCCCCACCATGCTTTCTGCTCTAAATCCTTGGCTAATTCCTGATGAAAACTGTCTATGCTGTTTATTACTCACAGATTCTGTCCTTGTAATTTTATTCCATACACTTTATATCATGGAAGCACCTGCCGACCCTGAAATTAAATATCAAGCAATTTTTTTTCAGAGATGTCTAATCCATATGTCCATGGAGACTATCCTGCTTGGCTGAAGCAGACTGTGGGACACTGGAAGCCAATTTGCAGTTCTCTGAGAAGTATCTTAGGTCTGGTAGTGCAGCATCCTTGTCCCTTGGCAAAGCCAGGAGGGAGTCATGGTTTGACCATGATTCCTCTTGTGTGGCAGCACCTGCTCCCCATTTCTTTTCCTCTAAGAGAAAGCAATTAAGTGTTCCTGCCCAAGTCATTTCTCCAGGTATGTCCTGGCCCCATGGGACTGATGGCAATAAAACTGCTTCATCTTGAAGTTAATCCAAAATGTATGTGAAGAGAAATCCAGCCTACATGGAGCCATTAAAAGCATTTTGTCCAAACTTCTGGCGTAGCACAGACAAGAGTCTCTTGTCTCTTAATTTCTGCATCAAGTGCAGAAATTCTATTTGGGGTGGAGTTTGTCTTTTAGAAAGATTGTCTTGATTGTATCAGGTGGGATGGAAAATACATCAGAGTTTCACTGGGCAATTAATGCTGACTCTTTAGCAGGGTTTGGATTCTGCTCCTGCCTGCCATGAACTTTCTTGTGCTAGATTTAAGGAGCTTCCAGCTACAAGAAATCTCTGGTTATCATGGTATGATTCTTGGGGTGTCTTGTGCAGGGCCATGAGCTGCACTCAGTGATCCTTGTGAGTCCCTTCCAGTTCAGGATATTCTGTGATTGTCTGATTCTTCTGCTTAAAAGGCTAAACAGGATATTACCATTTGTATGTGTTTGCTGTTAAGTGATGACAACACAGATGTCTTTTTTTTAATTTGTTTGTGGTGTTTGCCACCTTTCTGCTTCTGAAGTATCTTCCCTAAAAAATAATATGACCAAATCCTCCCCTAAATTTGATACCTCTTAGGGCAGTCTGTCAGGTTGTGGTCTTCTTTAATTATTTCTATCCCTTTTCTTTAATTGCTGCTCCTTAAAAGGTGATCAAAAACTTCCTGAAAATCTTAGTAGTAATTTTTTTGCCTCTGTCACTTCCTTATGCAAGTGTGGCAGTAAAATCTCCAATGCCAGAACAGATGGTTTTGTAAACGAACGAGACATTGATTGAAAGCATTTGACAGTGTTTCAGGTGATTACACTGAGTAACTCTGTGTTAGCTCTCTTGCTTCTTTAAAACTGCATGATTACTCAGAGAAGTTTGTATGAAGCCCTCCTGTCTTTTGCTAAACACTACATTTTGTGTATTTCCCTAAGAGAGTTTAGGCCACTGGCTGCATTTACTGCCTTCAGACCTTTAGGGTAATTCTGAAAGTCCACCAAGCCTCCTTTCAAGAGCTCCAATTCCCATTTTCTGCTTTCCTAAATTTTAATGACATTCTGGTGGTAGGAGGCTCCTGTCTGTTCTGCTCTGCCTTTTGCATTAAGCACTTCCCAGGAGCTGTTAGTGTTTAGTTGGTGTCTGGCACACCATCACAAGCATTATACCTATTTACTTTTTTCTTCTGGAAAATTCTTCTGGGTCTGCTTTCTAGTCTTTGTTGAAAGTGTGGATAGCACCAGGCCAACCTTGTCCATGAAAAGCAGGAGATGAACCAAGACTAATACCAGTCAGCCTAATTTCATTGCTCAGGGTGAAGAAGTACTGAGAATAAGCATGCAAAAATACACTGTAAAATATATTACATGAAAAATTACTTTTGTATTTTACATAAAAAAAGGAAAGCTCATTACAAAGTATGCATATCTAGAACGTGTGTATTTAAACACCTTTGTAAAACATGCTAGGTTTGCTAGAGGAGAAAGGAAAAAAAAAATCACAAGACTCAAATGGAATAGATGATTCCTGGGTCTTCACAGAGAATTCTTTCAAAGTGCTGTATGGCAATTAGTTTCTTGCTTTGCAGCCAGTCTGGCTGAAATCAGTGATATGTCTCAAGGAGTAAATCCTTCTCAGCCTGAACAGATTATCAGGACCAACTGGTCAAATTAACCCATGATTTTGCAGGGAAGTGCCTTAAAACAGGGCTTTTTTAATGCATTAGCTATTTTCTGCCACATTCAGGCTTCTGTGTTCAGGCATACAGCTTTACAGTCAGGCATAAAGAGCTAGAGACTTTCCTAAAGCACTGAATGGTATTTTGGCTAGCACAGATTTTAGGATGGATTAATAACAAAATCACCACCTCACAGTACTTCCTGCAAGCTCCATGGAATCAGTGGGAGAGGCTGTAGCTGTGTGTTGTGTTGCTTCCATCCTTGATGCATGACATATAAACTCACTGAGCTTTAATATAAACTGGTTTAAAATCAGGCAGCATCTGCTTGATCCATGAATAGCTGCTGGCTGTGTTAACAGCAGAGAGAGCTCACAGCTGATCCATTTTCTTTTATATCCTGAAAAAAAAAGTCAATACATATAAAAAGAGTAAGTAATAAATATTTTTACACTGCACTGATGAGGCATTCTTGGAAAACAGCAAGCTAAACAACTCTACATAATTCAGTAGATGGAAAAGTGGACTGAGAGTCAGGAAATAATTATGAGAACTGGGAGGAAATTTTCCTTCTGTGACGAGATGCGAAGCAGAAATTGTTAGTGGAAAATATCCATGTGTGAGGAACACTGTCTGTGGTTTTCTTAAAATAATAAAAGCACATAAAAAATACAAGGGGTTCACGATTTGCAAGTGCACCAGGCAGAGCTGCTGGGAGTTTCCCCTTACACACCAGTCTGGCCCCCCAGGATGGAGAGTGCTCAGTGTCCCAGGGCAGTGGGACTCCAGGGATAATGCTTTGAGAGGACTCCCAGGTGGCAGGAGGACTACAGAGCAACCAATAAAATAAATACTAAATACTGTACCTTCTAAACATAGATGCAATGGAGCTAAATGCCAGCACAGCCTAAAAAACGCCCTTTGTTAGCCAGAGTAAAGAGTCTGCCTTTCCTCTTGGATGCTGCGGGAGGGGAAAATAATTCTCAAAGCTATAAAAAGACTCTCCAAAAGATGCAGTTGGGAGAAGTGGGAGGAGGCACAGATGAAGTGTAGATTTAGAATGTTGAAAAATGATTATTTTATCCAAATCAGCTGGATGGTTAGTTCTTTTAGACTATTATTGCCACCAGAACCTCAGCCCTGCTCTAAATCAACTCAGCATTTCATCAAGAAGCCTATTCTTTGCTTTAAGAGACCAAGAGGGCACAATTATGGGTTTCTTTTCCCCCTTGCATAATAAAATTGGGAGATTATCATCAAGTTTCTATTCAGATTTTAGGAAGGCTTTTTTATTTTATTTTTAAAACCCATCTTTGTCTGTAAAAGCTCCCTGTTCAGGCCAGCATGTGGCAATGATTACTGCTGTAAAGGCTTCGATGGAGATGTGCTCTATTTCATTCTCAATGAGGGTTGATGGCATTTTGAGAGGCTCAGAATATCCTTTGATTACTGTGTAAAACAGGCTGGGGAAGATGGCAGTGCAGCCTGCACATAGGAGGGGGCTGCTGCTCCTCCCAGGATCGCTCATCAAGTTTCTTTTGTGCCTCTTTTTTTTTATTTTTTATTTTTTTTGTCTTCCTTGTCACAATAAAAAATCATGGGTGTGTTGTGGTTTTGGTCCTGTTCTCCAGCCTTTCCCTGTTTTGGGATTTGAAGCTTGAGGTTTGTACAGAAAAGGAGATGCTGCTGGTCCTGTGTTTTGGAGCAGGAGCAGTGCTGACCCCTCTGTCCCACAGGGCATTGTTAGGACAGGTGGGAAATGGTACCACATCCCTCTCAAATTGTGGGGAATTGGCTCAGTGTTAAAAGGTGCCATTTACTGTAAAGTGTCTTGGGGAGTGTATTAAAAAGGAGAGTGACAGAAAGCTAGCTGTGGGTGACAGGAAGGATGGGGGAGTCGAGGAGATTGAAAGGAAAAGACAGGCAATGCCAGCAGTCTCTCTTTCTGCTCTGCCCTCTGACGCTCAGATGCATTAACACAAAATAAAAGGCGAAGGGAATCCTTGTGTCTCCATTCCTGTGTCATGCTTAGATCAAAGTGTTTTTTGTGCCAGCTGAAATCTGCTTGCCAGCCCCTCTGAAGGCAGGAAGGATTCTGGTTTCTGAAGTCCAGAGAACAGGTGGGTTTCCAAGCCTTTGGTGCCATACAGCTGGAGAATGCTTTTCTTTTCAGCCCAGGTATCAGGCTCAAAGAGATGAGGCTACAGAAAAGCATTTCACCCACCTTTTCCTGTCAGTGTAGCTGGATACCAAGTTTTGTGCCCAGATTGTGCATCTCTTAAGAAATTACTTTCATTGGCAGTGTAGTCATCTTTGGCTTCTCTACTTGAAGGGTTAGACTGAAAATAAATGGTTTATATCTGGTATTTTCCAGTAACAGCACAGGAAATACTTTGTGCTGTGTGTAGATATGTTTCCCATACCACTATGCCAAGATTTTGTTTTTGATAAATGACATTTACTGTTCACAGTCCAGACTAAATTACTCCTAGAAGGCAGTTTGGGTATCCCTACCATATGGACTGCTCTAAAAGAGTTAGCAAGTATGAAAACACACAGATGTTATGAGACAAAATTATGCAAGAGAAAGTGGTGATGACTTATCTGAAGCTAAGAAGTTGGTCAGGGCTGACCTGAACCCAGGGGGCACTGAAACATCCACACTGACTTGGGACAGGTTCAGGGATGTCTTAAATCCACCATTCTGCCAGGCTATCAGGATATCCAGCTGACACAGGCAGCCCATGGGAGCTGAGTTAGAGCTCTGTCCTGACCTCTGGCAAACACCAACCAGAAAAAGCTTTGAGGTAGAAAAATACTTAATCTTTGTTTCTTTTATTTATTTTTCCCCCTTGCTGATCTAAGCTGGATGTTTTGTGTCTCGACTGTAGAAGGAGCAGTTGTTGGAGACTGGAGCAAACACTTGATTCAGACTGTTGTTTATATTGTTTCTATACTTGTAATCAACATTTAAGTTAAAACATGTGACACATTCTGAGAAAAGTTTCTGCTGGAAAAGGGGCTGGAATCATTTCCCATAAAGATTCCCTGATTCCCAACCTTATGGCCAAGGAATGCCAGACTTGTGTCAGGTGCTGTGAGCTGTAGGGATGGGTATGCTTGAACCTTAACAGGCCAGGCAGGTGTCTAATCCTTTCTTTTTATATAGGACCCTTCTCTGAGCAGGGGCTGGGATCAGAAACCCTAGAGGTCTGCAAAACCTTCTAGCAATTACCATAAAAACAGCATTCCATTTCTATTTAACATCACCCAGTGATCTCATGGTGTGTGTTTTTTCCTCTGATTTTCATCTCAGAAATGTTTGCTGTCTGGAGCAGGGCAGTGTAATCTGCAAATTCTCTGGAAGCAGCACTGCAGCCAAGCAGAGGTGGCTGTTCTCCTGGAATGGTCTTTCCTATTTGAATTTCAGTTTGGATCAGCTGTAAATACCAGGCTGCTCCCTTGGAATGTGGCTGGAGTTTGCTAGGGGGCTGGAGGGATGCTGCACTGTGTCCTCTGCCTGCAGCCCCACCAGACCATCCCAAAACATTATCCAGATCCACTCCTGTAAATCAGCCACCCTTCCTGGAGAGCTGCTGACATTTTGGTGCTCACAGCAAGGTCTCACATATCACCATGCCTTGGTTTGGTGGCTGGAGCCTGGGCACTCCCTTGGTTTGAAATGAGGTGAAGAGTTTCCAGGGGGAGGAGGAGAGTGAGTTGTTTCTGGGAGCACACAGGACTGATGAACAGTACAAAGAGGTTGATCAAAGCAGGTGAGCACTGGGTTGCCTGAGGCATGGAGCACAGGATTCCCCTGAACAGGACTGGAGAGCAGCATCCCAGTGAGAAGGCTGGAGTGTTTCACTCCTGTGTTTGGTACTTTTTGTGTAGGAGAGCAGAAGGAGAGGAGGAAGGAGCTGGGTTTTATGCACTTTGGGCAGTATCAGAGTGGCTTCAAACATGTGTGTACATTCATGCTGGAAAAAGACTTGCCTTTATCAGAGAAAAATCTTTCAGTCCTGTGAGTTTAAGAGCAAGAAACAACAATGATTGTGCAACCCTATCAGCATTTCTGTGGGTGGCCAGGAAAACCAGCTCTGCAGTGGACGGGAGCTGGACCCAATAAGGCTTTGATTTCATTACAGTTTAAGATGCAGCCAGAAAATATTATGTCCCTGCTATAAAGGAGGAGATATTTACCTTTAGGAGATTTTAGAGGCAAGGAATTGGAAAATGAAATTAATGAATAGAAAGCAATAACACAAGCCAATATTCACAGAAATGTTATTTACCACTCCTTGATCAGGGCTCATTTTATACAAACATTGGCTGATATAACAGCTGGTATTTCATACCAGAGGGCCCTGGAAATAGGCCTGAGGAGACATTTTCTTGGGTCTTATTCTTTCTCTGCTCTGCCATGTTTTTGGCTAAAATTCAATCATGTGGTGTACAGGATGAAATCTTGGGCATTTCTGAGGAGGGCTGCTCGTGGGCAGTTAAAAAAGTGAGGCTCCTTCTGAATTGTGATGAGTTCCTCTGTCAATGGATGTTAATGGATATAACACACATTAAACCATCAAAAGGGAGCCAGTGTACATTTATTTTTTATCTTTTTTTTAGTGTACAAGCTGAGCTTTCTTAAGTAGACTTATGCATTGAGGTCTTTGAGCAACCAGCCACTAAGGTCTCTGTCTATCTCAAAAAGACAGAGATGATAATTCTGGTGAGTCTTTTAGGATCAGAAATCCAAAATACTAGAGCTTTTCAGTAAAGGAAAACCCGCTGGTTTTTTTCAAGGTAGTATTTTAAATGCAAAAACAACAACTCCTCCCCAGCCAAAAATCAACAAAGTAAATTGGATTTCACATACAGAACAAGCTATTTACGTTTCACCTGGTAAAATCCAAGTATATTTCCTTCTCAGAGTGTGATTCATGTCCTGACCAATAAGAGTTGTCTGAGGAAATCTTGGAACCCTGCAAAATTATGACCTCACATTGCAATTGCCAGTCAATTTAGGGACACTTAAACAATTGTATTAAATTTTCAAGCCAACTAAATGGCACCAGAGCTTTTTCCTTTGCCTCCTGTTTTAATGGAGCAGTGGCCACAGGGTATCAGTTCATGGGGAAAAACAGCAAAGAAGTAAAAAAATGTGCAGGCAGCAGTGTTGGGGAAGAGCCACGTGCAAGGTTCTGCAGAAAGGGCTGTTGCAAGACAGATGTGTTTAGTGCAGCACTAAAGGGGAGGCATGAAAAAACACAATTATGGTGATCTTAGCTGGCAGGCCACTGACTGGAGAGGCTCTTGTCAGCAAAAATAGCAACAAACACATCAATGGCAGTCCATTGTCCCCTGACATCCTGGGACAGGGCTGTGCTAAGAGGGCTTGTTGCTGGGTTGTTATAGTTGCAGAGTATGGATTTAAATATTATCCTCACAGCCAAGAGGACCTAAAGATAGGATGGCAGGTTTAGCCTTTTGTGCTGAGGATGGAGCACAGCCCACAGACACAGTAATGTGGCCATCCTAGTATTTTTTTAAGCTGCTGATCTTCTAAACTTTTACTGGCAGAGGGAGATAGCCCTGTGTGCAGAAGTCAAGCCTATCAGTAAAAGACACTTTTCTATGTTGTCATCAAGGCATCACTGAAAGAAGTGAACTGAAAGGACTTCAAAGGCAGCTCTGCCCTTTTTCATCCAGAATCAGTGAACCAACCTTGGAAGTTCCCTGTGTGGAAACAGGGAGATGTAAATGAAAGGGGTGTGATGCATTCCAGTGTGGCTTTTGTGGACATCTTTCATAACTTCCACTGAAGGCCTTCAAATAAAGATCCACTCTTATACGACCTCCTTATTAAAATTACCTCGAGTTTCATTTCCAGGTTGAGAAAAAAGCAGCAGTGCAGTGTCTCAGAGCCATCAGGAGGGCTTTAAAGTAGCATCTGCCAGGCTCAGGAGATTTTTTTATCCATTTGTCTAACACATTCTGCATTGTAGCCTGTCATTGCCCATGTGTCATTACAAGCAGACTGTAAATCTGGAGGGGTTTGGAGGTAATCACAGCAGCTCCAGTTTTCAAGGTGTTCCCTGATTCAACAGACCTTCCCAATTGTCCAAAATAATCCTCTTGCACAAGCAACTTGCAAAGTCTACATTCAGTGCTGCTGGTGTCTGTTCCCTTTTAAAAAGTAACATCTGGTGGAGTGTCTTATGTTCCATCTTCCTTTATGGCCTTCCCTCTCAGTGAGCCCAGGTGGGATCAGTGGCTCTGTCTAACACTGGTGAGACACAGCTTGTTTTTTGGGGGTGGGGCATTTGCCATGACTGAATTTGAATTTTGGCTCAGGTTAGGAAATCTGACTGATGTGGGTGTTTCAATTAGCTCACACAGCTCATGTGACTTGTCTCATTCATGTGGCTTCCTGTTATGTATCCATCACCCATTTTTCTTTCTATTAGAGTGAAATTGGACACAGCCCTCCTGCCTACACCCCTATGTCAGGAGTAAGTATTTCACATTCAGCCTTCATTCTTTAGGCTTTCCTCCTTTCTTCACTACATTTTTTTTCTTTTTCCAACTCCTTTTTCTTCCATAAATGACCCAAAAGCCAACAGCTAATGAAGTGTATACATAAGGAATCAAACAGTTAAGACCTCCAGACTCAGCCTGGATTTGTGTGCAAACTCTAGGGATCCACACCCAAAACTCTGACAACTTTTCTTGAAAAAGCATTTAGGTAAAAGGCTTGGATGAATCTGTACATATTTCCTTCCTATCTATAGCTCAGGATGTTGAAAGTCCTTTGCATGCCCGTGCTGGCAAGCAAAATGATAGGTTTTGTTGAACCATTGAATTTAGGTGCCAACACAAACGCAGGTCAGGTCACCAGCCTGAAATTCCTGATAGAATTGCACATGGTGACCCCATGATTCTCACCACAGGACACACTAAAAGTATCACCCAGGAATAAACAGAGATGATTATCCCCCATCAGGAGGAGATTTCCCAAACATGAGGATTAAAGGGCTTTAATCAGCAATCAGGGGAGGTTGCCAGAGTAATAAAAGAAACACCACCTTCCCCTCTTGCAGCTGTGTGTGTCCAGCCTCCACGTGCCCAGTAGGAAACAATTTTCCTGCCCCATTTCCATCCCCACAGCGCACCACTGTGCAGACAGATGCTCCGTGGGTCCACAGCAAAGCCTGGAGGCACAGGATGGGCAGGGCAGGCACAGGCATGGCTTGCTGCTGAAGCTTCTCCCCTTGGGAGCCTCCTTTCCCACTGAGCTGTGCTCTCTTTCTGCCTACAGAACCAGTTTGTGTACCGGGATGGTGGCTACGCTCCCGAGGTGCCGATGCCGTACAGGGCTCCAGGCTGCATCATTCCAGAGGCCCCAGCCGCTCAAGGGGCCACAGCAGAGATCTTTGAAGACACTTGCTGCAATGGTACAATGCAGAAACAGGTGGCAACCCTGGCAAAAGAGGACAGCAGCACCCAGAGGTACAGCGCCGACCCCACCGTCTTCATTCCCGAGCGGGTCGTGCGGGGAGAGCTGGATGAGGATGGGTACATGACACCGATGCGAGACAAACCTAAAACAGGTAAAATATTGGCTTTCCACAGAGGCTCCTGCTCTAGCCTGGCTGGATTTATTCTCTTTGTACATCAGCAGCTTTTCATCAAAAATGGCTTTATTTAGTTACCCATCAAGGTTGAAGCATTCTGACTAGATTAATACTCCTTTACGCGGGGATTTGGTTTTCTCTCCTTAATTTTCTACTTTGAAATGCTCAAATGTGCCAGTATGTCAAAGATGGTAAGTCCCCCTTTTACTTTTTTTTTTTTGAGAAATAACAAGAGGAATGAAAAAAAGCTAAGCCCCCTTCTTACCCAAACACAAATCTTCAGTTATTTCCAAGGAAGGGATCTATCTTCAGCCAGCCATAGTCCTAACTTTGCTTTGTTTATTGATCTTCTTATTCTTGGCACTTTGCTTGGTAAATGTCATGTTGAACCTGCCACAGAACTGATACACACAGCTGGCATTTGATACCCAAGAGAAGTCTAGGATTGAAAGAACAAGATGTGCTTTAAAGAGAGCATCACTGCAAGGGGAAGATTGCCTAAATCTGTGCCAGCTCAGCACGCTGCACTTCCCAGTTTGCCCTCATTCATTTCTTCCTCTTTAAATAATGATAGCAGTCATTTAGATGTAAGGGGACGTGTCATTATTAATTTGCTTCCAAAGCTTTGCATTAGCTCTAAAGAAATTAATAAATGCAGTGTAAATGACAAATCACTACTGTGTTTGCTAAGAATTTGGAAGCCACTTTGTCTTTCATGATGGAGGGATGGAGGGAGCCCTGGGGCTTGACCCACAGCAGCTGCAGTTGTGGGATTCTCCCTTTTAATAGTGATTTCCTCGCAGTGTGAGCCCACGTTTGCACCCATCCAGGTGTGCCCTGGGAGTCCTCAGAGCTCTGCAGGAGCCACCTGAGCCCTCAGGGATGTGGCAGCAGCAGCTCAGGAGAAAGCAGCTCCTTCCTGAGCCCCTGGGCACAGACACAGGGCTGTCACAGTCTGGCCACACAGCTGCGGGGTTCAAATCAAAGCACTGAAAAATGGGGAAAAATGTTCCCACTGTTCAGCTCAGATCCAGTGACAGTTCAAAGGTGTTCACTGGGACTCAAACTTTTGCCTTTAATAGTTTTGGCCCCATTCTGGATGAAAGCAGATGATCCCTTGCAGCAGGACTCTCTGGGGAGGTGTGTGCAGAGCCTTTGAGCAGTGCCCTGCCTCTGGAAATGGGGTGTTAATCCACAGCAAGTGATCTGAGGCAACTCTAACCTGCTCCAAGTCCTGTTCTGCAGCTGATCTAAGGCTCTCTTGTTCTCTTTCCAGGGCTCATTTGTATAACTTTTTTCTCATAATGCTTGGACAAAAGCCCTTTGTCCTTCAGGGATGGAAGGTTTTTAATCAGGCAAATTGCTCTGTTAGAAATGAAGCTGTCTTAAAAGTCAGCCCTTGGGGATAGGCTTTGTGCAGAGAGGCTTAAGTGAGATTCCTGTAGAGTTTTCTGGATGGAAGGAGTACAGAGCAGAGGGTTTGCTAATAGGTCCGAGGTGGCAGAGGCAGAAGTCAGTGGGTGTGTTTGGGTCTGTAGTTCACACCATGAGAGGAGGGAGAGCAGAGGAGCTACATGGGCTATGGCTCAGCAAGAGCTGTAGTTTAGCTGGCCAGTGTGTTTGATAAGTCAGTCTTCAGAAGTATCTGTTTTAACCCATATTGTCTGTTTAGCTTGTAAACACTTCACTTTTCACTGGTGTGTGTTCAGCTCAGCTGGCTTCTGGTCCCATCTGGAGTTCTTGGAATGGCTGAGGTGGAGGGTGCTCTAGTCCAAGCGCTGTTTCTGGTCACGGATGCTACATGGATGGATTACTACTGCTCCTGGCTGACGTATTTTTCATCTTTCTTTAGATTACCTAAACCCAGTGGAAGAGAACCCCTTTGTTTCCCGACGAAAGAACGGAGATCTCCAAGCTGTGGACAACCCAGAGTACCACAACGCTCCCAACGGGCAGCCCAAAGCAGAGGATGAGTACGTGAACGAGCCCTTGTACCTCAACACCTTCGCCAACACCTTGGAAAACGCCGAGTACCTGAAGAACAATTTGCCAGAGAAAGCCAAGAAGGCCTTTGACAACCCAGACTACTGGAACCACAGCCTGCCCCCACGGAGCACCCTCCAGCACCCGGACTACCTGCAAGAGTACAGCACAAAATACTTTTACAAACAGAACGGACGGATCCGGCCCATAGTGGCAGAGAATCCTGAATACCTCTCCGAGTTCTCCCTGAAGCCTGGCACTGTGCTGCCCCCGCCGCCCTACAGACACCGGAATACCGTGGTGTAGTGGCTGTGCTCTCACTGAAGTGGAAAGGCAACCCCTTCTAGCTGCCTCACTCGTGCTCTCTCGCTCCCCTGTTCTCCCTGCCCTTGCCCGTCTTTCTTCCCTCCCTCCCTCCCTCCCTCTCTTTCTCCCATGAGCTTCCTCTTCTTGCCAGTTCACTCATTTTTGATATTTTTAAGTGAAAGGATGTCCTGGAGTTGGTTGCAGATTGGGTTGGGCACCTGGAAGGAAGGAAGGAAGGAAAGAGACTGGAAGAAGGATTTTTGTACGACCTGGCCTTTCCCACTTTCAGCAGAGGCCCAGAGGAGCCAGGTGGTAGCAGGAGAGGCCAGTGGCAGTGCTGCTGTGGAGCTCGTTCTCAGTGATTCAACCAGACACTGTAGGGAAAGCCACAGGAAGGCTGATTCTTTCAGCAGGAACTGATGGGAGTCTGTACAGCATTCCTGGATATCTCCATGCAATTTCCATCAGGGTGAAAAATGGACAATTTTTATATCCCGTGTGATAGCGTAGTAATTGAGATTGAGAATCCAATTTCTTTCTCTAACACTTTCTATCCCAGCAACTGAAAATGGCTAACATAGCTTTTCAAAAACATTCAGATCTTCATTGTGGCTTTCCAAGAAATGATAATGTGACTCCCACATACTAAACCCTTATTCTGAGCCACACCATGATTTTGTGCCAATTCCCAGCCACAGAGACTCCTACTCAGAACTGGTACCTGACATGACCATTTTTGTATGTGTGCCAACAGAACAAACACTTTAAACACAAAATACCTTTCAGAAGAGAGCAACAAAACCACACCTCCAATATGTTCCTTTTGAAGCTAAAAAACAGGCCAAGAAATGAAGATTTGTATGCCAAAAGCTTTGCTTTCCTGTTTTTTACCTGCTGACTGTAAACACTTCAAAAGATTGTCACTAATTCTTCCCTCTTTTTCTTCTTCATGGTCATGAAGGGAGCTGGGGATGCTGTCAGGCAACACTGAGGACAAGACAAAGAACTGAAGAGTTTGATGTTCTGTGGGGTGGGGTGGGAAGGGTCCTTTAAACTGGAAGACAGACACTGGACTGGAAAAAATGCACATAGTGGTTCACTGGAAAGTTAGTTTGCACTTAACCTCTGATTTTATTTGAACTGTTTTCTGGATTTTGAATGAAGCAATATGGAAGTGACCAGCAAAATACAAAATAATAATTTTAAATTTAAAAAGAAATATAAATTATTTGTAAAGGATGACTGTGGAAATGCCAAAATGAAGCAAATCAAGTCTTTGGAACAATGTCTGCCACTTCTGAGAGGCCAATGCAGTGACTGCTTCAGAGAATACAGTGACGGAGCAGCCAGCTCTTCCTGCTGCTTTATGAAGGACAGCAGAGCAAACCCTGAAAGGATCAGGGAAGGCAAATGTCCTGCTCTGGCTTGCAGTACGGTACAGAATACCATTTTTCTAAAAGGAGGATTACTCTGGCACAGAAGACAGTGCATATGAGGTTTGAGAAGTCAAAATGTGCATGATTTGCAGAGCTTTCTGTCGAAAATGTAAATAAGTATGAGTCAGTCTCCTTGCACTTAGTTCTGCTTTTATCAACCTCAGTTTTTAGGTAGACACCCCCTGACCTGCTCCTCTTTGGAAATCTCCTTCAAAGCAGAGTTCTGGACGTTTTTAGTGATCTGGGGCAGATGGAGCTGGGAAAGGAGGCGTAAGGGCCAGAGACACCAAGGCTTGCTCCTGGCACACCAAGACCGTGTGTGTGAGAGCATTTGTGAGCCTACTTCCCACCACACATGTTAAGGAACTATTAGGTACCTTTGGAGATCTACCTGTCTCTATCCATCAAGGTTTTTAAAGGGAAGAAACAATACCTGGTGGATGGCAACTTTGGGTGATGCAACAGTATTTCAGTTTATGCACTTCAGCTCTGCTAGGGCTGAGATCTTTGGGATGACCTAACCTGGCAACAAAACCAGCAGCTGGAATGGCATCACCCTCCTCTAAACTCCTGCCGTTCCAACAGCTTGCCACCTTTAATCTTAGGGAAGCAGAGGAAGGGAGTATGAAACTAGCAATAGTTATCTGAAGCTTAGTGGCTGAGGCTTGACAAAGGTGAGAAGAGATGTTAAAGCTGGGTTTGTTGTTGCCCTTGTAGATGGAGAACAAATTCTGTGTGATCACAAGTGAGCTTTTTGTGCACCAGGTGTGTCCAGGCCAGCTACAACCAGGTGTTCACCAAGTACATAGCTGAAGGTTCTGAAAGCAGCAAGGACAGGTACAGATCTTTGAGCTGTTGAAAGGAGATCTTGGGTCAACTGGTACCAAGGTGGTTTGTGGTGATTTGGCCAAAAGGCCAGCAAACCACTGTCATGGATACAATCCTGCACTCAGGGGCCTCCTCTGGTGCCTCTGGTAGCTCCTCCCCATCTTGGAGAGACAGGGGCACCCACTGGGCAGGGGCTGGGCACAGGCTGGCATGAGGCCCTGGGTGGCTGCTCCAGGGGAGGTTTGCTGCCCACAGCAGCGCTCACAGGGTGTCAGCTGTGCACAGACAAGGTCTGCCAGGCTGACACGATGCTGCCTGGGGGCACAGAGCAGCACAGGAATGTGGGTGTCCTGTTTCAGCACAGCAGCTGCCTGCAGTTCCATAGGTAGGTGGAGAAAGGTTGATTTGTCCCCGAACAAGAGCACAGAGTAACTCCTAATGGAGAATAAATATAAAATAAAAAGCTGGCGCAGGTGACATGTTTGAATTCAGAGATGAGCTCGGAGGCTGCTGGGGCAGAGCCAGGCACTGGCTGGGGATGGAGCTGCTCACACAAGGTGAGGCCTGTTTGTTCCTCTGGTAATGAAGTAGTGCTCCTGTTAGAGACAAGCCCATGGAGTAATCCAAGTGTAAATACTGGTGGGGTTTAACAGTCTAACATTTTATTTCTTACAAGGCTTGAATTATTTATTAATTTTATTTGTTGACTGTGGGTGTGCTATAATGTATTAAGTAGCATGGAAATGCAGAGGTTCCTGCAAGTGGGGCAGCAGGAAAGCTGGAACAGGAGCTTGGGCTCTGCCTGGCAGCCAGCATGAGCCATGCAGAGCCATGCTAGTGGGGTCTGGGAGAGCAGAGGACAGGCAGAGGCTTAATGAACACAGTGATTCGGGATGAGGGAGAACTCTGCACGCTGCAGCTTCACAATTCAATATTTTTTATGATTTTCTGAGCTGCTGGTTTGAGTTGCAGTTGCCAAAACTGGCCCATGGGTGCTGCCCCTTGCCCAACAGATGTTCACACATCTGTTCACACAGGGCCTGTGTTGGAGATCTTGCCTCACCTGAGGCTGCTGGTGAACCAGCCCCGAGGGCAGCAGTTACCTGAACCCTGCCCCTTTCCTCTGGAAGAGAACTTAGCTGGCAGGTTTTGCCTCTTAACAGGGAGTTTAATCACAGCTAAAGAAAACAAGAAAGGGAAACTGAGAGCAGAACTGTTTGGCTGCTTTAATCTGATCACAACCTGGCCATCCCTAACTCGTTTCTTTGCCTTACTGGGTATTGTGCTGGCTTGCTGAAAGAACTTGGGCAAGTGCACATGGCAAGATTATGGCAAGCACTCAACTGGGATTCATATGGGATGAAAGAGGAGGGTCAAGCTCTTCAGTGCATAATGGCAGGTTTGGGGGAAAAGCACGTATATCCACACACAAACTGCGTTTTGTCAGCACAAAGCAGCAAGTGAGCATGTCAACAGAAGTATTTTGGGTGTGATTCACTCTCCAGTGCTACTGAAGTATCTGTACACAGCACACTTAGGTTTTGTGGGTTTCAGAGTGCAGTCTGCTGTTTGTAAATGTTCTCCTTCCCCCTGTCACGGCCTGGGAGACCAACAGTGACCAGCTTTTCAAGAGCACATTTTTGCCCGAGCGTGGACCAGCCATTGTCCAAGGCACAAAACAACGTGCCAAAGGAAAGAGAACAACTTATTTTCTCCTGATCTCTTTCAGTATTACTTATCCTAGCTTATTACTAGTTTTTACTTACCTGAGGGTTACTGCAAGCAGATGCTGGGGCCGATTGACTCACTGTAACATAACTGGCTGGAACCAACTACTTTTGCATTTACTTCTTCAGATCTTTTCAGATTTTTCTTTTTCTGCAAAACAGCCAGGAGGGATTTTTACATGGCCCTTAGCTCAGATGTAGCAGAATATATACAACTACATTTCAAACAGGTCATCTCTCTCAGGTAGCAAGAGATGGAAATAAATCTGTAGTAGAGGCCACCATGTATGTGTGTTCCAGGTACCCTGAAATCCTTTTCTGTATACAAAGAAATGCTGTATTACCCCTGGATGTAACATTTACTTGGTAGAAAAAGTGCTTCTTGACTGGAAGATTCATATGCAATGATCTGACACCTGTTTCCACTAAAGATCTCACCCTCAGCCACCACCAATCCCAGCCCAAAAAGAAGGAAAGTGGCAGCTCTGGAAGAGCAGCTCAGCCATGAATGACTCTGTGGATCCAGTCTTTCCATAGCTCTAGGTAGAGGTGGGCAGCACAGGGGAGAAGTATGAGTTGTGAGGTGAGTAAGCCTAGAAATACAGCTTGGTTTTGGGGATGGAAAATCAGATATTAAAGAAAAAAAACTTTTTTTTGGTCTATTAGACATGTCTGTGTAGGTGTTGCACATCATGGTGGCAGCCAACAGAATGATGGGATAGTCTGAGCTCCTTTATTCCATCTGGGAGATGAGGAGACTGGCACACAGCAGAATCAGGCTTTTGGTCACTTTTTTGGTCATTTTTGGTAATTCCCCAGGATAGCTGGAGGCATCCCCTGAGCTGTGCTTCCCTGGCAGCTCAGGAACCCTGGGCAGGCACGTCCTTACCGAGGGAGCTGCCACTGCAGCACCCACAGGGTCACACGGGGACACTGCTCTAGAGTGCAGGAGGAGGAGGAGGAGGAGGAGGAGGAAGGAATGGGGGCACCAGAGGTGCCCATGAGTCAGGGTTGGCTGCTCCCCTCACCCTGCACAGCTGGTGTCTCAGGGCCCCCACCCTGGATCCCTAAGTGCATTTCAGAGCTATGGCACTCCGAGAGGTGTTTACGTGCTTGGAAGGATGTTTGGCTTGAGGGTGACTGGTGAAACTGAGCCTTTAGAACAATGGGAGCCAGGCCTGCAGTTTCCAGTCTTTTAGAGGGCACCTCAGAGGGGACAATGTCACCTCGATTTCCCTTTGGCAAGGCTTTTTCAAAAGCTGGTGGCACAGGAAGTCTCTGCACCTGCTCATTTCCAGCTGCCACTTGTTATAGTCTCACTCTTGGGAATCTCCAGCCTCTGATGCTGACAAAACAGCTTGTCTGTGGTTATGTAAAAATCTTGGATTTGGGTTCAGATTGTTTTCCAGAAAGCCAGGGCTGGGTGGGGTAGGGTGACTGGCTGTGTGTGCAGGATTCCCTCTTTTTTATTTTCTACCTGTTGCTAAGCATTTCGTTATAAAGGTGGAAAAGGTCACTGGTACAAGTGGGGTTTTCAGGCTGGAAACAAATACAGCCATGCAGTTAGAAGCACCACTCTAAGATGTCAAAAAATTGTGTCTCCAGGTTAGTTTTAATGTGATTTTAGCACAATTTTATTTTACCACTGTGTGGAACAGTAGTTTGTTTTGATGGTAGGCTCCTTGCTCCTGAGGAAATCACCGGCAGGTGAGGCTGTTGACTCCCTGTAAGTCTGATTGTCCAGAGCACTTTTTAGGGAACTTTGTGGGTGTTCAGGTCTGACTGATGGTGGTGGGACTCAGTGGGGCTTGAGCTGCAGCCAGTCTCATCTCCTAACCAGAGCCAGAGGGACACCTGATGCCCAGGGCATCCTCCAGCTGGGGTCTGGGGCAGCAATACAGGAAAAGGTGTGAGAGGGGAAGCCCAAGGACATCCCAGTAGGAAAGAAGAGGTGTCAAAGCTGGCTTTCTTTTTTTCCTTCTCTATTATTTAATTTTAGAAGTGAGCTTTGTGGACCTTGGCAGTGAGAGGTTTTAAGGAGAGTTTTGTAAGGCATTAGGCAGTGTGAGTAGTTATATCCCAGTTCCTCTCCCCTCACCAATAAAAAAGCCATGAAATCACGCTCCAGTGCTGTTGTGGATGAACCCTCTGGGGTGAAGGTGCACCCTGCCCAGCACCCTCAGGCTGCTGGCTCAGATGTGACCAGGGCCACAGGTACACGGAGCCACGGGCTGCCACCGAGTGCCGTTTGCCAGCAGCTTGGCCCCCAGCCCCACCCTTGAGCTCTCCTAGGGGGGAAACACTGTATTGTCTGTAGTACTCTGAAGACTAAACCCTTTTGGGATAACCACAGTAGGGAACTGTGAGTGGTATTTTCTAAGTGTAGATATGTATGCCGTTCTTTCGAGGTAAGGTACTCTGACATATGTAGCATAAACTGGTCCTGCTGTTAAATGGGTCGATTATTAACTGAGCAGCTGTGTAGGGGGTAGCTAACTTTGAATGCATGAAATCACTGTTCCCCTGGACATGGGATGGGAGCTAGGCACTGGCTGCTTGTGGGGGTACTTATGGTGGGGTAATGCAAGAGGAAAATGCAGGTGGATGAGAAAACTGGTAATTTTTTATAGTGTTTTAAAGATGGAAATTGGTACCCATTCTATACATTACTCACAATGGTTTTAATCCCTTCTTTTGCCCAGTTTTTGCTGCTTCCCCAGTACTGTAAGCTGGAATTGCTAAATAGGTGTCAGTCCTTGGATAGGGAAGGGAAACTGAGGGGAAAAAGAAGTCTCTTTCTAAGAACAGAGATAGCCAAATTGTATTTCCTGACCTGGTGGTCTTGAACCACTGACTTTTCAGATGAGGCTCAGATTCAGGCCTGGGGTATGACATTACTGTCCCCTTGGAATCACAGACCCCCACCTGGCAGGTGACACTGGGACAGCACCGAGCTCCCAGTGACTCCTGATCACGGAACCAGCAGCACAGATGGGGTGGCCTGTGTTTCTGTCAATCCTCAGCATTCTAAAAGAGCCACAACATAAAACAACAATACTTCTGCCTTATGAAGTACCTTCAGAAGAAGAGAAGTGTCAGCATGTTGGGGAAGACACTCATTTCTTGCGAAGCGATGCATTCAGAGTTAGCTGCCTTTCTGAAACAAAAATAAAAAGAAATTCAATACCTACTGTATGTTACTTTGAAAATGTGAATAGTATTTTTATAGCTTGTTAAAGACACAGCTAGTTGCATTTGTAAATAAGGATAATGTTGCTTTTATTTTCCTTGTGGACACCATTGTTTGGAACATAATTGTCCTTAGGGTTGATTTGTATATAGGTAATTTGCTTGTGATTTCAGCCGCTCCTCCCCCCCTTTCCTTTCTCTTCCTTCCCACCCTCTGGTTTTGGTTAGAAGTACCATTTTCAGCATTCTGTGTGATTCCGTGTTTTAGCACTGTTGTGGTGTGTTCAGACTTTCTGCACTTGCTTACACAGTAGGGTATGCCAATCGTGTGTGGCGTAATGTTACTTTAACCTTTCGTTTCTCATATTTTAGCTGTTGAGAATTATACACTGTTAAAATACTTACTGACCTGGGTTAATATTAGGTACATATTTTAGCATAATTTCCCTTCTTTTCACGGTTTCTCGGGGCTTTTCTTTTTCTTCTTTTTTTTTTTTTTTTTTTTCCTTTCTCTTCCCTTTTGTCTTGTTTGGAAGCTGGGAAGAAACCTGTGGATCTTCTCTTTGTGTGGTTCTATTCCCCACTCCCGTGTGCAGCCCGGAGTTTCTCCTCATGGTCCTTGGGGTAGAGCTTTATCTGTTTGTTAAGGCAAATGTAGACTGCGACCCACCTTGCATCAACCCACGCTCATCCCAGCTGAACAATTTGAAAACTGTTCTGCCTTTTTGTTACATGAATCTGTCAGAAATATATTTTTAATTTAATATAAATGAAATTCAATAAAATACGAAACAAAGTCTCTGCGCGCACCCGGAATCTCTTGGGAGGCGGCTGGAGAGCTGCCACGGAGCCCCCTGTGCCCCTGGGAAGCCCTGGCACAGCCCTGAGCTGGGGTGGCCACACACACACAGAACCCCACACACACCCCATACA
>NC_031776.1:3976005-4000977 GCF_001522545.3 Parus major
AACCCCACACATCACACATTCCCCACACATCCCACCTGACCCCAGATGGAGCAGACAAGCTCCTGTGGAGAAGCCCCTCTTCCCCAAACACCCCATGCCCCCTCCGTGTGTGCCCTACCCCCACCACCCCAGGGGTTGTGCAATTCTGAGCTTTTCACTCCTTTTAAAACAAAACACACCCCACAAAGGTGTCGGTGCCGGTGCCCTGTGGCCCAGCTCACTCACTGGGTGTCCAGTCACAGCTCGCTCACCCACAGCTGCCCTGCTTCATTCATGGAGGGGATAGAGGGTGGTGTGGGGGAATGAAACATTTATATATACTTAGACACATTAATAATTATATTATTAATATTAATACCCCACTCTGCCACAGGCACCCTGTGCCACGCAGCCCACACCTCCATCTCACACCTCAGCACCGCAGCTCGGCCAGGCCTGGCTCTGCCTTTGGCACCCACACCTTTAAATCCAGCTGGAAAACACAAGAGATGCTCCCCACACTCTCAGAAGGGCTAAAAAAGCCTCCCCCACCCCCCCAGAGCTGCCCTCAGTCCAATGCCCGCCCTGTGGCTCATTTAAAAGCCACGACTCACACACAGACCTGTGAGATTTAACTGAGGCATTCCCTGCCAGTGGCACAGGTTGATTCCCATGGAGCCTGGCACACACCCTAACTCAAACTGGTCCCACTCTGTCCCACTGGCTGATGGGGCTGGCAATTGCCCCACAATTGGTGAGCGTTTTCCCGCACTGCCAGGCCTCTGGAAAGCATTTTAAATTTAGCTAGAAACCTGTAAAGGTCACTTGGCTCTTTGAGGCGCATTTTAAACCGCTCCATTCTCCCTGGATTGTGACTCTTTGTTTCACGAATGGCCTCAGCACGTTATCCCCAGCAGCCTGAAAAGGTCATTGCAGACACACACAGCTCTCAGGGCTGGAATCCTGGAATGCTAGAACATTCCCTGCTGCCTTCAGGGAGCAGGAGCTGCATGGAACACCACCACTTGCTCCCAGTGGGTGAGGGTGACATAATTAAGCATTCACCCTTCAGAGATGTCAGGAATATGAAGTCTGTTTCCCACAGGAGGAGAAGGGGAAGAGCCCTGCTGCAAGCCCACCATTCCTTGTCCAGCCAGGCAGCACAAAATCCCTTCCAAGGCTGGAGGAAACCACCCAGGGACACACAGGCTGCAAGGCTGAGCCCCACTCATTGGAAACAGTGCCTGGTGCAGGGATTCGGCATCACTGCAATCTTCACAATAAAACAGGTCAAAACAGGACTTCAGCAACACTGAAAAAATGAGCAATATGAGTTTTAAGACTTGTGCATACACACACACCCCTCTTCCCCAAGTGAGTTTTACTTAACTGGCCAAAATACAAAGGAAAGAATAAACCAATCACCTGTTTTCTAGTGAAATATATTAATTTAAAGCTCTCTGCTACTCACTCAGTACCTTGGCAAAGGCTATAGGCTTCAGGTGTTTAAAGTGGCACGGGAAAGCAGAGTTTAGCTTTTGCAAGCAGTTTCCTGTCGTGTTACTAGTGATGAAGTTCTTGTATCCTCACACACAGTCTGGCCCATGACTGCCCAGTGTTCAGATTACTGAGGTTTGCAGAGGCAGTACTGGCTAGCTGGCACATTTTGTCCCACTCCAACAAGTCTGTGCCCTGAGCTCTGGGGAAATTGGTTTTGCTCCCTCCAAATGCAAAATAAGCAGCCATTGTAACACCTCTGTTAAGGCCTGGGGCCTTCCCAGCAGGAGTGGCTGCTTAACCAATTTCAGAAACAGCCCCAGAATTCAGATAAATCTCTTAAAAGCTTGGGCTCAGTTTGCAAACCACACAAGGACTGTAAAGCTGCTGAAGAGGCCAAATGAGCATCTCATTTCAAACAAGCTCTCCAGTGCACTGACGTTAACAGCAAAGTAAAAACCATCATTTTATCAGCAGATAAAAATCAGCTCAGCTCCACTGATGAGGTTATTTCTGAGGTGCAGGAGCGTTTCCTGTATCACCTCTCAAAAACTGGGCCAGCAAACCTTTTGTAAGCTGCTGCCAGAAGCTGGGAAAAGTCAGGAGAGAGAAAACCAAGCTTCCCTTTGTCTCCTCTAACCTGCCTGTGGCACACTGCTCAACCTAATTCCTCTGCCAGGCTTACAGGGATCCCACCACTGTGGTGGGACAGGATGTACCAGGCATTCCCTGGGGCTGGGCAGAAGCACAGGGCTCTGAGAGAGAGAGCCAAGGACGGTGCTGCAAGGGCAGTGAGTGGGGAGCTTACCTGAAAAGCTGGATTTCTTCCCTGATCCCTTTGTTTTGGCAAAGCCTCTCCTGGCACAGCAAGGCTGAGCCTGAAATGGGTCCTCCTGAGGCATTTTAAGACCACAGCACTAAATGTCTGCCAGCTGAACAACGGGGAGCATTCTGGCTTCAGTCAACTAAAACATTTGCTTGGTCCTTTTGAAAATTTAGTGGAGGGAGGTGTAGGGGCAGTGGTGCTTCTTTTTGTTTTTATTATTGGGGGAGCTTCTGTTTGGTTTTTTTCTTTAGCTCTCTACACAGATTCCCCTCAGACAGGTTCCCAGGGACATTTTGGAGTGTTGGTATTACACCAGTACATTCCCTGCTCCCTCCAGCCTGTCCCAAGTAGATAATCTGCTCTTCTGCAGTCAGAGCTTGCTCCCTCCTGGGGCGAAAATGATTTTAAAAGTTGGCCAGAAAGGAAACAAAGCCATCAAACAACAGCTCAGATCTTTGCTCTTCACTCACCTGGGGTTTTGCTGTTTGAGTCTGAGCCCTCTCCAGCCTCCAGTGTAGCCACCAAGGAGATGTCCCAGCCCATGGCCACCACATAACACCCAGACACAACGAAAATGGACACAGGACATGGGGTTATGACACAGGTAAAGGCAAATTGTGTGGGTAGTCATGGACACCTGTGACAATAATTTGCCCCTAAAAGAGGCCCTGAGACCCCAGGAGCCTCCACATCCTCCAAGAGATGATACTGCTGGGCACAGCTGGGTGCAGCCCCCCAGCAGGCCCACAGCCCAGCTCAGGGAGCTGCCATGAGTCTTTACAGGTGGCTATTTAGAAAAAAAATAAAAATATTATACTTTTTTTCCCCATGCTGTCTGCAACCCTCCATTCCAGCCCATCTTCCCCATCAGAACAAGGCACTGCTGGGTTTTTAACCCTGACCACACCAGTTTATCCAAGGCCTTTGCTCAAGGGGACAGCCAGCAATTCCAAACTCCAATTCCATAGCCCCAGCCTGTCATGCCTGCTCACTGCTGCAGAAGGAACAGCTGACAAACAGCCAGCACAACCACAAAATTCTTCTCCCTATGATGAACAACCACTCCCTCTCCCCCTTATCCTCTGCTTTTTTCACACCAAGAAAAGCCTTTACTATTATGCAAAGAAAATCTGTAGGAGCTGCTTCGTGCAACATGCTGGCAAGTCAGCAAGATGAGACAACAAGGGAAGAAATCCTATTTTCCTTTCAGCCATGACTACAGAAATCTGCTTTGTCCCTGTCACACAAGGCACTTGTTGCTGTGCCCCCTGCACAGAGCTGCACAAAGGAATAACAGCAAAGGAAATATTTCGCCCCCACAGAATAGAAACCACCATGAGTTCTCAGACCTCTTGGCAAAGCAAGGAGCAAATTAGGGAGGGGATGGGCCCAGGGGAGGGGAGAAGGGATGAATAAATAAGTGCACTCTGTGAGAAGTGTCTGAACTTTTCCATGCCCTGCTGCTTTGGCACCCGTGTCTCCGTGTGTCTGCCTCTGACCCTGCTGCTCCAGCTGGTTCTGGGACTGCAGGACTCTCCCTGCCTTCCTCAGCAGCTGAACCACGAGGCCATCCCACGCTGCAGCACAGGGAAGCCAGCCTGGAAAGCCAGCAGGGGAATCCAGCTTGCCAGCAGCAGGATCCAGCTACTCAAACACAGGTCAGTCAGCAGTGAGTGGTCCTGCACACCATTGCCTCTGAGAGACACCAAGCAGCCCCTGGGGATGGAAACCACCTGTCCTTTGTTCCTCCTTTGCATGGATGGGAGTCATTTTCCACAGAGGAGTTGTTTCCTTACTCTGTTACTTTTTTAACATGGCAAATAGCACATTTGGGCTCCCCAGTTGTGCTGAATGCCACCTCATTTCTTTATGTTTCAAAGGAGCTGTGGTACCCCCAAATCCTGCCAAAGCAAGGGAAGCAGACCTTAGCCAGGGATACACACCTGAAATGACTGAGCACTGAGGCCACCCTGCCTGCACTGCTGGCTGTAAATGTGATTTACAGGCAAGGAGCAGGAGCCTGTCCCTGTCAGGTGCTGTCTGTCTGTCCTGGGCACACTGCAGCCCCCAGCAGGGTGATTCCCTCAGCTGAACCCAGCGTTTCTCTGGCTCAATGGACAGAAAAACAGAGGCAGGAACACCAGCCCACCATCAAAGCCATTTACCCCAGCACTGCCATGCTGTGCACTTTGTTCTGAGTGACCTCAGCAGAGAGCAGGGAAGCAGAAAAGAGGAATTGTTTGAGAAATATATTGTTGACTGAACTTGCTAAAACCAGTGCTTGGTGGGGTGGTGGTGGCTTCCAACCAGGAGCCAGGAGTCGTGGAAGGAAGTGGGGGGCACAAAGCCTTTGAGAACCTCAGCAAATATGATATCAGCCAGACTTGGACAGGATTTGTGTATCTGGGGCAGACAGATTGCATGTCCTGCCACTAGATGTACTGTCTTGGCCAGAAGAGAGAAATGAGGCAAGAACTTTCCTTTTCCTCTGCTTTATTTGCTTTACACAGAGCTGTCAGATTACACAGAAATACCAAGCGTTGGACAGTGAAATGTTTGCAGTGCATTTCCACTGTTCCCAGAGCAGAGCACAACATTCTCATTTTGATTGAAGGTATCTCTTAACCTCCAGAGACAGAATGATTGTGCATGGAAGGCAGGACAAATGACTAAGTAATTTCCCACTGCTGGGAAATGGCCTCACCATGGCCTGAGCTGGCTCCCAAGTCCTCAAGGGCAGCAGAGCTATGAGCTGACCCTGCCAGGCCTGGCTTGCCAGCACCAACACCCCTCCTGTAGTCACTGAGCTCAGGGGAAAGGCTCAGACCGGGCAGACACGTCCATGTGGAGCACCAGACATGCTGTGGGTGCGCTCATGAAGGCAGCTCTGGAGAGTGCAAAGCTGTGCACAGCAGTGAGGCTGTGAGATGGACCATTTGTCTGGAAGAGACCTCAGGAGTGCTGCCACTCCCCTCCCCACAGCCCTGTTTTTAGCCAATGTACCAATGCCAATGTGGCCACTTCAGCACACACAGGTATGTGACATGCAAAAAGAACTCAGTGTCAGCGACTTCACTGCTCCTGCTGGTTTTTTGTTCTTTGAGCCACACCCAGTGGCAACCAAAATCTGTGAGCAAGGAGTTTCTGATGGGTCTGATGTCACACAAAGAAGTTTGCAGGTGCATCACAGCCAGGCATTTGCAATATAAATTAAGATTGTGTCCCAGCACAGAGGCTGAACCACCTAAGGCTGTAAACCCCAGTGCTGCAGGGGTCTCCCTCCACCTCCATCCCAGGGTGGCAAAAGCAAGCTCTCACCTCCTGAATCAGGGTGATGCTCATCAGTTTGTTGTCAGCTAAACCTCACTGCTCCAAGTCACCTGTGTCCACACTGCAGGTGGGATGGAGAGGTCAGGAGCACAGGAACACACACTCAGGCCTTGCTCCCCAGCCCTAGGGCAGCCCCACCGGGCACAGCAGGGCTCTGCAGCTTTAGCTGGCACCACGCGGATGTGATGTCTGGTTCTAAGGTTTCCTGGGCAAACTTCTTGTTTCTTATCACACCTCTCATCCCACCACCCTGGCCAAAAGTGTCATGGAGGTTTACTGCAGTCTAGTGGGCATAAAGATCTCAAAGCATCCGGCCACCAGACGTGGGAGATGACGGAGACATCCATCTCATAAATGATTCAGCTGATTGGAAAGTGAACTTCCTTGGAATCCATGTACTGCTCTGGGTCTCTCTCTTGGTAAATGAGGCAAAACCCCACTGAGCTTTAATGGCACAGAAGAACTTTACCAGGTGGCTCTCTGAAGCTGCAATAGTTAAAATAAGTTAGGCTCCAAAATTATCGGAGCTCAGAATAGTGAATTGTTCAGCGGGTACCTTTGTGCAGGGAGGCTGCTTCACTTCAGTCAAACAGAATGGAGAAACAATGGAGCATGTTTCCTGTCACATTAGAAATATTCTTTAGCTTTTAATAAAGACAAAAAGAGGAGGAGTAGGTGGATATTTTAGAAGCTATTATTCAATAGTTTCTAATGGTATCTACAGTAATTTGGGAATAATCTTGAGGAATGACATCCATAAGACAAGACATGGGCTATGTCTCCTGCTGCTCCTTGCAACAGGGGCAACACAAGGAAGATTAGGAATCCTTGGACAGTACAGTGGGCTCAACCATCCCAGGCTTCAGTGCCTTTCTGAATAACAGATTTAAAATGCTTTTGAACTTATCAGGAGAATGAAGACTTTGGATTTGGACAGCAGGAGATGCTTTGCCTAAGTGCTAGAGCCATCAAACAAAGCCTGACCTCCTAATTCCCAGGCCAGGGACCTGCTGGGCAGGTGATACCCTTGTATTGCAGCCCAGCATGGGCACCTGGGGCTGCACAGGAAGCTGCAAGGGGACACAGCTAGGACAGCTGACCCCAACCAACCCAAGACCTGCCTGCCCATGGGAAGGAGAGAATCCATTCCTTGTTTTGTTTGTGGCAGCTCTTGCTTTACCTGCTAAACTGTCTTTGTCTCAACTCACCATTTTCCTCGCTGTTCTGATTCTCTGCCCTGTCCCATGGGGTGCAGCTGAGTTTGGGTTAAATGGTGACACACTCTGTTGTGCTCACATTTCCCTACTGCCAGCTCTGAAAGCTGGGAGAGAAGGAACACGAGTCTGTCCTGAATTACATTACTTTTTCACTCACTGAAGAGGTGATATCTTTTTGGTTTTCATACCATCCTTTCCAAATCCACCTGCTGTGCCGTGCTGCCAGGCAAGCTGGAAGAGCACATTGGGATGGCAGACAGAAAACCCAGACATCCTCATGCCACATGTGTCTGTTCAGAGAGGGCTCAGACCTTATCCCCAGCAGGGTTTTGTTGTATGCTAGGCTTTGGAGAGAGCAGGGAGCTGCTAATACAGTCCTGCCACATCAGATGGCCACAGCCACTTTGCAAGTCCAGCTGGGGACCAGAGGATTTCTCTCTTGTGGAACAGGAAATATTTGTTCTTCATGTGTACCACTGATGGCCACAGAAACTTTACACTTGCCATACCTTCCTTGGGGTGCAGACAGACTCTGGAAAAACCAGAGCAGACAGCTCCTCTTGTGACTGGCACCAGTTTCACCATGTCTGCAAAACACATCACTGTAAACTCATTTCCTGTCCTGCCTCATTTGTGACAGAAGGCTGTAAGGACTAATACAGGGACCTCTGAGAATCCTGCCCATCCAGCACAACCAGAGGGTTTCCCTCAAATACCAAGAAAATCACTTGTCAAGAGCATCAGTGCATGGAACATTACCCCAGATGAGAATTCCTGCAAGGTGTAGTGCCTCGTGTACTGGCAGGACCTCCAGGTTGAGCTGGAATGAAATCTTTCCCCAGCTGAAAAGCCACAGTGCTTGGATTCATGCAGCAGCAGTGGAAGGTCCATGCAGTGTGCAGGATGTCTGCTTGTCCCACACCAGGCTGTTCTCCCCAGATGGCTCTGCAGGGTTTCACAGGGGTTCTGCAGGGTTATTGCACACACAGGGCATTCCCTGAAACTCTGCTCTGCTGCCTTTTCATTAACAGCTGAACTTTGTAGCTGTAATTTTCACACTTCCTTCTGGAGCTTGAAGGAAACAGACACATTTAGGATACCTGACATAACACTAGAAACTTTCTGGTCAGATGAGAGCACCGCCAGCTCAGTCAGAAGATGAGACAAGAGGGGAAATGTCCTTGTTCAGAAAGATTTCTTGCCCTCTTGCTGTGCTCGTGTGCTCCCACTGTGCCCATATGGGTCCCTTGATCAACAGCTACTTTTCCTTTAAGGTCAATCCAAAATCACTCTGTCAGGACACTTCCCCACCATGAGGTTAATGAAGAATCCACCAGATGGGCAAAACAGGGAAAGTCTCAGTCTTAAAGTTTGTCACTTAAATATCTCTTAACTGGAAAGCAATGATTGTTGAACTGGAAAAAAAAATTGAGTCTACTGGGAAGTAAAGTGCCATCTATTAAATTAGTTATTCCTCCCCATGCTCATTAACCAGGACACCAGAAGCAAAAGCTAGTGCCATTTATACCAGAAAAAATAAAAAAGCCAGAGGTGTCTCTTTTCCTGTGTCCCACAGAACTGAACCTGAAAAAGAGAGAAGGATGATGACTTTTCAACTTAATTAATAATGCAAAAACCTGAGGAAGGGGGCGAGCAGAATCCCGAAGACAGATTGCAAAGAGATGGATTTGCTGATAGAACACTTCTGGCTCCTGCTATTCCTCTCTTGACACAGAGTCTGCTGCCTACCAGAGCAATCACATCCAAGTGTAATTGTCTAACAATTTTTCCACACTGAGGAAATAGTTCTGATTACAGACATTAACAAGTTTAGGCATTAAGCTTCCCCACTGTAATTACCCTTGAGCTTAGTCTCACAAATGAATTAATGTGCTGATCGCTTGGACTAATAGAACAAGCAAAAGGGTGATGAATTGCTTCCAAATCAGTTAAAATCAAGCGTGACATCATTTAATTAATTTCAGAGCTCGAGGGGAGGAGAAAGAGGGTCAGCACAATGCTGAGAAGAAAGGTCTCTCTCCCTTAGTGATTTCTTTGGAGACAGAAGTATGCAAACAGGGGAGGATGGGGCTGGGGGAAGGCAAGAGGTGCACCAGGTGAGAAGGAGGATGCTGAAGATGGAACTGCACCATTTCTGTGTTTGAGCAGGCTGCATGACCAATCCAGTACAGCTGACAAAGGTGCAATGCACACACTTCTTCTGGGTATGAACAGATGCATTGGTCACCTCACTTTGAGTTTGAGTTATTCCTGAATTCATGCATGATCCCTGCTTCTCCCCCAGGCAGAGGGCCCACTCCTGGCCTTCCCAAGGGCCACAGTCCCTCTGTTTCTGACAACAGCATGGTCAAAACCCCTCGCCTCATCATTTGTTCTGGCAGGGAATCATTTTCCAGGCTGTCAGCACAAGGCTTGGCTGGCCACTGCTGCCAAGAACAGACAGGCTATTGCCCTCCTTGACTTCTCCTCCCAGTCAGGTTTTCTTAGAAGGGAGCAGAAGGGATCAATGGAAAGGACATGGCAGGGCTTTGAAGAACTCTTAGATTGGAGCTCCCCTGGGATGGCTGCCCCACCTGTAAAATGAAATGTCGTGGCACAAGGGGCCTGTACCTGACAAGGTTCCATGTGGGGTTTCTCCTTGCAGCCCAGCAGAAAATGATCCACCAACAACTTAGAATTTGTAAATCCTGGACGAACAGCCACCAGTACAGAAGGTTTTACAAATCAAGGTCTCCATTGCAGCTCACATCTAGAACAGGGTTCTGCAGTGGAGAGCAGACCAGTGGGGGATACTTTACAAACACAACTGTGGCCTGACAACAGCTTAAACACATGTTAGAGCACACACAGACATCCATCTGTACGCAGACACTCCAGGATTTCCTGCCTGGAGAGAAACAGGTGCTCATCTCTCCTAAGTGTACATATCTGATATAAAATACACCTTCAATGACCCACAAAAACAGACAAGAAGGCACAAAAAATGTATACCCAAACACATGATTTCATGTAATCTAAGTGACAGGGACTTTTGCCACTTCTGGTTTCTGTGGGAGCTGCATAAAGCCCACGGTTCCTTTACTGCAGGTTCGATCTACATTTCATTTCCCTGAATTCTGGAGCACTGAAGGGAGGGAGGTGATGAGACAAGTGAAAGCTAAATTTAAAGATAATTCATTCTCATAAGTGTGGAGAGCCAGCATGCCTTATGGCAGAGCCTGGCTGCCCCCTCACTAGAAAAAGGAACCAGCTCCCCTCTGTTACTGAGAATGGTAGTCTGGGAGTCTCCCTGTGACAAAACTGTTCTGTGGGATTTGCCACAAGCCCAATACCAACACCCCCAGCAGCATTCATCGTTGTCTTGGCTGTTTCAATCCATCCTGTCACCCTGGTGACAGTACAGCTTACAGTCTGTTTGATGCAGGCCCTACAACACATGCAGCTAGTGGAGCAGGGTGCAGGTGACAGTCATTGTGTTATGGAGCAGATTCCTAACCCCAGAACACGATCTTGCAAGGCATCAGGTGTCCCCTGAGATGCCCATAGCTCTGTTTGCTCTGTTTCTAAATGACAACAACAGCAAAGAGCACCAGCAGCCTGGCACTAATGTTCACACGAAAAGTTTGGAGGTCCTGAATTTCCTTTCCTAGTGGTGACCTGACAAATTCTCTGCAGCCTCAGCAGTGGCACCTTTGTGGGCAGTCAGAGACCTTGAAGAAGACCCAGCTGTCCCTGCCTTGTCCATCCAGCTTTTCACAGAGATGATGGATCTGCTCTGACATCTCTGGCTGCTCTGAGCTCACTCAGAGCAGAGCCTCACTCTGCTATCTTTACTCATAAAGAGGAATAGCTCCTCACACTTGTTCTTTCATTAAACCGACACATGAAGCAAATGTTAGGGACCAGTTTGGCCCAGCAAAAACAAACCTGAACACTGCAACAAAATGATGGCAGAGGTTCAAATACTTGGCACTGATGCTTTTTGGAAATCTGTCCATGCACTGCTGGCAGCTCTGCTCCCGGTGGGCAAGCCACCTTTAGGGCTCTAGAAAGCTGCAAGGGAAAGCAGAACAAGTTCTCTGGCTGAGAAGTGATTTTTAAGGGTAACTAAACTTTCAGCACAACCCCCCTGTCAGTCACTTGCTGAAAGTCTGGTGGGATGAACTCAGAAGGAATTATTCACCTGAGCACCATAGCAGATCTGGGCCCTTTCTGTACTTCAGTTCTCCAAGTGTAAAGGGGCAGGAATAAAAAACCCCACTCATCTCTGAGGGATGAAAGGTTTACAAAATGCTCACAAACTGTGCTACTCCTAAACATCTTGCAGGGACTTCTTGGCAGCATGACAATGCCATGGTATTCTAACAGCAAGAGAGGGATTTGCTTCTACAATATGACATTTGCCAGACAATTAAGGTGAAGAGCTGTGTGCTATAATAATTTTTAGTATTAAACACACACAGTAAAAATAAATGTTTAAAGGCACTTTTTTTTAATATAGGACATGATGCTTTGCACGTTATTGAAAGAATTCTTACTGCTACCATAAGCTTCAGTTACAACTGTGTAATTATTACAAGGAACTTTTTTTATTTTTCTCTCATTATATATTAACTACACCTAAGAGATCCAGAAATGAAAGAATCTGAGCTTTCCTAACTTAGTGGCTGGAGAATTTGCTCTGTGTGTTCCTTCTTTTACTTCTGTCATAGTCGATGATGGCTTGAGAGATTGAAATAGATAAATAAAAATGTGTTATTGTCCAGTGACATAGAAACCTGCATTACACTCACAATATGGGAGGCTGGTAATCTGGATTTCTAGTTAATCTGGACCTGGAGTCATGTGCAAACCCTGTTTTAGGAGTTTTAGAAGGAAAGAACCCCACACAGGAGGAAGCCCTCAGGGCTGAAATCACAGGGAATGCAGGGTCCTATCCTAGCAGCCATCACCACAGAGTCTGCATTTCTACATTAATATTCATGGACACATGAGCAAACGTCCTCCAACTGCAACTTCAGCCCTGTCAAGGTGACTGACCTTCCTCATTAAGTGCTCCCAGATTTCCAGTCTAGCCACGGATGTGAAAAATCTGTGCTAATCATAGGTTTGTTGGGAGGTCAGAAGTGCAGAGGGGAGATAAGGGGGTTTCTGATAGTTATTTAAAGGCACAGCATCAACTTCAACAGGGTTTTGGGTTTGCACTAATACACTGTCCTGGCCTCTGTTACTCAGGTTATCCAAAAGTAGAGCTAGAAATCTGGGAGGGCTTCAGATATTGGCACCTTCCACTGATTCAGATGATGGAGGTGAAGTGTGAGGTGCTCCCCCACCCAAGGAGGCAAAGATTTCATTTCAGATGTGCACTGTTAAAGTGAGAAGTGTGGCTTTACAGCCCAGGAAGAATGGATTCCATCCTCTGACTTGGGAGATGGGCCCTGTGACCCCAGGAAGAGTTGACCCACCCTGGACCCTCGTGGGGTGGTAGTCCAGGGAGTTCTGACTGGGTTTGAGCCCCTGGGGTTTCTCCCTTGCTGTGTTCCTATTAGACCCAGACCTTAAACTCCACCCTGGTTCTGTCCCACAAAACCCCCACCCTGCCTCTGTCTGGGCTCTCTGGATCTGAGCTGAGTTTGTTCCTGTGTTGAATAAATGGTTTCCTGAGCTTAACCAAGCACAAAGCCCATGTCAGGCACCAGAATCCATAACCTCCCTGGACTCGATCCTGCAGCTGCAGAATGCTACTGTGAAGCTCCTCATCAGCCATGGAGACTCTCTGTGCCTCCCCCTCATTTTTGACCCAGTCCATTCTAAATTCTGAACATCTGCTACCCTCGTGGACAGTATAATACCATCCCAAACTGTGTGTGCACAGCAGTTACAAACAGTGCTTAAAACATAATGGCTTGTTAATATAACATAGGTCATCACAGAAGTGATGAGAGCTCTCTTCCTTTTATATCCTTTTCAGTAAAGCACATTTTGAAACTCACTGACCTTTATTCTTGCCTTCTTTTTTTTTTTTTTTCTAAGTTCCCTGGCATTATTTAGGAAAAAAACATCAGTGTGAAGAGGAATATAATGCAGCTTATTACCACTAACAAGGGAATGGCACATAATTCTAAGGGGACAGAGCCTCAAGTGAGCTATGAAGGTAATCTTGATGCATCCAGAAGGAAAATGCAATACTGACTGTGTCATGATTCCCATTTCAGACACATTGCAGTTTTGTTGCAATAAATAGTAAAAATAAAAGGTTTTTATTTCAGCTACAGTTTCACACAGTAGGTCCTCTCCACTTTGCGGGGGATGGAAGGTAAATATCTGTCTGGATTTTCCATCACTATTTATGTTCCTCTGGACTTGCTGGTTGGTTTATTCATGAATCTTTAGGACCTGACTTCATATCCAACCACAGCTTCTCTCTGCTGGAAATACTCAAAGCTCACAGTGGCTAAAGGCACACACAGCAAACTCACAGGCATGGCCAGGGTCACCTCCAGAGCTCTCCAATAATATATTGTGTAGTTCCTGGAAATCAGTCTTTGCTGTGATCCCCCAGTGCTGCTCCATGCTCCACGAGCCTCAGAGCAATGCTAAAAGATGACAATGCTGTGCTAAAGCCGGTGTGCCATGAACAGGTCACTGGAGGAACCCAGCTGTAGATTATCTACTGGACAAACACACAGGGCTGAGGAGGACATTTGAAGCCTTAGGTCATGAATGAAGATAAACAGCAGTTTACCCTCCCAGCCCTTAATGCATCAGGGATATGCCAGAGCCCTGCTGTGGGAAAAAGCATTGGAAAAAAGCATTGCTGCCCTCTAAGAATGCAGATTTTCTTTTTGTCCTTAGCACAAACACATCAGTGGAGTGCTGCAGCTCTCAGGTCACTGGTAAATGGGGCATAACTGGGATGAGACACATTTTTCCATATTCCCATTCCCTGGGCCACCTTTCTACAGCCCTCAGAGAGCCTGGGGGAGGGAAGCTGAGGTGCACCTTCCTCTTCTGTCTCGGTGCTGAGAATCTGATATTTTGGCCTTGCTAAATGGCTCAGGGTTTGTGCTCTGCAACAATATTTTCCTTGAGCTGCTTTCAAAAGGAACATCTTCTTTGGGGGTGTTACAAACAACTCAGACCCCAGGCAGGAATGAGTAATAAAAATTTCATTAAGAAACAGCTAAAAACACAAAGCCAAGGTGGGGACAGCGCTCCCCAACATATTTTGGTAGCCCTGTGGGCCAGAGCAGTAACCACAGAAGGGGAGGATTGAGGAGAGAACAGAAAAGGGTTCAAAACTTAATTGGAAACACAAAAGTACATGTCAAAAGAACTGCAAACCTTAACAGAACTTCTTCCCACCATACTTGATAACTCCTCCTCGTTTGCATGAGCCAACAACTGCACCTAGTTCATAACAGGTGGGATGATGTAGAAAAGGAAAATTAGCATTTTCCCTCACATCACTATCGTCCTTTTCAGTTTCAAACGGTCCCGTGTAAAATTGTGTCAGGAAATTAAGGTGGCACTACCAAAAGTTTAATTTCCAAATGATGACAATGAAACATTGTTGATTAGGAAGATCCTGATCCCACTGTTTCACTTACTAAAGGAAGGGGCACGTGCAAATCCATGGTCACGTTCAGGCTTGGAAGAAAACAGAATGCAGCAAAAAATACTGGGCCACATACCTGAACATCCTTGTCACTAACGAGTTCCTCACTAATTGATGAACAGTTAGCAGCCAAACATCTGACCCTTCAGTAGGAAGGACAAATTGCAGCTCTGCATAAATAACAAAACCTAGGGAGCATCCTCAAGGCTGATTTAATGATGCAAAAAGCCAAAGAAGCCAGAAGAGAAACTGTGGTGGAGCAACATTTTCGTCCATCCCCAAAAGACCTGATCCAAGAATTAAGCTAATTCTTCTTGTGAGAGGGCTGGCAAGTGGCAAAACAACAACCCTGCATGGCCCAGCTTGCCAGCCTAGAGCCACAAAACTGGTTTTGGCTGAGGAGGGGAATGTTTCCAACAGTGCTAATTATACAGCAGCTTGGACAAAAGCCAGTCCTGCTGAAGGCAGCGACTCTACTCAAGAAAGGTGAGCAGCAGAGAGCTCTGCCAAATCCAAAACTTTGGCTGTACTTCCTATTTGGCCACATCCCTCACTCACACCATGCTCAGCACAGGCTGGTCTGAAGAGTGACAGGAGGAAATGGCTAGGAAAACAGCTGTAATTTTTTTAAATAATAAGAAAAACTGTCAATGAGTAAAAATGTGTTTGTGGTGTATGTAGATATCCTCTTCTTTAAAAAAAAAACACTGTGACCTCCTAGGTACTCTACAGACCTCAATGTTCTGTGTCAGTCCTGGCAGGGATGGAGTCTTGCAACAATATAATAAAGGAAAAAAAACCAGCTTTTAGTCTCTATTAAATGGAAGGATCAATTAAATCTGTCAAGATGGGTTCTGACCTGCCACCATTCTGAGACAGACACAGGAAACATTTCCAGTACAAACTCACAACACCAGCACTATTGACTTGTTAAAGGTGTATATTTCACATGCTTAGTTTCATCTGCTGATAGATGTACTAATTTTTTATACTTATTCTATAGTCACATCTCTATCTGTCTGAAGTACTGATCCATTACAGAAAATCTGCACTTTTGATCTCAGTTTTCCTTCTTCCTTGGTCAGAAACAGAACTCTGGGGATCAGAGGGACATCTAAGCTACAAATCTGAAGGGAAAAGGCAGTGGTTACTGCTCTTGTTTCACATACAGCTAGCCCTACAAATGCTCCCATGCCAACTGCTTCAGCCTCCTGCTGCTTTTCATTTTAATTCTTTTAAATTACAGCTAAGCAACCATGCAAATTGTCTGACGCCAAGTTCCTCCCGTTCCTCCTAGAGAAGCCAGCACAATTTTCACTGCTGCAGTTCTCAAAGGAGAGCAGAAATGGGGTATCACACTAAGCACTGAGTGCTGCCTGGCTCAATAGGCCACATTCCCTTAGAGCAAAAGAAGCAGCCAAAAAAAAAAAATCCAGAGAGAATCTGTATTTGGATTTGTACACACCTAATCTGTCTGCAGAGAAAGGAGAAATTCAGCTTCCTCATCACCCTTTCAGACTTCTCCTCTCCACAAATGTGAGCTGTTGGAAGTGTGTGGAATCCACCTCCTTTTGCTGGCACTGCAGGGGCTCTTGGGCTTGGCCCTCAGTTAAGCTGCACTTCCCTGAAGACTTTGTCCAAGACATCCCCAGCTGTCTAATATTCATTTTATGCACAACTGTAATTTTTCAAAACTGAACCTTGTTGGAAGTTTTGCAGCCATGTAGGATTCTGCACCCAAATATAGGCTTTGTTGTGTTATCAAGGGAAATGTCCCATATCCAAACAGCAAAATGGGTAACTTAAATGCAGCAGAGTAAACAGCAAAACATTCAGAAAATCCCCATGTGGGTGCAGACAGCATGCTGGTGTGGATAGGAGCAGGGACAGGGACACAAGGCATGGATGGAGGATGGAGAGATGAAAAGATGGCTCTGAAGTGTGTCCAGCACTGGGATTTACTTCCCAGCAAGGAAGAACATGGGAACACTGTGTGCCATCACACCCCTCTGCTTCCCCAGAGGGCACTGAGGGGGCTCTGGGCAGCTTTCCTGCAATGGCTACAAGGCGTGACTTGGCAAATGAAGGGTTGGGTTTTGCTGTTTCCTCTCTCCCTAGCTCTTAAGAAGTCATCTGTGACAATGCAGAGTAGCTTTTATTTAAATATGTAACAGCACCCCGTTTTTGTGTTAGAGCTCTGAGAATGGGCCCCAGATGTTATAAATCCAGCTTTATTTGCTTACACATGGCATTTCCCTGACTGCTACTGTTCTGAACCACCCAAATCCATCAATCTAATGGAGATATATGGACAGGAAAAACATGCACTGGAAAACCACTGGCACATTGTACAAAATGATCAGATCTAATCAGCTGATAAATTATTCACTTCAATGGAGAGTCAAACCTGTGACTTGAATCCATTTATGGATGTCCGATTAGCGCGTGTAATTTTCCGTCGCTTTATTATGTTTGCTGATACATTATGAAAACCATGTTGTGATAACTCTCTTGTTTGAGTCATTTTGTTGTGTGAGCACATACCAGAAAGCTCGTTTCCAGCCAAGGCCAGGGCCGTGTTCCAGTGGGCACCACTTAGTCACACACCACTGTGCTGCTTCCAGGGGCTGCTGCAGAGCCAAGAGAGAGGGAATTTCATTGAAGCAAAGCTACAGGCTCTCTAAGAGGCACTGCTCTCTTTTCAGACCCAGCTGCCACTGTGACAGAGTGCAGGAGGAGGGCTGTCCTGGCTGCCCCCAGACCCTGATGGGTGTCTCTGGTGCCTGGAGGGGGAGCTCAGCAGTGAATCACATCACACTATTGGGTATTTGTGTCGTAGCACAAGGACACAAGAAGCAGCAGCAGCATTGATGCAGCAGAGCTTGGCAAATCAAGTCCTTGGGGCTGCAGACAGACCAGGGAGCCAAAGGAATCTTCTGGACCGTCACATCTGACTCCCATATGAGTGGTCTGAGCTTTCATCCCATATAGCCTGTACTGAGGTCATCCTCACACACCTGCTGCCAGGTACAAAAAGTAAAGAGCAGGCACACGGCGTCATAATGCTGAAAAGCCTTGACTCCATCACTTCTTCTCTGCTCCTCTGCACTCACCACCATCCAGAAACAAGGCTTGCACCGCAGAAGGCCTCAAATAAGTTTTCCTGGCTTTGGGGTGGGTTAAAAGGAGTGCAGTAGCACATGTCACACCTGCAGAGCCCCAGCTGCTCTGCTCTGGGCAGTGATGCACTTTTCAAAGAGAAGGAAAGAAGCCAGAAGTGAAGAAAGAGCTGGAAAGAGCACAGGCCCGCTGGCCAGGTGTGCCACCAAGCCCCTCCTGGAGCACAATTTTGGAGGATGTTCATCTCAACAACCCATGTCAGACTGCCAGGCCACAGCCTGACTCTTCCCTGCCCTTCTGTCCCCTTCCCCATGGCACAATGCTGCCAGCTCCAGGCCCCTCACACCACTTTTGTTTCACACAAGGTGTTGGTCTCCCTTTCCTGCAGCCTGTGGAAAGCACTGGCTGCTGAAACTGCAGGAATTGTGCGTGAAAGGAGCAGGTAATTGTTATAAACGAGAGCAGGAGATGAGGGCCCCAGCCGAGCAGGCTCCTAGCTCAGGCAATTCCTTCTCTGCCTCAGGACAGGGAAAATTCTCCTGAGAAGGCAATGTAGAGTTTACCTACTTCTCATCTCTCTTCTGTGAAAGCCAAGCAGGTCAAGCCACCCAAGGCTTAACCTTGCAGCGACACCGCAGCACTAAGAAGCCCTGTGCAAGACTGGGCTGACACCTGAGCAGGAAAAGGCCATGAGGTTCACATCCCAGAGCCAGCTGCAGGCACTGGCATGGCAGGGACCTGAATATTCTCAAATTCCTGGGCTACTTTTGGCACTGTTTAATTTTTAGAGTTTTTTTCCCTATTCTCTGTACTTTTTTACTTTCGCAAGTGTGCCAAAGCAGAGGGATCCAGCTGTGCCAGGACCCAGGATGGGGCTGTGCTGTCATCCACAGGGCAGTTTTGGCTGGCTCAGGTAGCTACTGCTCCCCTTTTCCAGACACATCTGTGTTTGGTGACCTGCCTTAGGTGTGGCAGCTGAAAGGTGCCAGGCTGGCACTCACCCTTTCCAGAGACAGGGAACCCCTGATCCCACACACTCCTCACCCAGCAGGAACCAGCCCCACCAAAGGTGTGAGGTAGCTCAGCTGGTGGGTGAGAAATGAGGAAAAAGCACAGTCTATAGCTAATGGAGGTTAACTTCACACTTTGCCTCCAGCAACAGCTTCCAGCTGCAGAAAGCCTGGGCTCCCTGGAAACGTGGTCCCCCCAGCTGCCCTCTGGGGCACAGGTCCCTCTCAACACCATGCAAATGGCATTAGAGGGAGGCAGCTGGGAGTAAGGAGGCAGGGGGGAACCTTTTGTTGAGACTGCGGAAATTTTCAGTAAAATGAAAACAAATTGCTCTAAGTAAACCATTTGTCACAGTCTGATTACTCTGCTGCCACTCTGGGAACACCAATTTGTTATGCTAGATCAGGATAACAGCAGGCTGACTGTAGGAGATGGCATCCTGCCGTCTGCCTTTCCTTCTTGCTGCACGTGAGAGCAGTGGGGATCTCCTGGTGGCTCCTTCCCAGTGCCCACCCTTCCCCATGGAGCAGGGAAACCCTGGGGTCTGTGCAGCCAGATCCACACTGAGGATCCCAAACAAACCCATCCTCCCAGCAGCCTCTTCCTCCTGCTGCTCCTGCAGCCTCACACCTGTCCAGTGTGCTGCTTTTACCGATTTAGCCCGGACTGCAAGGTGCCCACGGCAGGGATTGCTTCTGGCACCTGTGCTTGGCACAAAATTGCCTTCAACTGAATTTTGGCTCTGAATGCCAAAATGGCAAAGCCTAGCAATTAATTGGTCATCATTTCTCTTTAAAAGTCTGTGTCTCCTGCTAGCTACACCTTTGGGAATGCTGCATCCGAGGATCCACGTTTCCTTTTCCTTGCTGATACCTCTAGAGCTTCAACAATCTGTAGGTGGAACAATTAAAAAAGAACAAATAAACAGAGGGGGTTTGAAAATAAAACCCTGACAAACTAACCAAATGCTGCCAGACTCACATTTAAAGAGGTGCTTAAAGAAAGAAGATTAATGCAAGCAGGCAGCAAGTGAGGATTAGCCAAAATTCATAAAGCATGGAAAAAGAGCATAAAAAAAATCCCAAGACCAAGAATTAATTCCCTTAGCTCCACTGTCCATAGCTAATAAGCAATAATTTGAGTCTCCCCTGTTTGTTTCACCCTGAAATGATGCAGTAATTTGTAATGCTGAAACAGAACAACTCCAGTCCAAGTTAAAATATATTTCAGCCAATAAAAAGAAAGACAAAAACCCTCAAAATGTAATTTTGGGTAAATGCTCCATTCATCCCAGAACAAAATGCTTCATCTCACATTATTGATCCTTTTCCTAAACCTCTTCTCCTTTTAAAATGCTAGGTCAATATTTAAATAAAGAAATGCCTTTTTGAAAGAAAAGCTAAACAAGTTTTATTTTCAAACCACAGGAACAAACTAGCTAAGAATTTCTTTTTATCTTCTTTTTCATTTAGGGACTATTAGAGTTTTCCAGGTCCCCACTGAGCCTGAAAATTATGTCTTTTCTTTCTTTTTTACTGATATATGATATGTCCTGATCTTTTGGCACTGCTCCTCTGGGCAGTCTCTGTCACCCACCACACAGTCCAGGTCCAACTCCTCATCTGAGAGACACAAAATCTGGGAGGAAGAGACAAGGAGAGATTCTAGAGCACATCACCCCCACAGAACAGCAGAAATCAAAGCATTCAGAACTCAGTGAAAGAACTATGGGGTATTTTAAGAGCACAGGAATATTCCTTGGCCAGGAAAGACAAAATGTTCCCAAATTATGTAAATGCCTCCTTGTTCTCAGTCACTGCAGCCAGAGCCCCAGAAATGGCCCTCAACCTGTGACCACAGCAGTCTGCTGTGCCACATGTGCCACATGTGTCCCCAGGAGCAGAGCTGGCAGTGGGAAGTGAAGCATTTAATGGAAACTCACTCAACACACACACTGGTGGCACCAGATACAGTGCCACTGCTGGCCATTCCACTTCATTCCCTTTTGTTTTAGAAAACGTGACATACCTTCAACAATTTCTGTTTTAACTGAAGGGAAAGGACTTTAAAAATAACATTTAAAAAATGAAAATGGTGTCACGAGAAAGACACAAAGCAAGAGACCCCAGAGCTGTACCCAAAATGTGCCCAGAGCCCAGAGCTGCACCAGCTCGACTCTGAGGGAGCTCCAGCCCCAGGGCACCAGAAACTTGAGTACTAAGCACAGGGTGGGAAATCTGAGGCTGAACAGAGAGCAGAGATGAGGCAGAATTTGTTGGTGATGTTCTGGGGCTTTCATCTCCAGTGCTTTTTTGACACGTGCCCACAGACATTTACACACAGAGGTACAGAGCTAATTAGACATGCAACAGGAGCTGATAGTGTTGAACAGGGTGTGATCCCTGCTGGAACACTTTGGATTCCAGGCAGGCAGGATGGACACAGTACATTTATCTAAGGGCTTCCAGGGGTTGTAAACATCAGCATTATCTTCAGTAAGGATGGCAGTAAGATGCAAATTTTTAACTTGTCCAAAGTAAAAAACCTGACAGCAGCTCTACAATGTAAGATGTTCTCTCCAGCAGGTGAAAGGCATGTGAGGAGGCCAGGAGGAAGAGTTCAGCCCATTTTGCTGCTTCAAAAGGAGCCTGATGCACATTCAGTATTCATACATCTGCCTTCCCCATGTTTTAAAAGTATGGTTGAGTCTGCTGAGGTAAACATTACATCCTAAAGAATAGAGCAAGAAAATATCAGCCACTCTGGAAAGTTAAACAGAGTAGTGACTGTGCTTTTGTTTTGTTGCTCTCTAAGCAGTTTGATTTACTAGCAGGGAAAAATACGGCAGCAAATACAGACTGGGACTGGCAGATATCTGAAAATCATTTAACAGAAATGGACAGAGCTGTATGTATGAGTTTCAGCTAAATATTGTATAGCAAGAATAATAATAAACTACTGTGCCCTTATTGAGGCAATTATATAAAATGTGTTTCCATGCATGGGCAAACAACCTCTGGGATCTCTTCTAAGGACAGGAAGTGGAGGAGTTCTAAGGACACCAATAATACACCAGAAATAAGAAAGGAAAGAAAGGAAATACATTCTCTACAGTAGGCAACATCCTTGCCATTTCCAGATGGGTCCACATTTCAAATTAGATCAAATGTTCAGGGCTAAACAAAAAATAAACCCCTACTGATTTAAGCACTGATATTACTGCCTGTAAGGTAATAATACCTACAAGGAGATCAGAATTCCTTAACTATTAATATTTGTCTTAATCTACTTTTATAAAGCTTTAAGCAGCTGCTTCCCAGGGATGAGCATGACTGGCTACTTCAGCTGAAAGAAAAAGTTTCATGGGGAGGAAGCTGCCTGATTAACAAGAGTATTTTAGGTCCCAATGTAACAGGAAGAACTGGCCTTATCATCCCATCTTTGCATCAGTTCCAGACCACCACACATTCAGACCAGCCCAAGTGCAATGGGAGATGAAAGCACAGAGGGGTTTTCTTCTCCCCATTTAGTTCTGTCCTGTCTCTCACCAGCCTAAATCCCCAGTTCACCTTCCCAGACTGGTCACAAGCACCAGTGGTGAGCACCCAGGGTGATGCAGGGAAAAGGGCTCACAATTCAAAATGCAGGTTCAGCAGTGTGCTTCTCTACTTCATAGGGCACTGAGACTTTCCCCTTTCACTGTGGCCCTGCAAATTTGAATGGATCTGAAACCGAGGTGCATTTTTCTAAATGCTGCTGCTGAGTTTGAACTTTGGAGAGAAATACAGTTGCTAGAAATGAAAGTTGCCAATTAAAAATCAGTCTATTTATGTGGCTTAGGGGAGCTGAGAAGGAGAAAGGGTGAGAGAGGAAAAGCCAAATAACTCATTAAGTGATCTATATTGTGCCAGTACAGTTGGCAATTATAATTATCCTAATAAGACTTTCCCACTTATATAAGTCCTTCCATTCAGGGATCTCAAAACACTTTGCAGCCATTAATGATGTTGGATTCACAACACTCCTGACCTCATTTACAGGAGAGGGAATTGAGGAAAAGAGAGTAAACAGCATTTTCTGTAACAGAGAGCTTTCATTTTGTATCTTCCTGTTAAGTTTACACTTGAAACCAAATCACTCTTAAAAATCAAGGTCTATTCTGAGCTCTTGAGCAGGTAGAAGTTCCAGACTCACAATGTGTGTGCAAAAAAACCTCCCAAAAGAATACTGAAAATAGTGTGAACTGAGACAGACTGTCTGCAAACCATCTTCACAGAGCCTTTGGTCACCAACATTTTCCACCCTGGACTAATGTAAAGAACTTTTCTGCCTCTGCTCCACACACAGAAGCATCCCCACTTCTACCTGAAAGAGTGTGGGATGGGTGGTATCAGTGTCCACGTCTGCAGACCCTTGGTTTGGCTCCTCTGGAAGGAAAAATGAAACAGAAGCAAAGTGAAATCCTGGGAAAAGAAAAAAACAAAACAAAGTGGAACAATGTCTTGGTCTGAAAGACAGGTGTCTTCAGACAGGAAGGCTGGAACCTCCCTTGGAATGGAAAATGTGACCCACTTCCCTTCAAATTATTATCACTTTGAAATTACAGGGCTTTGAGGCAAAGATGTGGGAAAAGGAATAATAGTTATTCATTAGAATACACATACATACCCATATATATATAAAAAACCAGGGCAAACAAACAACAACAGCAGCAGCAGCAAACAAAACCAGAATTCAGAATCCCAGTCACAGCCCTCTCTTGGCTGCAGGCACTTTCCCCTTTGGTGTATTTTGGTCAATCAGGTGTGATAATTCCAGGGCTTCTTGTGCCTGTGGGGTAGAAGAAACCTCTGCTCTCTTCAGCAGGAAAAAAAAGCCCTGCATTTCCAGGGTCTTTCCATTTCCAGAAAATCAGATGCCACGAGGGAAGAGCTTAGATTGGAACAGAATCAGAACTGAACAGAATCAGAGATCCAGAAAAAAAAAAAAATGTCTGTGGAAAACACTGAAAGAATTTGAATAATCTGAAAGAAAAAAACAGAGACAGGAAAGAATGGCATCCTTCAGCTGTGGTAAAAATTCTGTTTACTCTTCCTGTTACAACCAGGATAAGACCAGTCAGAGGAGGGTTTGGGAGGACAGGAGAGGCTCTTGCCCTGGACTAACACAATATTATTATCCCAGCAATTCCCCAGGAAACAGCATCTCTCTGTGGACCACAAAGGACTTTCCCAGTGGGATTATCCATTCAAAGATAAAGTTGGCCCTTAGAAATAATTCACCTGTGTTATATCTGTAAATGTGTTTGTGCTTGCTGCAGGGCTTGTATTAGAGGAAAAAAGGGTTTGTGCAGTAGTTTGGGACCAAAAAAGGCTCAAAATTAAGGGAGAATTGCAGAATTGCAGTTTCCATTTGGGGGCTGCAAGCTGCTGCCAGCACCATTCACCCCAGGGCTCTGAGAGCCTACAGAACATGCTTACACTGGCAGCCCACATTTCAGACTTTTACAGAATAAGGATGTTATTTTTAAGGCAGGGAGGAGCTTCTAAAACTATTTTCTGCAAAAATAAAAGATTTTTACTCATTGCAGACCAGTCACAAACCTGCTAGAGAGGAGTCATCTTAGAAATTCTCCTTTTTGTGGCTCTTCTCCACACAGTAATATTCATCTAAAAATAAAATTAACTTTATTTCTCCCATCACTGAAATTCCCTGTCTAAACAGATAGCCAAATAATGTTAATACTGATTTTAATTCTGAAAAGTACACAAAAAAAGGGAAATTTTCTTATTAATAATGGAAGAAAAGCCCTATTTAGCATATCTAAATGTAAAGTGTAAGATTGATAACTCATACAATAGCAAGCATGGAAAAGTTACAAGATGGAATTATTCTCTCAGGGCTTTTATCAAGGTACTTACCATAAGTTAAATGTGAAATTCACACAGAAATCATTCAGAGAATTCAGCATTCACATACTTCTCTACTCTAAATAATTCCCCATGCAACGGTAAAATTCTCTCTTTATGACTACATAATTCTGGTTGTGTCAGCAATTAGCACGAGAAGTTTTAGGAGTGTGCTACATTTTTTAAGAGTTAGGGGGAAAGTGTGTATTGCAGGCAGGCAGGATGCTCTGGATATGCTGGATTTATGGACACCTAGAGAAAGGGGATGTGGGACATCACAGCCACCCTTCCTCTTCTAGGAGAGAATTCCAGCTGAAGGCATGGAGCTGCTTCCCACACTGAGAGCACTGCTGGAGATCTGAGCACTTGAGGGGATTTGAAATGAAAATTTCAGATTAAACTCTGTCCCAGGGTAACACCTTTGTCAGATGGAGATGAGAACCA
>NC_031776.1:4001660-4006205 GCF_001522545.3 Parus major
TATATTATATATTATATAATTATAATGTATTATCTCATTAATATTATATAATATATATAACACAATAGAATTTTTATAATTGATACCTAATTAGGTATTTCAGGTGTTTTTCATTGTGGAGATGCTGTTTCACCCTGACAGTCACTGGAGGGAATTCCTGCTGTGCAGAGCAGCATTCTCCTGCCTCATAGCCATGGCAGGAAAAATGCAGCATGCCATACAGCTAAAAGTACATTCTGCTATTTATCAGCTGGTCTTCAGCAAGTAAAAGAAGGCCCTCCAGAAAGGAAAATAACCCCTTTTATCCTTTTAGCTCTTGATAAATCAGTATTTTCTGCAGGCAACATGCAGCATTGAAACAGGCAGGAGCAAAACTTCATTTGTTTCCCTTCCTCTCTTTGCATCTTGCTCAATTTTGTTGCACCCCTGGACTCTGGACCTGTGCAGGGAACATGCTGGGGAATGAGGTGAGCAATTGTATGTGATTAAAATTTTTTCTGACCCCTCAGTGCCCAGCTATATTTCCTAAGAGATGAATTTTGAAGGCCATATATTTTTGTGTGCCCAAATTTTAAGCTAACTGGCCATTTTAAAATCACAGAAATTGAGGGAGGGGGGAAAAAAGCACTTTTAAAATTATGTGCTGGAAACCATATGAAAAGCAAACCTCCACAAACAGAAGCTCAAGCCTCATTTCAAAGAGGTAAAACCCAGAATATAAGAATATCTGAACAGGAATAGACTTGAGTGCTAACTCAAAAGGTGGAACCATAGGCAGGGATCATCCTTCAGAATCTGTATTTTTGCATAGCAGACAATAGAATGTGAGTGCAGTGGGAGAGATGCTCTAATACCCTTGGACAGGTTTGTGGGGAGCTGGCAATGCCAAATATTCAATATTCAGCTTTGCTCTATGGGACAGAAGCTGTTCCAATCATTTAGTGCCATAAATTTACCAAAGAAACCAGAAGAGTGGAAAATGGAAGAGTGTGCCAGGCACGCTATGATTTTTTTTTAGAAAAAATTCCCAAGTCTGGCATCAGAAGCCCACATTAAATACATGTATTTCTTTCCATATTCATTAACACAGTTTGCTATTTTCATCACACTAATGATTGGAATTCATTACTACTGCTCAGTGTCTGTACATATTCTCATGAACTGATTTTATGCATTGTGTCAAGGTTTCTTTGCACAGGCAGATGTGGGTTTTTGTTTTTTTTTTCATTTTCCTTAGCCTTTGTGGTTCAAAAGTGTTGCTGGTTTTCTTTCTATTTTAATTGTTTCTGGGAAGGTTAGTTGGAACCACTTGGAGAAAGACACTTTAAAGAAATCTCACTAAGGGAATGAATTTCTTTCTTCTTACACTTCTAAGCCATGTTTCCATAGAGGAACACGGGGCACTCGGTGCTGGTTTGGAGTCAGAAGAATTAAAACCCTCTGCACACAACCATAACACTGAATATTTGAATCACCTGTGACAGTGTTTCCACAGGATTGTGGCAGCTGTAGGAAAAGATGTTTTGGACACAAATGAAGACCACATAGTGGCCTTTTAGAAGAGAAAATTTATCCCCATTTTTCTAGCATGGTCCAGATGTCACAGCAAAGAAAATCCCATTTAGATTCAGAGAGTAAAATTAAATTTATCACAGAGATAGCCCCCTTAAGCTGCTTCTATATTATTTTTGATGGGGGATTTTTTATTTTATTTCATTTTCAGCTGGATGAATGGGCCAAGAGCAACAGTATGATGTCCAGCAAGGCCAAGTGGCAGGTCCTGGACTTGGCTCACAGCATCCTCACACCATGCTACAGGCTGGGGAAGGAGGGGCTGCCCAGGGAAAGGCCCTGGGGGAGCAGGTTACAGCAGCTGAACATGGGTTTAGGTCACCTGAATTTAAGCATCAAAACACTGCATTTGAAGATGTTTTGGTGTCTGTTGTCCCCGTGGCAGTCTGGATGTGGTTGCCTGGTGTGCAGTGGGCACTCCTTCCAGCTCTCTGCTCACCCCACACAACAGACAGCACACTTCCAAATTACAATTTTCAAAATTGTCTAAATATATTGCTAACCCACAGGCTGGTAATTGCAGCGTGTCAAGCCTCAGCTCTCCACCAGAATAAATTTCCCCCCTCAAAGAGGAAAGACAGAACAAACACTAATGCTTACCAAAAGAAAGAAAAAGCCTCACAAAATGAAATTAAACTATCCTTTCCCAAAACTTTCTTACAGCCGAGGTACCTGTGTAGCCTTGAAGTCCAAGGAGTGAGGAATTGGAAACTTTTGGCTATTTTTGAGCTTCAGACTTGACACAAATTTGAGACTACTCATACAAAATAAATACATGTGTATACTAAATATATACATAGACACACGTGTAAATTTATATCTGTATTGTGAATTAATAATTATTCAGATTAATAATACATGTTGCTTTCATCAATTCAACCACCTGCCTGCACCTACCATGTCTTACACTTCAACATTGAGAGGCAAAACCAAGCTTTCAGCCTCTCCCAGCCTTCCTGCCAGCATCCTTTCCACCCAAAACCACAGGAGCCCAAAGAATAACCTCAGAGCAGCAGCCTTGACGTGTTTCTGTCTGTGGGACACCAGACTTCCAAGGGGTTTGAGTGGGGAAATGCATGGAAAGTGTCTGATCCTCACCTTGGGTCAGGCACTGGCAGCTCAGTGTGTTGTCACTTCAGATGATCTGCAGGAGAAAGTTGTCCTTCAGCTTCTTCCTCCTCAGGGTATTTGCTAAAATCCTGTCTGAAACCCACAGCTGAATGGACTGGGCACCAAATTCATTTCACTCCAGTGCATTTGTGACTGTGCCCTGCCATGTGGATCAATACCAGGGGAAGATCAGGTGTATTTCAATGTGGATAATGATTTCCCCCTTAAATTAACTAACTTTCATTAGATAAATCAATATTTCTCTCACAAAGAAGAAAAGAGAGCTGGAATGTATACTGGGCAGAAAATGCAGTACAAATGTATTGAATAGTCCAAAGATAATATGTCCAGAGACTGCAGTCATTTAAAAGCCCTCAAATGTAATTTTGAAAATTGCTTACCAAGCTGATAAAAAGGGAACCAATGTAAAACCCCAGAAAAATACATATTTATTAAGGGCTTTTTCCTCCATTTTTCACAATTACTGAAGGTTAGAATTATTTCTTATTTGCCAATAAAAGATTTTCTAGGACTCTTCAGGTACACTTTACAGAGCAGTTACCATCACAGCCAAACGAGACAACTTGGAAATAAATCAGCTGTACGTGTAACTAATACATTTAGCATTTTATGTGAGTTCCCAGGTTTTCAAAACACAGCTAAAGGAGTTATCCCTCCAGATAAAGAAATATTTACCCCTCCAGAAAGCCTGGCTAAGACCATGTATGCTGATAGATGGGGAGCCTTGACATAGCAGAGCCTCAGCTGTGTTTGTCCTGGAGAAGGCACACACAAAACAGCTCAGGACAAAGTGTCCCCAGGTACCCCACACTGGGGACAATGCAAAGCTTTGATGTGGGAAAGCTCTCCTCGGAGTTACTCATGGATTGTACCCCCAGAGCTGCTGAGTTCTTGTGCTTCAGACTTGTCTTTGGCCTTAAAAAGCCACTTGTTAGAGCTCTGCACTCAGAAAAAGCCACAAGATGATTTCCAGCTCTGTGGAAAAAGTACAAGCATGAATACCTTTTCTTTCCTCTTTGCTGCAGCCTTCATAGCCTCAGAGGAGGGATTTCATTTCACACAAGTGTGATTTTACAAAATCCTGGCCGGTCTCAAAAGCAAAAGAACACAATATTATCCAATATAACATCCAACCTCTATAGAAAACCAATTGCAGAAGCTACACAAAATCAAGGATATATTTAGATGCCTTGCTCGTGTGTTGTGGGAACAGTCCTTGCAAATTGCCATTAAAATACATAAAATCAGAAGAAAGACACATTGTTTATTAAGATTGCATAAGCATTCAGCACTTTTGCAACACTTAAACAAGCTACATTGTAGAGCTGAGGAGTTGAGAGGATTAACAGGATTTTCCAGGTGTAATAAGAAAGGAGGCAAAATTGCAGTTTTATGCTGGGGTGAGATGCTCACCTCAGGACAGACTGTGTGTTTCCCTCTGACAGTGAGGGTCCTGCTGCCTGGCACAGCCCCAGCCCACCCCCAGAAAGAGCACATTACCTTCTAAGAGCCTGGGAAGTGTCATGCAGCAGGAAGCAGAAATGCAGGTCCTGTGGCATCATGTTTTTCATGGTGGGGGATCAAAAGCCTCCAGGGTACACACACCATGGCAGCAGAGAGCCCTGAGCCAGGCAGATCCCAGCCACAGGTTTTGGCAGCAGTGTCGTGGGGTGATGAGGGAGCTGGCAGATGAGCTTGCAAAACCACTCCCCATCATTTACCAACAGTCCTGGCTCACTGGGGAGGTTCCAGATGACTGGAAACTGGCCAATGTGACAGCCATTCACAAAAAGGGTGGGAAGGAGGATCCTGGTGATTATAGGCCAGTCAGCCTGACCTCAG
>NC_031776.1:4007315-4084623 GCF_001522545.3 Parus major
ACGTTGAGATGTTTGAGCACGTCCAGAGGAGACAACGAGGCTGGGAACACAAACCCTGTGAGGAACAGCTGAGGGAGCTGGGGTTGTTTATCCTGGAGAAAAGGAGACTCAGAGGTGTTCTTACCACTCCCTGAAAGGTGGCTGTGGGCAGGTGGGGCTGGTCTCTTTCTCCAGGCAGCAGCTGACAGAAGCACAGGACACAGTCTCAAGCTGTGCCAAGGGAAATATTGGCTAAATTATTGATAAATATTGGCTGGAGATTAGGAAATTTTTTAGGAATGAGTTTTTTACAGAAAGAGTGATAAAGCACTGGAATGGTCTGCCTGGGGACCTGGTGGAGTCACCATCCCTGGGTGTGTTTATATAAAGACTGTATTTGGTACTCAATGCCATGGTTTAGTTGAGGTGTTGGGGCATGGGCTGGACTCAATGATCTAGAAGGTCTCTTCCAATCCAGTCATTCTGTGAATTCTGTGAATTCTGTGAATTCAGACACGGACTCTATTGGACATATTTTGCCTCTCAACTCCTTACTCAGGTTTCTCCCCTCTGAGGTATTTTGCAGTGCTCTTTGACCCTTGCCAGCCAGTGTAATGCAGCATTTTTGACAGGATGTTGCTGGCAGGCTCTAGTGCACTGCCTACCTCCATGCTCAGGAATTTCTCTGTCTCCAAGGGATGGCAAGGACCATGCTGAGAGCTCTGGGCTCAGACTGTACATTTCTGGGTGCCACATGCATAGGGCTGCCAGTCTTGAGCACATCACAGCTGTCCCTGCAGTTTTGTTTCTCTGAGGGATTTATTCCTCCCCGTCACTGGCACATCAGCCCTGCTGAATGAGTCTGTATAGGCTTTAATTTCTGTAAAACTCAACCATCAACATGTCTCTGGGGAGTCTTTTCCAAAGGGAAAACTGTTGTCATTCTCTTCAGAAACAGGGCATAACATTTCCTACACAAGTTTTCTTTGAAAAGACAAGCTGTAATGCTACCAAGCTCCAGCAGCTCCTATTGCAAATGACTGCCAGGTGTGAGAGGCCCAGAAATCCCAGGCTTTGTCCCCGGTTCACCCTGTCCATCTTCTCTGCAGTTCTTGCAAGTCCCCAGCTTGACAAATCTGCTGCTGCTCAGTTACTGCTATTTTTAATGATCTCATTTCCCTCCAGCACATATTGATGCTGCTCTGCTGTAATCACAGGAGCTAAGGGTAAACTCAGGGGTTTGGATTTGTTTTATTGATGTCCTTTTTGTAATCTACTGCCACTGTGGAAGTGTTACTACCTCTAAGCTTTAAAGCCCAGCTGTGATGGCAGCACAGCTCTCTCACAGAGACCCTGGTGCCCACCCTGGGGCAGTGAGCCACACTGCCCATGTAAATAATCCAAGAGCCAATTGATAATCTGGAGTCCTAATAACAAGCAGCTCCTGATTCCAGCCATGCCATGCCACTAAATGTTTGCATTTGTCATTCTCTGGCACAAGCCAGACCATCTTTGGAGTGGCTCCTGATAACATCTTCTCAACCCACGTGTATTTTTGGGTGCTATGTGCTCCTTACCTTCATCACAGTGCTGAGGCTGGCAGGGCTCTCAGAGCCGACCTGTTTTTGGGTCACTCCTCAGTGACAGAGCAATCCCCTCCAGACTGTTTAAGCCAGAGCCAGGGCAGACTCCTGCAATCTGAGCCCTGTGTATGGAGAGTAGAGCCTGGTATTTCAGGGTTTCTCATGTGCCTTAGCCACACTTAGCCAGCCTGTAGAGATCCCAGAAAGCCTGAAGCACAGCACCATTTCCATGGAAGCCTTTACCTCTCTAACTTTTGCTGTTTCTCTCAGAAGTCCTCTGTCTCAGTCAGATAGCAGATCAGAAAACAACAGGGGAATCATGAGACTTGCAAAAAAGCATTTGCTTCTAGAAAAACTTTTGCTCCAAATCCAGCAGAATCAGAGAAAAAAAAAAGCTTCTCTCCTGATTGCTCCTTTTGGAAACCAAATCTACCCAAATCAACAGAGCTTGTGCAATTCCCCCTCCTCTAACACAGCTCTCTGGGCACTGCAGAAACAGTGGTGAGTGCTTTCTGCCAGGAAACCATGCTCCAGTGCTCCCTGTGATAGCTGCTGGGCAGGAACCCACAGCCAGCCAAGCACTGAAACAAATCTGAGGCCACTTTCTCCTAAACCTCAAAACAATCAGTAGGAAACTGCATGCCTCATTGCTCTCTTCCTAAATCCCTGGCAACACCCCCCACACAGGTAAGAACTGCCCACACAAAACAGCTACAGAATGGTGTTTGCCTCTATCAGGACTGTTCTCTAAACTGGGTGAAAACTGGTCTGCATATTGCTTGCCTTAAAAAAAAACCAACAAACTGGTAATACCTCTGTTTAGACCAGTGGAATATTTATTTGGCCTTATAAGAGTATGTTGAAAGTAATGTGATCTGCTTTTATTCTAATTACAACCCCAGGAAAACCTCTGCATAAATATACAAGAAGTCATTCACTTCCATATTTTTCAAATTTTCTTTATTGCCAGTACAAGCACCACTGGAAACCCTCCCTGTGTCTTTCTAGAGGGTAAACTCTACCTTTAATCCTCACCTCCAAATACACCATGATAATCTGACCCAAGAGCCAGAATGGTCCTTCTCATTGCAATTACAAAGGGTTAATTCATACCTACAAATGTATATTTATACAGGTTTGAAATACATGTTTTTATATATAGATGAGCTTCCCCATGGAGATCCATACAGACATGTATATATTTATGGAGAAAAAGGACCTCTTTTCTTTTTCAAATCCTATCTCTAACCCCTGCCACCAGGTAAATGCCATTTTCCCAGCTTAGCTTTTAAGGTCAGCAAAAAAATTATTGAAAAATTGTTTTCCAGTTTCACAAAGCTTTACCATGGTGGATATTCAACAATCAACAGTATGGAATACTGGTGTCTGCTGTAACCCTGGAAAATGCTTGTCTCTCCTTATTGCTCATTAAATACCCAGAAGAAAACTACTCTCTTCACTCCTGATCTTCTGAAATCCTGAATTTACCCTGCCTAATCTGGTGTATCTCAACAACCTATTTTCAACATTTATCTTGGAAGATTTCCCCTTGCAGGAATTCAGCTTTACTTTAGGTTGCTAAACCTGTGCAATACAGTGGGAACTTTTTCCCAAAACCCAGCTTGAATGGAGAGTAAACTAAGCCAGCCAAGTGCTCCACCTCCCCCAGAACTGTCCCCAAAGCTACTCCTTTCATCCTTTCCCAGGTATTCCTTCTCCATTCTCATCTCCTGGCAGTGATCAAGATGGAACCACTATGAACACTTCAAAATTAATATCATTACCAGTTTCTGCTGGTACATTAAAAGCATCTACTGCCCACCTGGTGAGGACTGGAAATTCACACCCAGGGTTTGCTGTCAGGAGGAGAGAGCCAGAAACCCTCCTAGGAGAGCACCTGGGGAAATCTTAGCCACAACAATCTTATCTGAGGTTTCCTAAGTGCTGGAATTGCAGTGTCTGTTAAAACAGCTCTTCCTTTCATTTCCATACTGCAAGTGAGATTAAGAAAAATTAGTTTCCTGCATGAGTTCCAAGGCCCTTGTGAATATAAACACAGGTGAACTCCTGCTGCATGTAAGTAATTTATGGGATTCAAACATCCTGACGAGTCCAGAAATGGAATTAATTGTTTTAAATAATCAAGATTTTTGGTATTTGCTTGGGGTTTCTTTTCTCTGAAGAGGGGTGAAACACTCTGAGAGATCACATTCTTCTTCTCTTCCTCCAAATTAATTAGAATAAAATAGGAAAAAAAAGCAAAACAAAAAAAACACCACAGAAAAAACTAAACCCATAATTCTTCACTCAGTTATTTCAATATTTTTCAGGACTACAGTCTGGTTGCAATCACTCTTTCATGCTCTGTGAATCAAGGGTCAAGTGTGTGTTTGAAGAAGTGGTTTGAGCATGTAAGTTAATTTTCAAAGGTAATAGGGTTGTATCCCACCACAGCAAATCCTGTTTGCTAGTTCCAGGTAAGAGAAAATCTTATACTAAAATCCTAAAGATACCACAGGTCCATGTTTTGTGATTAGATTTTTGAAACCTAAGAGGAAAAATGCTCTCTCCTGAGCTTTTCTTTTGGTCCCCAATTTCTGTGTGGCTTTGAGGAAGAGTCCACTGCAATACTTTTATTTGTAGTGGGCAAATAGTTTTACACTCTTTCAACTTTATCCAGCTGTTTATATTCATTATGTTTGTGGAAATACTGTATTTTGAGACTTCAGATCTCTTGTGAAAGGTTAGAACGAACAGGTTCAAAATTTTCTGTGGAAAGAATGACAGACTATTCCCTCCACATTCTCCCTCCAGAGACAAATTTTATATCTGAAGCCAGGCTAAAAGAGCAGGTATGGGTTCACATAAAATTTAAAAGCAGAGTTAAGGAATCTTAGACTTCAAGACCCTCCCTGCATCTTTACAAAATCTGTTTCCAGTGGTTCAAAGTCAGGCCCCATCTGAACACAGAAAGCCCCAAACCATGGATCACCCCAGTCAAATTTTTATTCAGGACATTTCTGTTTATGAATTTTCTTTTTTGTGTGCTGCTTCACTGGAGCTTGATGACAATCAGACACAAAAAAAAAGTTACACTTAACTAAAGACTGAGCCAAAAGGCAACAGAATGTACTGACTTTACAGTCAATTAATATATGAATATTAAATATGTCTCCCCTCTTCAGCCCTCTTATTTTCACATGAGTTCTGCCAAGGGGCACTGTGCTTTGGATATTCAGATACTTCTCAATTCCATAATGGTTTTCTAGTTGAAGTCATGCATGAAGGGATGGAAAACATTGCATGCTTTACTGAAATCAGACCCTGTGAGCACTGAGAGCTATTTTAATATTCCTAACACATGAAACCTCTGCTCCATGGCATTTATGTAACTTTTCCTTGTTTAGTACCACCTCCATCATAACATTTGTATTTGAAGATCACTGAAAGCAGATCAATTTAAAAGCATAAACTACCTTGAAGACATTAAATCTGTAAAAACTCATCAGGTTTATAAAGAAATAATTGAGTGATAAGGCATTATTTGAAACAAATGGAAAACCTACCTTAATGTAAATTATTTGTCATTATCAGAATTTAACTTCTTCAGCTCCTCCTCAATAAATCCCTTGGCTTTTTTATTACAGCTGCCTGTTGCTATCTGAGACAGGCAGAGCTTGCTGGACACCCAGAATAGCTAGTTTAAATTTTTCTCATATTAGCAAATAGGTAGAAATCTTTCTTTTAACTTGCTCAATGCAACAAGGCAAGCACTAGGCTGGGACTTTTGTCAGTGTCATCTCAAAAGACTTCATCTGGGACAGGGAACCTGCTTGTTTGGGTGCCACAGGTCGTGGGGCAACCACTGTGGGTGAACTATTGGTTTGTCAAGCTTCTAGGGAGCCTAAAACCTAGAATTTTGTAGGTTTTAAGACCTATAAACTTGTAAGTCTGTGATGGGCTGTGCACAACTCTGTTGCAGAAATCCTGTTAATACTCACAGCCTACCTGGGTTTGATAAATGGAACATTGAACATGTAAAGTCAGGATGCAATCTGGGGGCCTTTCAGTGCCCCTCACCCTCCACACCTGGCAAAGGCTGGAGTGGCCACATACCTGCTTTGTGAGCAGGGGAGTGAGACATAAAACCATTTCATCCAGGAAACAACAGGTGCAGAGTGGAGAGCCCCTCTGGGCAGCACAAACTTGCCTACCTCTGCCCAGCGATTTCTGAAGGCTGGCTTTGCTGAAGTCCACAGCAATTTACCATTTACAATTAGCAATTTACAGCCATGTAAATTCATTCACACAGTTTATGAAGGAAGTGCTGGCATGGGAGGTGCCCAGCACCAGCTCAGCTCTGCTCTTAGGACAGTCTTTGCTGACAGAATCACCTCTTCTCACTCCTTTGGATATTCTCCTTTAGAAATTCTCCCTGTCAGGCAATGACAGATAAAGCCTCCCCTGGCTGATGGGCTGTGGATCAGATTACCTCAGAGGGAATTTCACAATCACACTAGATTCCAATATTTTTTTTCCCCCCCATCTTTATTCTGGCTAAGAATTCAATTTTCTTTTATATGAAAAAATATGGCCAGCATATTTTTCTCATCTAAGCTGAAGGTAACTTCACTTAGAATAGCTTTGCCAGAAGCCCTTCTCCTAAATGTAGAGCTCTTTGCAATGAACTTTGCAGCTTCTTTCCCAGCTGCAGAATGTCCTCCATTTTCACTGGCTTATCTTGATTAGACCTTCATACTTCTGACTGATTTCCTCTGTGGTTCATGTCCATGCCAGGCAATAAGGTGTAAATTTTAATAACACAGTTTTGGGTGCAATGTTATTCACAGGTCTGCATCAACTTCTATGGCTACACTCCTGAAATTACCCTCTTCACTTATACCTATTAATTCCCCATGAAGTTTAGGAGTTCTCCATATGTTATGCCCCTAACATGGAGCCACACCATACTGGTTTCCTAAGCAGCTTCTACTTCTTCTACTAATTAAAAAAAATTATTTCTTATTATATATTTTACTTTTTTAGCTTTTTCATGCTGGTATCATAGCCATGCTGCAGTTTAATTTTTTGGGGGGGCAGTGTTCTCTTGCAAGCAGAGTCAGACTTACTTATGAGATTCAAGCAGTACAAGGAACTCTTTTTATAAGACTGATCTGAATTTTGATTCTCTAATAAAAGTTAGAACAGGAGACAAAATTGGTGTGGTTTAATTTATAATCTCTGAACCATGCTGCAAATGCAGCCCTCCTTCTCTGCTTTCACACCAGTTTCAATTTATTCCTGTGTATTATTTACACAGATCCATTTACTGAATAGATTATTAAGAGGTTTTCAGGTTGGTCTTGCTGCCTGGAGTTATTTTACATAAATTGAGGAACAACTGCTGGTTTGTAACCCTGTTTAATACACGTGCAGCAAAGATGAAGATCACCTAAAGCACACAGTATTTTTTCTGCTCCATCAGGGCCTCACAGAAGACACTTGTACTGTCTGAAGAAAAATGTATAGCAAGCAATAAAATCCCCCCCAAAAAAGAATCAAGGACTCATAGCTGAGCTTGTGAAGCTTGCCTCAGCTGCCCACACTCAGCAAATTTCATTTTGTGAGCCAGGGAAGAAGGCTGAAATCAAAACCAAGAGAAAGGGCATTAAGCACTGTTAATCTGAGGAATCCAGCACCATAATGCTGGACATGAACACTCAGGCATGTGGGACAACCTCCTTTCTGAAGGTGAGCTGAGCCCCAGGAGGGGCCAAGCCCCTCTCAGCACCCACAGGCCTGGTGACTTGGCAGAAAAGCATTCCAGAAAAAAAGAAAAATTTAAAAAAGAAAAAATTCCAGAATGTAGCAGCTGGTCCCAGGGTCAAGAGCAGGAAGAGGTCTCTTTACAGAACACTTCCAACTCTAAGTCAGCCCATGGAGAGCTCCAGGAAGGAAAAGCACGACCATTCTGAGAGCTGTTAACCTAAGGACACTATTTTAATTACTCAAATTGCAATAAATATTACAGGTAAAATACAGCAGGGATGACTCAAAAATATCCACTTATGATGCTGGGATATGCAGTAGGAACATTACCATAATAAGCTCTGAGGAAATACAATGAAAACTATTACAGCTCCAGGGAGGACACATAAAATGAGCATAACAATATCTGCCTGACAGAGAAAAAAGGAGAAAGGTACATAATTTAGAGTACTGCTGTTACTGCCTTTAAGACAGATATAAAATGAAGAGTATTGCAGTTACCTAATTCTGGCAGAGACACAGTGGAAATCATTAGTTATCTAGCTGTAAAGGAGGATGTGTAATATGGAGCATTATTGTTACCTGGCCCTAAAAGACAGCAAGAAAGAAGGGGAGAGAGGGGTGATGGAAAGCTGGACTGTTACCTGGCTCCAGAAGGCAGAAATTATGGGAAGATTTGCTGCTGCCCATAGCTGTGCTTTACAGCTACTAATTCATGGAAGGAGGGCTGGGGAAGATGGAATGGTGTGAATTATGCCATGGCTGGCTGGTGCCAGGCCAGACTTCCAGCTGGGTGCAGCTGATAAAACTTACTCACCTTACTGTGCTGACTTTGTGTCTGTGGAGAATGAGAGGATGGGGAGGCAGAGCCTTCCTGGAGCCAGCAGGGACCGTGCCAGTGATGCTTTGGACTGGCTACCTAGAACAGAGGCTAGACAGAGTTAAAATGAGTATTTATTAAAGGCCTTTAATGCACCTTGGGCAGTGCAGGAGCCTGGCAGAGGCTACACCTGAGATGGATGATGGTCACCAGATTTTTGGGCAGATCTAAGTTTGATCTGTTTGCATATCAGGGTTTAATTGTCCGGTTACAGCTCCAGCTAATGAAGTCACATTCCCCCAGTTTGCTCTCCCCAATGTACTTTTGTACTTTTCAAACCTGAGGCTGTGATGATGACCTTGATTCTCAGACCTGGAAGGATTGTTTTGTCTGATCAAGCTGTTTTGAGAGCTTGCCAACACTCTACACAGAGTTCAGAGTTATACACTAATCCAGTACAGAAGCTGAAAAATATAAAAGCTAAAGCTTTTATATTTTAAAATTAATATTTAAGGCATCACCAGCTGTCCTGGGGCACTGGACTTCCCCTGGATCCCCACCTGGAACCTCAGCCTGCCCCAAGCAGGCACCATTTCTCCAAGCACTCCTGGGAGCAGGCAGGAAGCTCTAAGGTCAAGAGAAAGGAATGGCAGAAAAGCAGATTTTGAGACCTCTGTGACACAGGATGTAGAGGTAGAGCACATTTACATTTCTGCAGAGAAAAAAAAATGCCTGGAGCTTTTTGTAGCCTTCAGGGTCTATCCCTTCCCTGGATGAATGATGCCTGCTTGCCAGCCTTCAGAGCAAAGCATTCTGTCAAGAAAGTTTGTTGCTTTGTTTTGGGTTTTTTTTGCCTTTATCACAAGAAAGACTCATGGCTCAGGTGGCACAGATGCTAAGTGGAGTACCTCTCCACTTTCCACCACACTCCTCTCTATTTTCCTCACACTCAGGCTTTGAATTTCTTTTCCAAGGGTGTAATACTGACAGCACTTGAGATAAGGTCCAGTGAAGTGTTTCATTTTAGCTCACTCAGTTTTAAGGGTGAGATCCTTTATTAAATTCCAGCTCAACGAACACAAAAGAAGCTCCAGTGCGGCTCAGATTAATCCTTTTTTTCCTATTTTGACCACTGTTTGCTGTCCATCAGATGGAAAGATATGAAGTTCAGCTGAAACAAGTGAATCTTGTGATTAATTTGTAATGTTGAAGAAGAAAGGCAGTGGAGAGAGCGAGGAAGGGAGCACTGAATGGTCACAGAACACTCGTCTTGAATCCACAATAATTCCATCCCTTCCTCTGACAACATGCCATTGGACCTCATGCCTTCCAAGGCAGTAAAACAGACCAAGCACCACCCCTGAGACTTTCAGGCAGAAGCTGTGAGCCTACAAACCCTGCAGCAATGGCCCTTCTCAGCATCAGCATCCAGCATGAAGCAGCGGTGCCGTGATCAGCGCTGCTCCTTGGTACAGCAGAGATCAGAGCCTGGAGCTGGATCCCACTGCATGCTCATCCCCTGAACCTTCCACACTGCAAAAGGAACCTGTGTTCCTGCCTCTGAGAGGGGACAACAGGCAGAAATTAGCCCAGCTCTGCTCCTCTACCTGCCCATTGCACTGAGCAGGGGCAAGCTCCTTTCACTTCTCTTTAGTGAGGACAGCTGGATACGAGAAGTCAAGTTAATTTGTAAATTACTTCAATTTTCACTCCAAAGTCTGAAACTAAAAAAGGAGAAGTTGTCTTTACTTTAGTATGATTATTCTGTGAGTCCTTCTGTTGACCTGAACTGGAAAGGATGACTTGGTGACATGGGCTCCACTCTTGGGATCCTGCCCCGTGTGAAGCCTCTGAGAACATCTTCCCTTGGGGACACCTTGAGGGCTGGAGACCTTGAGCCATGCAAACCCCTGTCCTGGACACTGAAATCCTGCCCTTAACACTGTTTTACACTCTTTTTCAGTCAACAGAACCTTAGTCTTCAACCATGCCCAAGGTTGCTAATCCTCACCCATGTTTTTTGGGTCCCAAATTATTATTACAAAAAAAAAAAATAAAAAATGGTGGTGTTGAAAGTGGATCTAAGTTATGCAAAGTTATGCAAAACTTTACTCTCCTGGGTTGACCTTAGAGTCAGCAAGAAGCCACTTCAGAATGCTGTTCACCTGGTGAGAGTGGCATGATCCAGACATCATCAATTAATGAAAAAATTCATATAAATTGTAAATATCTAGTTTGATGATTGTATGAAAAGATACAATACCCAGAACTGAACTTCTTCTGATTCTTGGGATCAGTTATCTAATATCAGGGACATGGTATTCTGGGAATAACATGCTGTTCTTTCATTGACTTGCCTAAGTCTGAAAACTTTTATTTTTTTTTAAATCCTGTCACTTTTTTCTTGTCTTTCCCCAGACTTTGTTTTTTCTCAATCTATTTTGCTTTCTAATTTTCCTCTTTTGCTGTCATTTTTAATGAGTACACTTGGCTAGATGACAGGATTTCTGCAGAAATATGTCAACATTTGTCTTCTTTCCAATACACTCTGGCAAAATACATTCAAACTGTTTGAGTTTCAGAGTACCATGTTTCTCTTCAACTTTCATATTTTTATGTGCATTCCACAAAATATACATGGCCCTTACTGGCAGGTCTCAGTAGAACAAAATTATGCACTGTATCAATAATCTTTAAAAAAATTGGGCAGCTACTAATAAATATTTAATATTTAAATTAATTAATCAATTAATCAGTTATTATTAATTGAATATAATATTCAATTATCACTAAATTTCAATTCTCTGAGGAGAGCTGGATATAAAAATACATCAATTCTATTACATTCATGTCACAAAATAATGTAAACTATCTAAGAGCTAGGCAAGAAATAAATTCAGGAAAATTCTCAAGCCCGACCCTCATATTAATATTCACTGCCAATCCCTGGGCATGGATCCTGCAGGAAATATGAGAAATCATGGACACATCATAGGGAAAGAAAACATGGGTTTGTGAGCATTTAAACTTTGTGCCTTTTTATCTCCATAGCTTGAGAGCCTGCTAATGGGTTTTGGGGGTTCCCCTCACCATTTCTCCACTTCTTTGGCACCAAAAAGTTATAAGAAGTTGCTGGTTCAATGCACAACACTTAAAATCTCACATTTTCTCTCCAGTTCACTCCACAAGGACTACACTCCCCTGTACTGATCATCTGTTCACTCATGCAAAGGGGAAAGGCAAGAAAAAAAAGGGGAGCTGAATGTAGAATAAGGGAAAACAAAGAAATTCAGGTAATTTTTACAGCTTTGAAATATCAGAGCAACCTTAGCTCTGGAGGCAATTGAATTAATTCATACCTAAATGTTCCTTTTGCATCTTTGTTTTCATTTATTTCCTGCTTGGTACCAGCAACAGCAATACTGAAAAGTAGTGCATGACAACACAATCAGATGAGATATTTGTTGCAATGGCCAATTTGTACTCAGTAAATCACCCTTACAAATTCTATGAGCTTTTCTTCCTGCCTTACTGATGCTTTTTATTCCTCTGAGAGTACAGTGAGTCCTGCAGCCAGAGAAAATTCTGTGACTCCAAAACATAAAAGGTGATAAACTTGTTTTCAGGTTGTTTTGACAGAGACATGACCAGAACATGTTGTATTCACATACCTGGCCCTTGCCTGGGCAGAAATGGGGAAATTATGAGGTTCAGGTTTGTGTCACAGGGGATGCCCTGGTGTGTGGCAGGTTTTGAGGCAGGGGACCTGAACACAGGAAGGAACTCCAGGGGAAACAAATCCCACATGACTGCTCTGATTTGGAGCCTACCTCGGGAGCAGCACTAATCTTCCCTTTGAAAAGTCTTTGAAATCACTTGAAAGAAGGCAACAAAAGGCAAACTCCTGAAAAAAATAAGCTGTGTGATTTTCTGCACCCCACAGTTCCTTCAGGGTGGGTTTAACTATCAGTTTAATTACTTCTGGTTCCATTTTCATTTTAATATTGGTTGCACTGGAAATTCACACAGATTATGAATGCTTCCCTCAGTGAGCTGCCTGAATGAAGATTCAAATAATAATAATTATACCTCAAACCTGTGAACATGTCACTGCTAACCTCATCACAAAGCACACGCTGCACTCCAACAACTTAGACTGCTATTGACTTAAAACCAGAATCCTTTGGCTTTCAGCTGTACTTTTGCCAAAGAAATTCAGAGAGAAAGAGGAATGAAGTCAAAGTGTAAGTTCAGGAATGACCCCCCCTGTGTAAACTCACACACTTTCATGTACAAGAAACCCAGCTTTGTAGTGACAAATGTTAATGAAGATGTAATTAAGACTGGCTGAGTTCCCAGTCCTGCCCAGAGCAGTGGGGGTGACTCCTGACAGCCCAGTCCATGCAGGGGGAGGATGCAGAGCCCACCCACCACCAGTCATTCCAAGCAGAGCCATGGAGGGAAGTCTTTGGAATGCTCCAGGGAAAGCACACCTGCTCCCTTGCACTTCAGATCTCGCTTACCCCTATCCTTTGGATGAAAATGTTGAAGAAAACAGTAAAACAGAAGGGTCTGGTTCCTTTTTCTCTTATTTTTTTGCAATTTTGTTGTTATTTTTTTTTAAAAAATTGCTTGGCTGACTCAGTTATAACACTAACACAGACTTCTGGGTGGGTAAAGGGACTATTCTGCATTATAGTAATTATTTCAAAAAGAAGGTCTGAGCTCAGTCTAGTCACTCTTTGAGAATAAGACAAGATTCTGGGGGAGCAGGTGATATATTTTGCTTTGTACCTTGAATTTACCTTTCTCTGCAGCTGCCCCTGGGGTGGTAAGGCAGCAGAGACCTCAGCCCAGCTGGCACCACTGTGCTCCCATGCAGAAGGAGCACCCTTGTACTGACAGGGAGAGAGGCTGGTGGTGTTCCACTGTCCCTCTGGAAACTGTGACAGCTGGGGACTGCCCCTGGGAATCCAGGAGACATGCAGGAAGAGGGTTTTTCATGGAGAAGGCAGTCATCATTGAGAAGGAGGAAAGGGAAGGAAGGGGAAGGAGGTTAAGGGACCAGCAGGCTGGCAGGTGCCAGGATTTCATCTAGGAGGGACTGGTATCCTTATCCCTGAACCACACAGTGCTGTCAGATGGGCAGAAAACCTTGTTTTGGGGGGTACCTTGCCCATTTCTATGCCAATGTCTGAACTAAAACCACAGAGGAACTGCCACTCAGTGTTTTGCTAGTCACAAGTGAGCCCTAAGAAAGGCAAACACCTTAAACCAACCTGGCTATGCTTTAAACCATCCTGGTTCTTGGGTGCCAGCAAAAGCAGACAGCTCCCAGAGGCACAAGGTGTAGGCAGGGTGTTCCTGGTTCCAGCAGGATCCAGAGTTCATGGCTAATGCCATGCTGGCAGTGGGGCTGCATCTTTCAAGCAGCAATGATCTGTGCTCATAGAGAGCCCATTACCTTCTTGTTCCTCCTCATGGAGAACTCTGGGTTCTGTCTCCTTCTTGGGGTCTCATCCAAACATCCACAGATTCTGTTCTCAAATTTCCATTTCAAGGGCATCACTGCTTCTCATCAGGTTTTTTGCCAATGTGTATTTCAAAGATTCCTATGTGAGATGAACTGACTTGTAGTTGAAAGCAGAACAAATATACTGTAATTCACTAACATAAGGTAGAAATGCAAGGTAGAAATACATCACCAATAAAAAAAAAATATGAATTTGATTTGCTAGTCTCTTTTAGCCCTTTAAAATACACCCTTAAAATACAGGATTATTTCATGCATTACACACATCTGCTGTGTACAGTGAAGCAGGGACTGAAGGCCCCTTTCATGGAAGATGACCTGAGACTCAGTTTGCTGCAGACATGTATTCCTTGAACCACCCTGCTCCCCAAGAGTCATCTGGAGTGGGAAAAGCAAGAAAGCTGATGTGGCTTTTTGTTGTCTGTGCATCTTTAAATCCCAAAGAAATGTCCTGGAGTGCATGGATAGCAACTGTAGCACATCTGTACAATGCTCAGGCAGTCCCTTAATAAATGGTTTTGGATGTAGTAATGCATGTTTAATAGATGTCTCAATAAATGTTTAATCCATTTTTAGACCAGAAGATTGCTTAAACCCTTTTCATTCTCAGATCTGTTGAACAGAGGGTAAGAAAGAACAGTGCATTAGAAATACTGGATTTCAGTGACAGATTACAGAGTGACAAATTCAGCACAGTCAGAGTCTCCCCACCCAATTTATGCAGTCTTTGGAAGCTCAGAGGGACACTGGAATCCTGATCCACTTTCTGCATGCTGGTCCTAGAGGTACTGAAGGTGCCATCCTTGTTTTATATATCAAATGGAGAGCATTAATCTCAGGCCTATTTATGGAATTATTTCTCTTCGGCTAAACAGTTCCTTCTCAGTTCTGTGGTCAGTTTTACCCATCAATCCCCACAAGAGGTTTACAGGACAAATGAATGAAAACAAATGTATTCCCTCCCTGGTATTTGTGGGTTTTTTTACCCTGCTCATACTGAACTGAAGTTTCCTGATAAAGATGTGGGTATCTTGCAGGCCATGCAAACTCAGACCTGAGGCAGGATCCTCAGTCAGAAAAGAAAATGCTTCTGTTTGTGCCATTTTCCACTGGATATATGGGAAATTCCAGGCTGGCTGGCAGGACACACAGCAGTGAACCCAGCCACAATTCCATGTGGCAAGCACAGCCACAAAAGGCTGCAGAAAGAGACTTGTACTGAGTATACAGCATGGGCTATTTGAACATCTCACAAATCCCTTTCACGTGCCAAAATTACAGGCCAACATTGCATCTTCCATCTCAGCATTTTATGTAAATTTTCACATCTTTTTTGCTTCACACTCCTGCCACTCTTGTGCAGTGTATTCCTCCTGTCCATGCTGATGGACATTCCTCCTGTCCAGCCTGCTGATGGGGTATAGATGATCATAATGCCTTCAGGAGGAAGCTGCATCCCTGTGCCAGCAGAGATCCAGCACATGCCAATTCCCTTTGTGAGAGAGCTCAGTATAACCACCCCTCTTGTGCTTTCAAATTTAATTCTAGCTGGCCACAAATGATGATCCTTTGTGCTGGAGCTTCCCTTTCCCTGATCCCTGCTAATGCACTTAATCTGTTTCTTGTTGCTGCTATCTAGAGGTCTTAATATCTTTAATACATTTATTTTTTTAAGCACTCCAAGGAGGTGGGAGCAGAGCTATCTCACAGGGAGGAGTGGGGTTACACAATGTCCAGATCACTGCTGCCTGCATATCTCTGGCTGGCTGTGCCCACACCATGTGCTCCAGGTCAAAGAGGAGGTTTGTGCTCGTGGGAAGAATATTATCTGGTCACCTGAGTCAGGCTGTAATACCCAAATCACTAATGGCCTGCTATCTTCTTAGCCCAGGCTTTCCAGGCTTAGTCTTTCAACTCCCCGTGGCAGAGATTTCTCTTAAGCCAGGGAAGCATTTCAGCTGCTGCCACAACAAACCCTGTGCTTGTAAAACAGCTGCACTACTACAGCTCAGAGAATCAGACAGAGGAGTTCTGAAGAAGCCTGAGCTTGGCAAAGAACAAAGACCTGAAGGGAAAGAGGAAATAGGGTGAAAAATATGAAGGACATGAAAAATTTTGAAGAAAATCGCCCTAGTTCCCGGGAAATTGCCCATTATTCAGATATTTAGAAATAAAATAGCTTGTAAGCACCTGTTACGTGAGTCAAATAACATTAGTTCAAAACTAAGGTTCTCATTTTTTCCTGCCAAAGGATCTAACATATTTTATTAGCAAGACTCCTCAGTTTTCAGCACAGAAATTCCAAGTGGCCAGCAGGAATCTCTTTCCCTTTAAAATGAGCAGAACTTGCTCATCGGCTTGCCTTTGGGGCAGCACCCTACAGCTCCCATAGAAGGATGATTTCCCAGTCCTAAAGCCATGGAGAATTTTGGCAGCAGCTCTGGTCTCAGGACTAAGTGGCAACACCAGCAGAGGAAGAACAGCACTGGCAGGAGGTGGGGTGAGCTGGGACACCCCAGCTCCCCAGTGGGACATTTGTAGGAGCTTCTGGAGCAGCTGGATAAGGTTTTATAACAGCTTGGCCAGGAATATGGGCAAAGGACAGACAGAGAGCCAAAGGGCTTTCCTTAAATACCTTCTCTAAGAGGCTTCCTTTGAGCATTGAAATAGTTTTACCACCATGGAATAGGTAAACAAAGAAAACAAAAAGAGACATATTATTCAAAATCGTATTATTCAAAATCATATTATATGTGGAAACGAAATTCAAATATTTCACAAAGGATTATATAAATCCTGCTAATTGTCACAGGAACTTCCAGCATTTCACTTTTAGCCAGCATAACATCTTTAACATGAATTCACATAGGGAATAAAAGTGATCATTCCCTTGGCTGTCTGCCATTTGCAGTCTGTCAGTAGCTCCTGCTAGATGAGCATCTGTGTCAGGATATTTTTTATTCCAGCATCAAACATTTTGACTCAAGTTCCCCATCAAACCAGGCTGCAACATGGGGGGCAGCCTGCATCGCTCTGTGCAGAGCAAGAATGTCAGAGGGGCTTTGACTCAGTGTTTCCTGCCTTTTTGTGAAGAAGGAAACAGGAACTTTGGTCTGATTGGACCCTCTGCCTGGAATAAGAGGGGAGTGACAATCCTAAACCAAGCATGTTTATATTGCTAGAACTCTACCCAAGGGTTTTTTTATTACAAACTTTGCACCTGTAGAGAGGCCTGTCACCTAAGGCAATGTCCTTCCTAAAACCTCTGGTGGGAACTCTACCTTCAGTGAGACTGAATCCAGCTTTTTTCAGATCCTGAAAAGGGATTTGAGCACATAAATCTGTAGGAACTATAAGATAAACCATTATAAACCAGCATGGAATTGAATGAGGCAGCCTGTCTCGAGTGCTGCCCATAGTGTTCAGTTCCAAGTTGGTTAACCCTGATGTGCTGGAGCTCTTTTAATTACTGACCAACTCTATAAAATATGGCATTTCAAGGGAGCACACACATGTAAGGAATACCCATGGTAAGCAGTTTGTAGTCCCAAGCCTGCAGCCCCTCGTATTCAGCTGAGGAGAGGTACTCATATGAAATAACAGTGAAAGTGGTGGTTTCCAACATCTAGAGAGTTAAACCAGAGGAAAGAATAAGTTATTTTCAAGGGTGCCACACACTGCCTCTGCCCCACCTTTCCCTGGGCACCTTCCAGCTCCTGGCAGAGCCCACCCCCTGTTCAGTCTGTATCCAGACCTGGAATTTCCATTAGAAACAGAACCAAGTCCTGTGCCTGTGAGCAATGTCCAGCATGGCATTAAGCATCATCAGCGCTTGTTCAGGGTTGTTTGCTGAAAAAGAAGGGGTCAGGACTGCCTGATTGTCACCTGGATCCACACACACATATTGGCATTCAGGCTCCACCAGGGAGTTTCTCCTGCAGGTCTCAGCACATCATCTGCACAATTCAGAGATGAGCCTTGTCCACGGAGCTGTACAACTGGAGGGAAGCACAGAGGGGGATTTTTTTTTACAAGGGAAAAACACATTTACCCTGTAGAGAAGGCAGAATTATCTCCAGAAAGCTGGCACAAACCTGTGAGTGGCGGGCTAATTGATAAGGAAAATCTCACTGCACACCAGGAGCTGCAGAGCTTATTGCTTCTGCCACATCAAGCCTGTGCTGTCTTTGATAAGGTTTCTAACATAAAATCCTGGCTTTTGACGTCTGCTACTATCACCCAACAGATCAGATGACAGAGGAGTGAAGAATAATAACCATCACTAGATAAAGCAGTCAAGAAAACACACATATGTCTGTATATGCAGACAATGGAAATGCAAACAGGACTGGAAACATTCTCTCTTGGCACAGCAGTGCACACTTTGTGCTTGATACCATAAAGAAGGTTCCCAGACTCTGCAAAGGTTTCTTTCCTCAGCTGCATGCTTTCCATGGACAGTGATATTTTTTTCCTCAGCTGCATGCTTTCCATGGACAGTGATTTTTTTTTCCTCCAGACTTCTCAATCTGTTACATCACAACAGACAGAGCAAATCTGAACTCTTTATTTCCTGCAGGTGCAGCTCCCCTACACAGGGGAGTGCAGAAGGCACTGGGCCATGGCACAGAACAATGTGTGGTCCTTGGAGATTATTCCTCACCTATTCTTTATTTGCTTAACAACTGAATCTTTAACACTGCTTAAAGACTTCACTAATTGAATATTTTTTTAAAAGTTGTGTTAAACTGGTACCATTATGGCTAAATGACAAAAGGATCTTCAAGAAGAAAAAAAATAAAAATTAAAAGCAACAGACTGTGGGCTTTCATGAATGGTATTTAATCTATTAAACAGCTTAAACATCACCTAGATTTTTACTTACAATGTGCTAGATTCCATCAGCATTTTTGTTCTTTTCATTTTGTCACTTAGAGAGAGAGATGGGAACTTTGCACTTCACAATGGGTTACAGATTTTTCCAGCAAAATGGGTGTTTGAGAGACGTATTTATGGATGTTGTATTCAAAACTCAAATACTTAAGACTATCACTGTATTTGTTCTGCCTGCCTCTTTAGAGACAGCAGATTTTTAGTCGATTTTAGTCGATTTTTGCCTGTATGTTACCCCAGTAACAGACCTAAAACACTCTGATGGTGTTTTAGAAAAACCTAGATGGTGGTGAAAGGGTTTATTGAGTGGGAAATCTGTATTAATTTTCCAATCTGCAAGAGAGAGAACTGAGATGTGCAGTTCTGAGGTGGTGTTATCTGCACAACAACCCACCAGAGCTACAAACTGCACTCATCAGTAGTTACTGAGTCTGGAGAATCAGAGGCCAACCAGAGCACCAGTAACACCTCTGACATCTGAAGCTGCTTAAAATGACCAAAACATAACTGATAATTTTACTACTTTGCTTTTTCAGGTGTTCTGTGACCCTGACTTCAGAAGCTTTTGAACCAGGAGAGCTGAGAGGACAGAGGGAGGACATTTTTCACAATTTGGGCACTTGATAACAGCACTCAGAATGTAGGGCACCAACAGAGCTTCTTAGCAAAACCATAGGCTTAAACACCCTAAAACACTCCAAGTATTGCTTTTTTTTAAATTTTATTTTATTTTATTTTAAGCCAGTTTCTATGTTATTATCATGACTCTTTCTCTTGCAGCTCATAGCAGATGTAACTCCTGGCACAGATTGAGCAGGAGAGCCTCCATGCAGACATGAAGGTGTTATGTGACTCAATCCAGCCACATGCAAGGAAAGATTTCTTTGAAGAAAATTCAGCCACACCAGATCCTGGTTTGCCTGGGGATAGCTTCATCTTTAAAACAAGCTACAAGCAGAACAGAAAGCACACCTGCTGCTCGCAGAGACCCCCTCACTCTCAAAGCTTCAAACAAGAGCCAGCCCAGCAAATTTTCCCAAGAGTCACACCTTGCTCATACACTCATAAAACAGAATTTAAAACCAAAACATAAACATCAGTCTGTGATGCACACCCAGACAGCATCAATCCTCCCATGCAACACAGCACAAATGTTTGGGAGCTGCTCGACATTTCGGCTTTCTGCTTGTAGAATTAATTTTTTTCTTCCCAAAAATTAATTTTGAGTACAAGAGGATGGTCTAAGTGAGTGAGAGAGGGGAGAGATGTTGCTGCAGTGCTGGACAAGTCCCCTGGAGGGAAGGGCTGTTTGGGGTTAGAGATCACAACCCGGGTACTTCCCAGCCTTTGTGTCCACCCCACCACGCTCATGTCTCACTGAATTCTCATTCTCAATTACTGACTGTCAGACTTTCACCCATTTTTTCAAAATATTTCACAAAATAGAGCCAAAAGTTTCCAGGCCCAGAACATGGCAGAACCATGCATCATTTAGGATGTCCATGAGTTGTCTCAGAGCCTTCAGGTTTTATGTCTATTCCCAATATTCTGGGTCCTGCTACTTCAGAAAGTCCCCACAACTCCTACAGGTGACCTCATGAATTTTGAGTTTCTAGTCCATATAGGAAAAACACATCTAATTTCACTCATTTCCAAATTAAATTACTTCCATTATCTTCAGTGATACTGGACTTTGACTCACAGCTGGAAGCAGGAATAAAATCAGAAGAGATTTTATTAAAAACACATATGGACAAGCAAGCACATATTTATCCAAGACTTTTTTACTGAGTCAGATAATAATTTGGTCAATAATAATAAAGGGCAATAATTTAATAAATGCTTCTCTCTATCTTTACTAAGCTGTAAATTTAATTTGAAATCTGCACATTACTTTGAGGTACTCCCCACTGCTCCCTCTTTTATCTTTGGGTGCACACTGAACTTCCATTCTCCATTGCTTTTTTCATCTCACAGAAACAGATGATTTGATTGTATAACAGTTTTAATGTCACAGGAAAGGAATAAAAAATGAGGGTATTAATCTCCATGTAACATGAAACTACTAATGGTAGCTTCCCTTTCCTAAATCCTCTCGTTACCCCTGCTTGGATTTGGCATCAGTGGCTGCTCCCCAGGAGACAACCCCAACTCTTCATTATTTGGATTTAACAACACTTCCACTCCTGCTTTTTTTTTTACTTTTTTACTTCATTATTTTTTTATTATTTTTATTTTTTTCCCTCCCAACAAGTCTTAGCATTTGTAGGGGCTCCAGAAGCTGAGGTGTTCTCCTTAGCTGAAGAAAGCCTAAGCAATGTTTCCTGTAGTTTTATTCTCCATGGATTATCTTGCCACCACAGAACCTTAAAATGGCTTGTTCTTTCACATTTCTAAACATGACCATTTATTTCAAATGTTCTTTCAGAGCTGGATCCTATGATCTGGGTTTGGGATTTTTTTTTTAAATGTTTAAATATGTTGTGGAAAATATTTCATTACTTTTTTTAACTAAACACATTGATTAGGTTAGAAATGAAAATTAAAATAAAGAACAGCAATAAGATCTTTCAGGAAGTAATCTGATTTCTTACTATATTTTGAAATCACAGAAGAGCACAGGTCCCTCAAATTCCCATAGAGAGACAATTCCCTGAAACCTTTTCACAGTTCTCATGAACAATTGAATTTTCTCCATTGTGGGGGGGCTCCTCTTTTTTCATTATTGATTATTTTTGCCATTTCCCTTTTTAATGCAGGTCTTTAAAAACCTTCTGGGGAAGCACAATTTCGAGAGGCTTCTTTAAAAAAAACCAGGTATTTAGCTACAAATAAAATCATATCCTTTGACTTATAAGGGATTAAATATCTGCTGAATATGCTGAGAAAATTAATTTCCATATGGCAGAAGCAAGAGTGACTACCTGCAAAGTGAACCACCTCATTTCTGAGCAACAGGACATGGATTAAATAACTCAGGAATACTCTTGCTCCCCTTTCCCAAACTGCAAGCTGAGGTTTGGTGAAAGCTTCACAGCATCCCCCCTTCCCAGACCTGTGTTACATGGGGACATCATCTTGGGGCAGAAAGCTGGAAGCAGCTTCTCTTTAGATAATGTTAATTTTTTCATATAGAATTGACCTCTGGGGCTTTAATTTTGGGGCAGAGGTGAAGGAAGTGCAAGTATTGAACTGTAGGAGATTGGGAAAATTCAGGGGTAAGAGGAAAAGACAGCACCTGAGGCATCCCTGATTTTTAAGGCCTGAGAGAATCTGTACATCAATTACAAGGGTCTAAGAGCTTTAAATGGACTTCAGAATTCAGAATTCAGAATGGCCAAGGCACTGTATAAAACCAGCTGTAAATGCATCCTTGTTCCTGCTGCCCTCTGCCACTTGTTTAGGTAAATCTCCAAACCACAAACCTCACCACTTCAAATCAAATTAATACAGCAGAGGGGCAAAGTGCAGAGAGAAAAGCCATCCCCTCACCTGCTGCTGTTTACCAGTGAAGACACATTATTTCTTCTTCTCTTTTCTGTGGTCATTTGAGTTTAATAAAACCCAACATTTCTTTCTCCATTAGTTCACACATCTAGTAAGAGCAGACATTGGGAAACAATGAATTCTCCTTGCTAGCAGATGTCCATTTCAGTTCTCTCAAGCAACAAGTGGAAACATATTAATGCCCAATGCTTTCTGATTTTAATTTTTCTTTAACTAGAAAAGGGCAGGAGGAAGACAGCAATGTAAAGGACATAAAATGGCAAGATCCTGGAGAAGAATGAAAAGTGGCCCTCCAGTTTTGGCAGCTTCAGCTGCCAGAACAAACCCACTGGCAACATTCAAAGTGAAGGGTGAGGTCCTCTTTTGGACAGAGAAATGGGTCCATTTTTAGGACTGTGCTTCTTGCTGATACAATTTTAGGATTTACATCTTGCTGATGTATTTTAGGAGTTTGTCTGTAATGTCTACATCCCAAGATGAGTTTAAATGACCTTTGTCAGTCATTTCTATTGTCGTCACCTATACTGTAAGTCACGTCTAGTCCTGACCAGGGAGGGTTAAAAGCTTTGCTGTAGGGAAAGCACATGCTCAGATCTCACTTTGGGATTCAGACTGACTCAAAAATAAAGGTCTTCAACATAACTTCTGCTCAAGTTCCCCCACTGCATGCCATCCATGCCCTGGGTCACATACTCATGGAGTTGCTCTATTGTGGGTTATTATATTTGCCATCCCACACTGCCTTCAAGCATCTTCAACAGCAGCTGCAAAAGATGGTCCCAGGATGATGTTCACTCTTTCCTCAGCTGTTTTTTTTTCTGTAATTTGATACCAACACCATGATCACCAATTTAGCTACCCCTTGGACGAGAGATTAATCATGGAGCAGCCAAATGCAGAGGAGATAAAACCCCACAGGAGAAGGATAAGCAACTAACTTTGAACCCACAGCATTACAGGGTCCTGATGGACCCACCTTTTTTGGTCCCTGAGACACACCAGGGAGGGATTATATTTGCTACTGTCATCCTGCAGTCCTTCAGTTTTCCTAAAAAGCACAAAGGGTAGGGAGGGATGGGGAGATAAGGAAGAAGATGCAAAGAAGATGTAAATGAACTTTCCCACAGAACTCCAACAGAATTAGAGCAAGTTTGGGTTTTTTATTTTGGGAATCAGCAAGAATAGAAGAGAATGTCTTGCTTGCAAGGGCCACAGGAGAGGGAAGGGGAGCAGAGGGTGAGGAACTGGAGTGGAACTGCAGGATTCCTCACTGCTGAGGAGGAAGGCAGCAAAGGGGCCTTGAAAAAGACAGCTGAGAAGTTCCTTGGTACAAGCAGTGACAGGAAAATCCTTCAGTGATCGAAAGAAAAACCTCAGTTCTGAAGGACACAAAAACAGCCAATAAAGGATGACTTTATTAAGAGATATAAAATATGCACATTCAACAACAACAACAGAAATCAATAAAAAGGTTAATTCTTTTACCACAACATCAAGGCTCTGTTACCTGAGTACACAGAAGATTATTTTTGTGTTTAGTATTATTTAGTATCACAAAGATTATTTCATTGATACAGCACTTGATCAGGAATTCAATTACTATGTCAAACAGGTACACATTCAGAAGATCTCTTTGGCATACTTCCCAAAAGTGAACCTTCATGCATCTTTCATAGGGCCAGTGTAATCAAATTTGTGTGTCTATGTAGCAGAATGAGCACTTTAAGTAATAGGACATAATCCTAACACCAGGTTTTCTTTTTAAAAAAAAAAAAATAAGAAAAAACCACCCCAATCCATGATAAAAAAAAAGCAAGCATGGAAGGAGAGGAGAAAATACAGGAGTGATAACATGCAATGCTCTGATAGCAATGAGGACTGGTCCAAAGCCTGCAATGGAGGGTGGATATCCTTACACTGCTCTGGGACAAGTTTTTCTAGCCCACCAAGAAGTCTGTGAGAACCAAACATCCTGTGTCTGACTGTCCCAGGACCTGGCAGATCTATAACACAGCTTTTCTCTGCTCCCAGGCATGTTCCAGACAGGATTTGGCAACAGTCAAATCACTGAAAAGGGAGCACAGAGTTGTAAATTCAAGGTTCTAGTTACCAATTCCGTCCTCAAAATGTCAGTGTAACATATTTCAACAGCACTATATCTCCCATTCTTAACTGAGTTAAATTCTGCCAAGAAAACCATTTAATTCTACACCTGGCTGTAGTGGATAGTGATTTATTTCATACATATTTTATTTTAGCAATGCTGCATTTAGGCAGTTAAAGTTTAATGGGAATATCCTCCCTCAAATTCTTCCCATCTGGATTATATAATCTTTACTACCAGGCTTTAGTCTGCCAATCTGCAGACCTGAAAGTGATTTCATTTCTTTCATACAATGAACTAAATCCTCTTTCCCTTTTCTTTAGTGTTCATTTTCTGTCTTTTCCCCCCTACATAAGGCAAAGGGTGAGCAGAGGGTTAATACTAATGAAAATCTGCATTTAAAACTAATATCAACCCTTGATTTTAAAGGCCACACTGGATAAAATTTATGAGGGCTAAAGTGCTCGTAAATTTTACAGCCTCCTACACGCTCCCAGATTTATGCAGATAGAAAGGAGCCAGTCATGCACAGAGCTGTAGCAGTTTCAGATGTACAGCCCCTGTTAAGCAGATGACTTTTTCAGCATTGCCTGGGCTAGGGGAGATGTCTATAATCATATTTGTTTCCAGGCTTCACGCGCTGAGACAGTCACAGACCTGAAGCACTGAGTGCCCCTTTTCCTCTGTCCTGTTTCCACATTTCTTCTTGAAAGACAGTGAAGGGAAAAGGGCTGTGAGTAGGGATTTGTGGTGATCATATATATATATATATATATATATACCTGAGAGGTAATAGCCAATTTCCTGGGATGCCATGGCTGTTCTGGTCAGAACACAGCTGTCTGAAGGGAATAATCCATAGCTACACTAGGAATTTTGAAGTACCCACCTAGCTCCTGGCTGTCCAAAGCAGCTGCTAGTCAAGTACTCTGCATTTTTCAGGTGCACTATTTTTTTCTGGTTTTATTTTGGTCTGTTTCATGTGGCCTTTGACAACATTAAATACAGAATTTGGGGGTCAAATTTCAGTGTGTGCCACAGACTTCTCTCCTCCAGGCAGGTCTCTCATGGGCTGTAAGGACAACCAAGCAAGGATTTGACAGGGAGCACAACTGAGACTTCAAACCAAAGCTGATGGGGCAAGTACACACCACCTTCTCCAGAGCAATGCAAAAGAAGTGCTCCAGAGAAAGATTCTTCAAGGGAGTTTTCTTCCTTTGGCAAATTGTTCTGCTGCCTAAGCTATGAAGGCTGTCCCTCCAAAATTCCTTAGGCCCTCCCATTTTCTCTACTAAGCATTTTCTTCTCATGCAAAAAAATTTAAAAAGCTGATTATTCTTCTTATCTTGCCATGCACTTGCTAGCCAAGATATCTGACTGTCCCTCCCTGAGTTCTGAGATGGCATATAATATTTACATACCAAAATTAATTACAAAAGAATTATTGCAAGATTTATATTCCACCACCCCTGTTAAAACCTTGCTTTAAGGGGATTTTTTTTCCCAGAGAAGGAAGTGACTTCAGGAAGCACAAAGCACCCAGAAGTGGCAAATCAGACATTTGAGCCCTGGATGACTTCACAGATTGTTAAGAGTGTGAGAAGATCCAGCCCATGCTCAGACCAAAGATTTGCTCCCAAGCCCCTTTCTTCCACAGAGAAATATTATTTTATTTATTTATAATTTTATTTTAATTGCACAGAATCTCAAGCAGGGAAAAAATAAATAACCCTGTCCCAACACTTTCCATCCTCCATCAAATATTTTCTTCTCCTTACATGGATGGTGCTGACCGTGAGGGCTTCAGGAGCCTGTGTTCTCCATCCTCACCTATAGCAAGAGTGCCCCAATGTGCTCATGCAGCTGGGCCACAAAAAGGCAGGGAGGAAATATCCCTCCACAAAAGGAAATAAAGAGCCAAGGAAAAGTAGGGTGTGTTATTTGCATTTTACTGCAGCCTGAGCTTGGCCTGCAGTGTGGTGTCACACGTGCTTGTGACAGCAAACCTCAGCTCACCGTGGCAAAGGTGATGGAGATGGACCCATCAGGAACCCCCCAGGTTAATATGATCCCTGTACATCCTGAATTATGCAATAAAAACCCTCTTTTTTCAGCAAACAAAATAGATCACATGGTAGGATGAGCCTGACAGCAGTGGGATAAATGAGAGGACACACAGTCTGTGGCAGTGATAACTGCACTCACACCACAGCAACAAAATGTTATTGTAGATGTAAATGTATGTATTCTGCTTCTGAAAGCTGCTGGTGATGGAAATGGTGTCACCTGGTAAGGAGTCCCAGACATGGGAGCTGGTAGCTCACCTCCTGTAAATGTTACCTCCTGTCCCTCAAAAAGGCAGCATAGCTTTCAAGGAAATCAACCCAGTTGGAAAAAGAAAGGAAATCTTCTCTTCTGGTGTATTTTTAAAGGGTTTACTGCAATGGGACTCAGATTTAATCCAAAATGTCTATCTGATGTTTAATTCTAGGCTTCTTCTGTGAGCTCCTCACCTCCCTCACTGTGGCAGCTGTTGCACAGGGATTTGCAGCACAGTGTTAAGCTTTTTGTGGCACTCCAGCTTACCCTTGTGGCTTGGAAAAGGCCACATGGCATGAAAACTTTGCTCAGCAGCCCTCACAGCAGGTCCATCCTGCAGGACATGCTCCCAGGATGACAGCAGCCAGCCTCCTCACATGAACAGGGCACTGCTGATCCTTATTCCAGCTCCCAGCTCGAGGATTCTCCCAGACCAGGACCCAAGGAAGTGACAAATAACCCCTCAGTCTTTCCCCATTAACGAGGCAAGAACAAAACCCCACAGAACTGAAGTTTCCTTCTCCTGCCAGGCCCTATACCCCTGTATCGTGTGTCATGCTGGGACTCAGGAGCTCTCTCCTACCCTGAAACAAAAACAAAAAAAAGGGAAAAGGGTACTGTGTGCCAGTGGAGGGAATGTGCTGGGATCAGGCTTTGGAAAGAGGCTGCAGAGAGACAGGACAGGCACAGGACAGGCACAGGACAGGCACAGGACAGGCACAGGACAGGCACAGGACAGGCACAGGACAGGCACAGGACAGGCACAGGACAGGCACAGCAAAGCTTTAAAGCAAGAAGAGGCTGCTCCATGGGGTGCTCAGCAAAGCCTGCAGCCTGGTATGAACACCCTTCCCTGCTCCCACCCCTGTCAGCTGTTTTTGCTGTGCTGGAGGAGCAGAAAGAGAGAGTCACCTTATTTCCTCAAGGTGTGAGGCCATGGGTCATCATCACAGCCACACCTGGAGGACCAGCATGGGGCTCTGTGACTCCAGAATTCAAACTCTGGCCGAGAAGCAAGTGCTTCTACAAAAAGTGAGAAGCAGGTGATATGGGGAATGATGCAGAGAGAGTCCCAGGAGTCAGGCTGGCAGGCAGAGTGATCACACTGATGTTGTGGGTACCACCAGAGGCAAGGGAGCCAGGCAAAGACAGCAAACACAGCTAACAAGGCAATTCTTTCTTATTTAGAAACAAATACTGAAGACTAATTTAGGGCTGAGCAGGAACTTGTTTTGCTTGGAATTGGATCTAATTCCAAATTTCTTTTTTGCAGGTATCAAAACTACTGATGCTTGAAAAACCCACTTCCTGGGGCATCCCATTGCGATGCAGAGCAGTGCCTGGGAATCCACCCTGCCCACCACAGCTCTGCCTCCCTGAGCCCACCACTAAATCAGCAGTCCCCTGAGCAGCCAGATTTGCATAAAAGAAGCAGTTATCAGCAATTAGGCTTGCCAAGGCAAAAATTCTTCAAGGCCACTCCACAGCTAGTGACAGATGCAGCATTCCCAAGTTTAAGCTGTAATTAATTCTTAGACTGGGCAGGAATGTAAGGAAAACACATTGTGTATTTTACAAAGCCTCTCATTTAGGCATCTGAAAAATAATAGAAAAAGGGGAAGGAGGGAAGATGAATAGTGACTAAAAGACAGAATAAACTGCAGGCACAGGGCCAGAATTTAATATTCAACAATGGTAAGAAATATCCAGACTGTTTGGCTGCTGAATAGATGTGATGTGAACAACTTACCTGAAATTTCACATTTCCCAGCTGTCCTGCTTCTTCAGGGTTTAATCACAGGTAACAAACACAGTGTGCAGGCCTTAACCCAGCTGAATTACAAACATCAGACCAAGTGCCTGAGAGGAGCAGGAAGAAGGGGTTGTACTGAAGAGCAAAGCCAATCCCACCTAAGACATTGGAGCAGTGCTGTCTTCCCATGGTTCCCCCAAATTTGCACTAGAAGGAAGCAGAGGCTGAAGAAAAACCACAGTTTTCAGGATATTCCTGTGGCTCTGGGCACCAGGACATCCAGGACCAAGTCCCTTATGCCTTGCCTGAAATTCAAGCTCTCCTCAGATTCCATCTCTGTATGCAGAACCTGTGGCAGAAAAGGTGAGTGAACTGTGCCAGAAATTTCTGAAGCAGCTGGTGCCTGTAGTAATCATGGGATAATTAAGTCTGGAAGGGACCTGAGGAGGTCTTGATTGCAAGTACTGCTCAAGCAGGTCAGCAACAACTTATGATGAGCCTGCTCAGCTCAGTTCAGCTCATCCATGCTGGATGTGATTAACTCTCTCTTTCCTCACAGGATGAAACAAAGCTGGGATGGGTTTTGTCTCATCATCTCTGGAGAAACAGGGAGCCTTGGTGTCTGCCCATCTAGCCACAGTGTGGGATCAAAAATCCTCTGGGCAAAGTCTTCCTCCTGGTGTACAGAGCCAGGGGAAGCAAAGTGTCCTGAAATCTTGGTGTCAAAGAGAGGAGAGGAGCTCTGAGAGGGGTAAGTACCTCTCCTCACAGGGCAGCAGGCAGTGATGCTCCTCCTCTCTTCACAGCAGCTTCTCAATATGTGTGCCCTGGATTATGATTTGCATATTCCTGCTTTAAGGAGGGGCTCCAGATTCAGAAATTCAGCCAGCTGATCTGGAACAACCAGACATCAGCCAGGTACATGCAGCAGGAGATCTCAAACTCATCTCAGTGCAGGCATGTGGCACTTGGGACACAGCCCAGGGGTGACAGAAGGGTCAGTCAGTGTTAACAAGAAAATAAATAACAAATGGAAGAAAGAAGACAGAGAATCTGGCCACCTTTCTTAAGTCTTTAAAAGCAAGCAATGTGTGTTCAGGACTTTTTCTGGGGACTCAGAAGCCATTCTGATCTGATGATACATGAAGGTAGCAGAGAGGGGCTCAGTTTCTGCAGGATTTGGACATCTGTCATTCAAAATAAACTGCATACTTCAAATTGCTTCTCTGTTTGATACAGAGGAATCCTTTGGCAAGTGAAACATTTTTCTGAAGCTGTGTAGACAGTACCTTTCCAAGCACCAGCTGCTTTAAAAAGGAACCTCAGCACCATCGATGAAGTTCTCACTCCAGCATAACTCTGTGCACAAGCTCCAAACCTTGATAAATGTCATTATTAGTACTGTAATATCACATCCACCAGCAGTGGATATCACAGAACAGCAGCAGAACAGCTTCATTTTTATGACCCTCCCAGCCAGCCTGCATTTGAACAGGACAGGCCCTGTGCAAACAGGAGGATGCACAAATAAATGCAAACTCACATGGTAATGGAAAGCTGCAGCAATCTCAGACTCAAACCCATCAGTCACTGCTAGAGGATGGCACAGAGAGGAATGCTACATGCTCCAAGACCTTCAACCTATTGGAGGTTTTTTCCACTGTGAAATCAACAGATCTCTCCATCATGTACAAACCTTTTTCCTTGTGTTGAATGCAGCAGCCACTTCTGCTCAAACAGCCGAGGAAAAGTTTTTTCCAGAGTTTTAGGTACAGATCAAAGCAGCATTCTCCATTCCTTGTTTTCAAAACCAGGTGAACAGGCTTGGCTAAAATAGTAGCAATTTTACAGTGCCAGCCTTACAGCTGTGTTTGTACAGAAGATGAACCCAGGCAATTAAAGACTGAAAAAATTATCAGCAATTAAATACAGCCTTGCAATTTCCAGGAAACCGAGGTAAAGAAAACACTATCTGACACATCTATTGTAATCCACACACAGCTGTTTGCAGTGTTCTTCATATCCTGGATAAATACCAAAGCTATTTTTGCTCACAGGTTTTGTTACCTAGCTGTGGCTGTCTCATTTTGCAATGAAAACAAGAAAACAGCTCCCTTACACCTGAGATCTCCTGGAGCTTAATATGCATAGCTTGTAAATGCAACTTTTCCTGAAATGAGGACAATTGTGGAGCTTTACAATGGGAAAATTGAAATCTTGAAATCTTGGTGTCTGTCACAGATGGGAGAAGGGATGGTACCTCTCTGCCAGGGCAGCAGGCAGTGATCCTCCTCTTCCTCCTCTCTCCATAGCTACTTCCCAACATATACCCTGGCACCTACAGCTTCCCAGGCCACACTGCTGCCTAAGCAACAGCCTAATCTTTCCTTTCCCTCATTGCTAGGCTTTTTCTTACTACCTTTATCTGTACCCTTCAGGAAAAGCAGGAGCCAAGTCCCTAATGATTTTACAGCAGCCCTGATCCTCTCTCACAGTGTCAAGCCCTGCACAGGATCAAAGCTGTTTAACTTGTCCCTGCAAGTGGAAGGCAGGAGGCTTGGGAATCAGCTGTGGGACTGAGGTCACTTCATATGGGGAGATTTTCTCCAGGGGGATGGCTCTGCACCCTCCTCTCATGGTGCAATCTGACCCCATTTCAATACATTTAATTTTTCCCTGATCTCTATTTTTCTCCTCCTCTTTCCTGGCAATGTGCTGATAACACACATTTGTGACTGAAACAGGAACATCTAACAAGGCTTTCAGAGCCACCTCTCCTCCTCTTGTACTTACACCACTTTTCCCACTAAGTTCATCCATTCAAATTTCCCCTCCCTTTCCATCTGGCATTATTAGGGGTCATTTATTAGGGCCAGCACAGTAAATACATTGTTATATAGAGGCATAGCCACTTAATAGGAGGGAAAACACGATTCAAAAAGTTTTGTTCCTTACATAAATACACATGTGTGTGACTTCCTGCACCCAATACACAAGTGGTGTGTAGATGGGAGATCCATGGCTTGCCACAGGGTGGTTTCACTTGAAGTCCTGCTTACAATGGCAGATGAAACATTTCTCTGTTTGTAAGATCCCCAAGGATATGTGTGGCTCTGCCTTCCAGCTCCATGCAATCTCAAAAAGCATTTGTCCTTCAGAGAGGGGAGACCACCAAGGGACCATGAATTACAATGGCAAACTACAAACAAAGGAGGCAGGAAAGGAAGATGTGCTTTCAGTGGGCATTTAGAGAGAGGAATGATGGCTGAGACACCACAGCCATGGTCCAGCAGATGATCCAGGGAAGCAGGCAGGTACACAGTCACTGAGGCTGAGGCAAGCTATTGAGAGGAGCTGTGTTTGTAACATGCATTGCAACCATCCCTGTCCAGATGTTCTTGTTTTGCAGGTGACCAGTGACATCTTGCAGTATCATCCTCTGCTTAATTACATTCACTGAATAAGGAGGAGGCAGCTGACTTCAAACCTACCACAAAACCAGGAAAATCAGATTACCATTAGAAAACTGGACAAACTAACAATTTGGGAGGGTATTATTGTGTAACAGCTAATCCTTCCTCCTGCAATGATTAGGTATTTATTTGGGACACTGAAATGTGACTTCATTCCCAAAATACTACTCATCTCTGAAGCTCCTGGGCAGTATTCTTTTTTTCTCTCAGTCCTTGAAGAAATGCATCAAAACTTCAGCCCACCCTCAGACTGTGTAGCTCATTCCTCTTTATTCTCTCTGTGTCTGTGGCTTGTAAAGTGCACCTCAGTGACCGTGACACCGATATTTCTGACCTCTAAGATTGTCAACCACACTCATACACAGAAAAAAATCCCATAGCCAAGCATCTGCCAGAATAAGGATCTCCAGTCAAGAGGGAGGAGAGAGAGCAAGAAGGTTCCATCATCTCTTACAAATTAGTGAAACACCTCGTTCCATCCTTCCAACAAAGTTGTTCATCAAAAGCTCTGATGCTGCCAATTACACATCCCTTTCTTATGAAAGGGATGGATTTGTATGGATTTTCAGTAAAGTCCCTAAAACAACAAAAATAACAACTTCTTTCCCCACTTTAGCCAATTCTAATGCTGAAAATCGGAGTTTTGGACTTGGAATTGAATCAGGAAAAATGGATAAACATCAGGAAGCCATTGTGCAGCTCACATCTCCCAAAGTTATTGCAGTGCCTCTCAAATGAAGAAAAAAGGAAAAGGAAAAAAAGTAGGAGGGAAGGAGAAAAGCAGGAAAAACCCTGCTTTTTGGCTTAAACACTACAGCAAAATATATTTGTCTGCAATGGCCAGGAACTATGCTGAGATATACCCTTACCATTTGCCAGTGCCACCAGAACAGAACAGTTTCCTTTTTCCCCATTGTACATGCCCAATTACATGTTCAGCCACAATTAAATTACTCCTATCCTGAAAATAAAAATTGTGGCTTCACTCTGATATTTTTTTTGATTTTTTTTTTTTTTAACTTCTGCCAAAGACTCTGGATCTGCTGGCAAGCTTCCATTCCACCCCTAATACAGACTTTGCTTACAGTACAGGAAGGAATGATTCTCTAACCCCGTGCTCCAGCTACCAATCTGCTGGGGTGCTGCACTTTTTAATATGGGGATCTAGCATTTGTCACTTGTTCCAGACCACAGTTATGGTGAAAAGCTTCCTTCTGTGTCTAACACATGCACATGTACTGACACAATTCATCTACAGCTGAAGGTGGAAAATAGAGGTGAGTGTACTGAGCTTTGTGCTGCTGGCAAATTCCATCCTCAGCACAGCTTTCTGCATATGGTCTGTAATTGCTGGGCAAGCCTGGTACTGGACTTGCACGTGGCCAAAAGGGTTAATTTACCACACAGAGGTTTTCAGAAGACACCTTGTTCTTCACAATACTCTCTGTAGTTGTTATGTGCCTCCCCTGACCCAAACCACTGCTGAATGATTCCCTACAACAACTGGGAGAAAGGCTGCGTGCCATCAAAAGGAGTGACAAGCCATATCTTCAAAGCAAGCCATGAATTTGGAAAGATTTACACAAACCTGTGTTCTTATTTCCTCCAGGAGGCAAATCCTGCCCAAAGCAAGCTCACTGTAAGAACCCATGCCTGACAGTACCAATAGTCTTTGTTGTCACCTGTTGACGTTCCTGTGCAAGTTATGAGGCAATTTCTAAAATTCACACTTAATCCCAGTGTCTGGTGCTGTTGAACAATTCAGCCTTCTGTCAGCAGCTGTCTGTGCTCAGCCACTGAATGGCTCCTAGTCTGCACAGAAAAGTCATTATTTATAGCCCAGCATGTTTTTGGGACAGCCTCTTCACATTCCCTTTGATAAACAGTTTCAAGCAGGGCACAAGAGACAAGAGGTGATCGGAGTCTGAACACACACACACACACACACAGTGCTTAGAATCATTTCCTCTTCAGGCTGCTACAGGACATGAGTTTCCCAATAGAACCTTCCAACCCCTGGTTTTAGTGGTGCAGGAAAAGGCTGAATGCCCCTCTCCCACCCAAGCATGAGCATATCATCTGGGAAAAAACTTGGAATGTAGGTCCAACAGAGCAGCTTAGCTGTACTGGCATTTTCCCTTCCACCCCTCCTGACCAAAGTGAGATGGCTGAGCAGAATCTCTTCTCCTCCTAGCACCTGGGAAAATGCTGGGGTTTCTCAGAAAGTGTCCCCACATATACAAAATGCACAACAAAATAATCAGTTTTAGGTAAAAAGTATGCCAAAGATGCTCTTTGCTTTAGCCTGAGTACTTCAGTAACTGGAGCACAGCAAGGGTAGTAAGGACCTGGATGCATATAAAATCACAGTTCCTGCTATTTGCAAGCAGAAAAAGGAGGCCAGTAAGCTGGAAAGAGAGGTTTTTCCCTCTGGACTAAGTGGTTTCTGCAATTCAGATGTGGTGCTACCCCCTTTTGTGGTGAGCTGCTCTTTATATTCTCCAAGCTGTACACTAATTTGACAAAGCATTACTGCATATCACAATAGTGGAGAATAGCACTGGCAGGTGCAATCCCAAGACTTTTCTTCATTTTAAGGAAAAAGTAACCTTGGTTGCAATCCAGAAGGACAGCAGAGATATAGGGGAAGCTCCTTGACAGCTTCTAGCCCCACTCAAGCAGGTTCATTCACTATTCCACCACCCTGCATTTCTTTGCCAGCACATGGAAAAGCAGAGCTGCAAAAGATTTCTCTGGCAGGGGAACCAGTGAAGCTCCCCTGGAATCTGCTCAGCAGTGACTCCGTGCTCCAGGAGGAGTGTGAGGCTATTCCTCTGCCCAGCTGACTGTGAGGACACTTTTGGCAGAGGAAAGTGACATCTCTTCTAATTGAACAGATCACAGGGGCTGGTCAGAGAGGCTGTACCAGTGGAAAAACACATCTCGGTCACTCAGGGACACTTGGTGTTTAATTGTGCTGCTTTAAGGGGACAGGTCATTAATCCAGAGATTGTCCTTCCCTTGCACAGGTATTTTTTGCATCAGGCTTTCCTAGTTTTTCAAAGCAAAATGGCTTCAATCAGTGCAAAATCCTGGGATGACCCTGGGGATCTTCACAGGCCAATCCTGAGCTTGGTTTGGGACCCCACTTTCCCAGAAAGAAAAGCTGGTGACTTCAATTTCTTTAGAAAGTCACAGCCCCCACTGCACCAGCTGTTTGCCATAGCCTTCCAAGCTAAAGCAAAGCATGTGGAAATCATGGCTAATGTGGGATTTCCTCAGAGACCAGGAATGTTTTAGTAAGGCTGCTGAATCTCATAAATCACAGACACGGTGGCAGTGCACATCTCAACACAAACAACAAGCATTCTTCTTCCAGGTCTGAAAAACAGCCCCCCAAGCCCAGCTCTCAGTGCATGTGTGTGCACTTCAAGTCTCTGGAGTGTCCTTCAAGTCTCTAGAATAATCTCACACCTTATGAGTCATATACAGTCAGCCCTTATGAGTCAAGCCTATTATTTGTGAGCATCATTCTTATGCTTTTTCATTTGGCTATAAAAAGAGAAGAAAGATAACACTGCTGCCTCTCTAGATGACATTACTGAGCTTTCTTTTCCAAAAACAGGAAAGGTGGGGTCACTATGAGTGAAATCCATTCCCCAGATGTGTACTCTGGGGCCTCAATCAGGCTAGAGGTGAGCTTGCAAAAGCAATTTGTTTTGGTGAGAATTTAATGTGACACATCTTTGGTACCTCTGTTTCCAGATCTGTACCTCTGCCTGCTCCTTTCAGAGGTGGGATCTGGTGGTGGGACCCATGCTGAGCAGACCAGGGAGGGACTCATCTGCTTGATGATTTAACACCAGCCATGGAGCTCCAGTCAAGGGGGAGACTCAAGTGCAAGGAGATGACTGAGAAGCAGCAAAAGGAACAGGGAGAGCCCAGAATCCTGGAGGTGCAGGAGGATGCCAGCATGTTGGTGAGGATTTTGGTCTGTGGCCGTGGGAGAAGGACAGCCCAGCTCTGAATCCCAGTCTGTCCCTAAGAGCTGGGATTGCCCATCCACAAGATTCCTGATGGTAGCTGCCCTCCCTCTAGGTTACAGACCACCTACAAATCTGTTCAGTCACCTGCACAGGCTATGAAGAAAATGTACATTTTATTTTCATTTGAATTACAGAAGCCTTGCTGCCCTCTGAATGATTTCCTGCATGTGACTGATGAAAAAGCTCCAAACAAGTGCTTCTCTGAGTCATGTACCTTCCCTCCTTCACATGCTAGCTACCTGTCAGATTACAATTACAGCCCCATTAGTCTGGGATTCTTTTGGATGGAAGAGGAATGCTTTGAAGAGCAGAAACCTCCAGTGGTCTGCATGCAGTGAGGGTGACCCTTTATTGCAGTCTACTTCACATAAAGCTGTAAACCACACACATCTTTTGATATAGGTGGAGTAAACTACAGCCATTTATTCCCAAAACATCACATAGCCTTTCCCGAAACCAGTTTTGCAGTTTACACTAAAAATAATCCCATGTGACCTTTGCAGGCCTACCTTACCAAGAATCTCTAGTCATTCATGCACTCAGTTATTAGGGCTTTAGATTAGGCTGATCATAATTTACACACTGAGACTGTCTTACATCACCTCAACCTACTAAAATGGCACATTTTCCCCCAGAAAGGGGCATGTTATGTAGCCCAAGTCATTTAGGAGATGACAGCCAGCATCAGGAATTCCATTAGCAAAGAAAATGCACATAGGCAAAGAAGACCAGGGTTTGGCTTTTCTAATGGCTCAAATTTTGGTTTCATTATGAGATATGACCTTTTAAGTTTATTGGCAAGTACTCCCTTCTCTCCTTCTTCTAGCACATAATACAGACTTCATTATTTCCAAGTGTCTTGCCTTTGCCTGCATTAAAAACCCTCTCTCCTCTCCCCAGCCTTGAATAGTTATGAGGCTGCAAAATCAGTTTTATGAATAGGTGTGACTTTGAATGCTTACACTGCAGATGTGACCTCAGGGTACAATGGAGATGCAATGTCATCTGCTGGGAAGTAGGCAAAGAGGAGAGCTGGTGAGCAGTGAAGAGACATCTCAAACACAGACATGACTAAAGCATTTTCTGCTCAGTTTGTTGTTACCAGGTTGTTTGAAAAATGTGGAATCCTGCCTTTACATTCAGAGCACACAGGCTGGATTTACAGACACCTCACACTGTCCATTTGACAGTCCTGGATTTTCAGAGGTCCCTCAGCACTGACACTGCAGATTTTTTATTGCCTGGACTATTTATGCACTCAGCCCCTCTTGAGTGCCTTATGAACCCATGTTAATACAGCATCCTCAATTTGCAACTTTTTTTTATTTCCAGGTTGAGGATTTCTGCAAGATCCTTACACCATTAATGTGTTACAGATCACCACTCTGTGGTCCCCAGCTGTAGCCTAATTGTCCCTGGGTTTCTCAGCACGCTCCCTCTGGGGCTGAGGGCACAGGGATGCCAGCACTGACAGCCAGGATTTGGATCCTGGAGGAGGAACAGATGTCCTGAAAGCCCCAAGGCCTGGGAAGCAGCAAGTCATTAGTGACTCCTGAGCAGCAAGGGAGCCTGACACGCTGGGTTTGCTTTACCTTGGCAGCAAGAGCAATTGTGGCTTTTCAAAAGACACTGAGCGATGTGCTCAACCAAACCACTTGGAATAAACGGCACAATAAAAGTGCAGAACCCCACTGTTGCTCCTTCTCAGCCCCCTTGCTCAGAGCAGAAGGCAAAAGGCAGCAGGAAACATCCTGGAAGCGCTATAAAAAGTGCCCAAAAGAAAGAGCAATGCACCTGTGACCCCTGCTAGGGCTGTCACAGCCTGATGTGAGGCCAGCTGCAATCTGTGTCCCTGCTATCAGCCAAACTTCTTCCAGCTCTGCTGCAACATCTGCTGGGTCTGACCTGAGTCCCAGGTATGGGGCTGCCTTCTCCAAGGGTCACAGGCTGCAAAAGAACACCAAAACAGGGGGCTTCCATTGCACTGCCAGGATAAACGTTCCTTGCAGAAAACAGAGAAAATCATGCCCCTGTAAATGACAAATGGCATTAGGAGAAACTCCTTCTGTTCCTTCAGCCTCCTCTCTCCATACCTGATGTACCTCACCTTAATTTCAGCTCTCTGGCAGTGACACCAGCACTCTGGTTGAGAGAAAACAGCTGAAAATGGGTGGCTTTTCTCTTCTTCTGGCTCTGCTGACCAGCAGAGCTGAAAACTGGGGTACTTTGAGCAGTAGAAATGAATTCGGGGATTTGATGGTTGTTTCTTCCTTAATAAACACAAAAACACATCAGAGGGCTGAACTTTTGCTTTGCAAAGTGACACTATCATATTTCTTCATTGCTTTATTTCATATTTTTCCTACCCCCAACTAACTTTAACACTCTTAAGAAGCACAAAAGAAGAAAAAGGGAAAAAAAATATTTTGTGTAACTTTATGAGATATTTAATGAGAATATTTCTCTTTTTCTTCTTCCTTTCCAGATATTTAATGTTAACCAGGAGCTGCTCCAGAAGTGCATTTTTTCAGAATGAAACTCACAGTGTTTTTTCTATTATGATCTCAGAGGTGCTCAGACTTGAGACCCCATATTCTAAACTAAAAATACTTAAATGTTTAAAATCGCAGTGTACTTAAAAAAATGTGGAAAAAAATTAAAATAAAATCAGAATAGAAAATTAAGAGGGTTTGAATCCCTGCTAGAAACATCCCTGGCAGCTTTCCAGCCCCTGTGTTTTGCATTTCCACGCCAGGTGATTCCTCGTGATGCTCTCCAGTGAACGTGACATCCCGGCCATGGCTCATCCCAGCTTGGCTCACACACCATCCCCTGCCAGGCACTTGGTTTGTGGCACTTGGACAACAAAGCAAGGTACACACAGCTCTGTGTGGGTTTCTACACACACACACACCCATCCTCTCCTACATTTTTATCGGTGTTCAACAGAGAATCATTTGGCTTTGCGCTCTTTATGGACAATTAACACCTAAGTTTGTTTTGTAGACAAAAGGACTTTGCATTCATTTTGTTGACAAACTGTCTCAAAATCACTGAGGAGACTCTGTTTGACAGTCCTGGCACATACTTGAGAAAATGCATTCAGTTAACTGTCCAATCAGTTATGCAGACAAAATGAATTTCATCATCATTCTGTCAACAAAATGCTAACTTGCTTAAATTGTTCTCTCAACAAAACAAATTAACTTAAAATCCTTTTGTCCACAAAATAGATTTGAGTGTTTAGTGAAGCCTTGTAAATACCATAGTCTGTTAGCTTATCTTGTGCAACTCAAACATTTGGCTGAGTGGAGTCAGCAGGCCCTGTCCTATCAGGCAGAGCTGGTCTCGACTCTTTCAGCTCTTCCATTCTCTGTGAGGTCAATCCAATAAAGCCACCAAGCACCTGGGCTGTATCACATGGAGCCAACCAGAACCCCTGGAGGGACTCTTTTCCTTTTTGTTTTTTTTTATTTAATCACTAGCAACTGGCAGGAAGAATTTGGCATTAAGTGTAGCAAGGCTAAACAAATCAGTCTGTTCCTCAAAAGAGAGACTTCATCCTTAAAGCTGAAGTTGACGTGGAGTTTCCATGACAAACCTCCTGATAAAATAGCAACTTAATGAGGGACTGCAGCTGAGATATCTCAGTAGATTTCATATTGTGACCATGAAACTGTAATTACTGTGCTTTAGATATCATGTGTCTAAAGTCTATTACGCCTACAGAAAATTTCCTTCTGCTTTTTCTGTGTTGCTCTGAATTCGAGTTTAAGTTCACGTATTCACATCCTGCTCAGAACCTAACTCAGAGAATGGAACTTCACTGTCATATGGATTCAGCTCTGAAATGAATGAAAACCCCTAAAGTAAGTGTTTTATTTGTTTTTAACAAGTTCCTTCTCTGGAACCACTCTTTACCAACCACTGCCTCCCCTATTGTTCAGCTGCATTTCAACAACAAAGAAACACAGAGAGAATCGTGCCTATGTTTTTAGTGATGTCAGTCAAGGAATTTTTCAGGCTGGTGGAAAAATGAAACTCTTCCATAAGCTTTTGCAATATTCTTTCACTAGTGTAAACAGGGTTTTTTGTCCTTTGTTGGGGGTTATTTTGGTTACAATGCAGTTAAATTCCAGGAGTCTGGAAGGTGTACAGTAACACAAGGAAAGTTAATGCAACGCTTTTTATGCCCATGAAAAGAATAAAAATGCATTCAAATGCAAATGCAGCCTGTAAGAATGGACAAACCCCTACGTTTTTCCCATGAATGTCTTCATTTTGCTAAAGACCAACTTAGTCTCGAGCGAGATGAGTGCCTGTGTGTGTGTGTGCAGGTCCAGACCCTGGAAAGCCTGCCTCTGCCTGAAGTCTTACTCAGTATTTGAGACACTTCTGCCTTGTTCCAGCACTCACTGAAGGACAGTGTGCTTATTAATCCCTTCAGAACCACATGTTGTAGCCCCAGAGGGATGAAGCCTGCTGCAGTGTCTATCCTGACTTATGGGAATTTAACAGAGTATCTAAAACTGTGCCATTGTTCCCTACAGCTCTTATGGGCAACATTTTTTTCGTCTGTGACATGCTCTGAATATATCAAGCATAGCAGAAGGTCTAGCAGGGGATTTTCCATGAAATTTCTGTGTGCTAGACAGCCAGGTCCTCCTGAATTTCAGTAGATCTGGGTCTCTAAGTGTCACAAAGCTTTTTTTGACATTTCCAGCCTAAAAGGATGCATTCTGCTGACTACATTTCAAGAAAAATCAACAGTAAACAACTGGGGAACCTTGTAAATAAATCCCTGCAAAAAAGCCTAGAAAACAAGCACAAGCATCAGCCTAGTTAGAGGATTCCCTGGCAGACAATAAGAGAGCTTTTTTAGGGAGCCTGTGGCAGGGAAATCAGATGTTCTTTTACTTTTGGCTGTCATGAAAGTGCTCTTGATCCACCCCACATGACAGAGCACAGCACTGGCCAAGGCCACAGCACCAAATAAAGCTCGAGCACTTCTCAAGTTATTTGAGACCAGCTTCTTCCTCTGTACTGGCTCTGCAGTGTAATGTAATGTAATGGCTCCTGTCTCCCAAATAGGTCCAGAAGGAGCAATGCATTAGAGGGAAAGAAACAACCCTGCAGGCAAAGCCAGGCAGCGTGGTTGCCAAGTTTCTTTTTTGCAGACAGAGTCAGAGAATATTCTGGGTTGGAAGGGACACACAAGAATCATCACACCCAGCTCTTAAGTGAATGAAACCCTGAAGGCAGCACCTACACAGGAGTCAATTTAATGCAAAGGGAGTAGAGAAAGGCTTTAGGACACATAACACTGCTGTCCTAGGGGTCACCCCTGAGCTCCTCTCACCAGGACATCTGGCAGGGAATGGGGCACTTCTGACTCTGCGTTAGAACTTTCTGAAGCATGCAGCGTAAGCAAAGGGGTGAAGGACCTTGGCTTGCCTTAGCCTGTGCTCAGACTTGGGAAATCTCCTCATCCAGACCTCCAGAACATTTCTACCCAAACCAAAAACACAACTGCAAGGGAGACACAGACGGGGATGGCTCTGGAGGAGACCCAGCATGGGGACAGCAAGGAAATGTGGGAGTGGAGAGCTGAAAGGCACATGGCTCTGTTTGTTTGTTCTTTATCTCAGGTATCTCAAACTCTCCAGCACCTCAACTTGGAACTCCCCTTTGTGAAGGGGAACTTTGGAAGACAGAAATGGAAATATATATATAAAATATATATGAAGAAGGGAGGGGAGGGAAAGGAGTGATTCACTATTATCTCTTACATATCATTACACATTCAATAATTCCAAGCTAATATATTTTTCTTCATTGCTTGGATAATAAATCATCATTTGGTTCAAAAAGGGGAGTACCTGGATGGAGCAGCAGCATTTCTGAAAAATACTCTTGGCAGATGAATGGCAGGAAAATTTATGGATAATTCAGTTGCCTGACTGTCCTGCCTCCAGGAGAGAAGTCTGTGCCAATATCTAAACCTTTCCTGAAAATTCACACAGCAGACACTGTGTGTACTTGATGGAGTGAGGTTTTTACACTTCCCTTGGCTTCACTTTTGTTATTCCTCCTTTGGCAGCCTGCAGAATATGTCATAGCAATGCAAAAGGGTTAGGAAAAAGCTATCAAAGATGCCACTGAGCCTGAACTAGCAGGACTGTCTCTAGGACTTGTCTACATGAAAAATATACTGCTGTGTTCCCCACTTAGCCAGAGTTGTCCAATCAATCAGAGATCTTTCAAGGGTCACTGGTATTTGTAAGAGTTTTCAAGTACAAAAAAATGATCATCCAGTCTACCATCAGCTTGCTGTTTTCTAGTTTATCTTCATTTCATCTCCCAGATTTTTTTTTTCTCAAGCCAACTCTTAATATTTTTCCCCTGTATAAGCAGAGTTATTTCACTCTTCAGCTGGTGCCTTTCAGTCATTCTTCATTTTTCTCCCATTAGACTCATAGCTGGGTGTAAATCTGAAAATCTGGCAAAATGTTGCAGGAGAGGGGGGTGAGGCAGCTGAAGGAAAAGGTGTGGCAGAAGGCAGTGCAGAGGCAATCATTACTGCAATAAGGGCAGACAGGCAGAAGTCAGGCCCCATCTTTTCTATTGATACTCACTTCTGAAAGGAAATTGCTGTCGTCTTTTATGAGCAGCCAAAAGGACCCCACATCTCACCAAGCCTGGAAAAGTGTAACTCCCCCTTGCAGAGTCCACTGCTTCTGGTGGAAGGGCATCAACAAGCACTTCTTCCAACAGGAGCATGCCCTGGAAACACAGAGGTTCTCATCTGGGAAAACTGCCTGTTCTAAGTGGGAGGACAAAGTACATCTCCACACCAGGCTTTGTGTTTCCGCACTGCTCAGCTGCCAAAAACCTCAGACAGAGATGGACGCAGAAAAAGACTTTTTCTTTAGGAGAGCCAGCTAACTGGGGAAGCAGCTGAACATATGGGCTAGGTTGTCAGTGAAAATTAGACAGCTACTTCTGAAGGAGAGGAGGAGAGCCTCCCTTGGCAGGTGGCAGTGTGTCCCACCTCCTCCCTGTGCCAGCACACACCAACCGCGCTCGGGGAACGCCGCTTCCCTGGCAGGGATTACAGGGACAGCCTGCACCAGCAGCTCATCTGCTGCCATCTGAAGTAGAAAGAAGTGTGTTCATTGCCTTTGAAAACCAAGGCTTTATTTCCTGCTGGTGTCCTGTTCCTGGTGGCAGTATGGAGAGAACAAAGCCAGTAAAGCCAGCGTGGTCTCTGAATTTCTCTCTGGGAGATGTTTTATCTCCTACAGCAGTGCCCAGATTTCAAGGGTTACACGAGACACAGCGCTGTAAAAAATCAAACTCAAGCTTCCTCCCAAACTGCATTCCCATTGGGCACTAACATCCAAAGCATTAAAGACTCCCAATGACTCCCTACACAAAGGAAGTGTTTCCCAAAGGAATCATCCAAGAATACCAAGAGTTACAAACCAGTTTATCTTTTGTTAGAAGTGAAGTTGTTTGGGCAATAAATGCAGTAGAGTAACTTCATCAATAACATCAGCACAACACTCTGGTGGGTCACATTATTTTTGGAAAAATCTCTGTCTTCCAGACATGTTTCCATATAGGAGACACGTTCTCCAGGGTTGTTTTGCTCACTAACTCTTGCAGTACCCTCCCCAAAAATTTAATATCCATAATTACACTGGGACATGAAAGGATTGATGCCAGCTTGAGCATCTCTTATCAAGCCCCTCAGCAGTGAGATACATTAGGTGTTCTTGAATTTGAACTGTTTTCATCAATGAGACTAGCACAGCTGGGAAGAAATGGGGATCATAGCCTTTACCACCCTGCACTGTGTTTGCACCCTAAAATCTACATTCCCTGGGTGCCAAACAACATATTTAGAGCCACTTTGGCCTTATTGCAATTGCTTGTAGCTTAAGAATATATATTTCCCTTGCCCTCATCCCCAGCTGAAATACCTTCTGTGGAATAAACAAACATTTCACACATCTCTCTTTGTGATTTAGGATGTGAGGGTGTTCCACACCTGATGCAGAAAAGTGTCTGCTTTGAGTTTTCAGCCAGGCATGATCTGTCAGTGGATAGAAATCTCATCTCTGAAGCCCTGGGGCCTCGGCCCCAGCAAGTTAATGTAACAGATTCTATTAGCAGCTTCAGAAAGGTAATCTAACACTAGATTAGCATTAAATGGTCCAGCAAAGCAGACTCATGAAGGCATCTGTAAACATCATCCCATGCCCCTGATTGCACAAATATCTGTTTTTTAGGCAAAGAGGCAGTATTTTATTTCGATGCTCTGAGGGGCTGATTTGCTTTGTGTACAAACTACCGCGTGCTTAATGTCTTGGTGAGCTCTTCCCCTCATCAAAGCAAAAACGACTTGATGTATCCTACAGCTTGCTAATAGATGACTAGATAAAGCTAAATTGTGAAATAATCACTGCTGCTCTCATGGCTTTCCTAATATGAGAAATGTGATCAGAAAATAATCTGCTAGTGAGAAGGCAATCCAAATCCCCTTTGGGGAACAGGCTGCAGGAATACAGCACTGAGGATGATATATTAGCATTTCAAGAAGAGCCTGGAATCGGTACAGAGGATGCCACAGAGGAATAGCTAAAATTTCTTTATCTTTTGCTGCTAATATTTCTGAGAAAACTGCAATATTGGGAAATTGCAGAAAGACCAAACACCTTGTTTTAAATGGAATTGGACCTGCAGCTGTGTGTGACCTGTCCAAAGCCTCCAGTATATGATTTTCCCAAATTAAAAGCAGAAGTTTCAGCACTTTGTCAGTGCTACTTATAAATTTTAGGGTAAGGATTAATACTGAGGTCAGCATTTTCAGAAGTGGACATTATGTCTGAGTCACCCACTGGAGACACCTTAGAGTGGTTTAATTTACCACAGATGGGATTTCCATCACTTACCCATCAAATCTCAGAGGGATTGAATAACACCAAAGGCTTTGTCAAAAGATGCCACAAGGTTTCTTAGTTTGGTGTTTCTGTTGTTGTTTTTTTTTTTAATGTGCAATATTTATCCTTCATGTTCATCCTCAAAAGTTTCTTCCATAAAAACAGACCAAGCAATTACGGGCATCTGCACCTACTTTTCATAATAATAAGGAGTTGTAGGGATTTTATATATAGAATGAAATGCTGCATAATAGAGAACTTTATGATAGTAAACAAAGGAGCTCAGGCAACTTTCTAACGAGCTTGAATGATTTATAGCTTCTCAGGCTCTAGAGACACACTTGAAACTCCAATGACTTTCTGCCATGGGCACAGTTAATAAAACTTGAATTTCTAATCTTGCATTTTCCCTAAATGAAAGTTTTCGCTAATCAAAGCATGTACCAAAGTGAGTACCACTGAGTGCTCCAAGTACCCACAAAATAACAGACAGCTCAGGTTACAGCAGAACCATCTGAAAAACACATCAAAAGCATGTACCAAACTGTTCCCATTTCCCTTCTGACATGAGCAAGTCTCCTGGATGGTGTACGATAAAGAAAATTATCAAACGCACACACGGTGTCTTTTAAAGGGAAACAAACACTGAAAGAATTATTTTGGGGGGAAGAAAGGAAAGCTTGTCAATACTTTTTGCTCTCCCCCTCTCTCCCAAAGGCACAGACCTCTTCCTACATGAAAAAAAAAAGATTTATTGCTTTGGCAATGGAAAGCTGCAATAATAGGCCAATGAAAATAGCTAAAGTTGTAGCTACTTTGCCTAGCAATTACACATGTGACAAATTCATTTATCTGCTGGTCCTGCAGCTCAATTTACATCCCCATTTAACAGTTTATTCTGGAAGTGCACTTCACTGCAACAGCAGCAGGGACAGCAAAGGCTGGACCCTCTTGAAAGAAAATGCCCTTTTAATAAATACCTCTGCAATTAATTATGCAAAAAAACCACAGCCAGCAGCAAGCAACAAGAGGGAAAACATCACATTATTTACATGTGGGAATAAAGCATCAGTGTGGAAAGAGGCAGATGATGTAGAAAAGTGAGACAAAAGCCAAGTTAATATTCACAGGAATTCAGGTGAAGGAGATTTAAAACGTCACTTACTAGGAGAACGCTGATGAAAATTAATAGGAAGAGATGGAAGCACCGTTTCTGCATCAGGAGAGAAGAATTTTTCAATGTCTGTGATAAAATGATGATTTATAACTCTTCCCTGAAGAAAATTTACACACTGGCCAAGAGCTCTAGTAAGGTTTAGATCAGGTCAGGGATTTCGTGATCATATTTTGCTTTTGTCAGAAAGCGTTGACTCATCAAAACCACATCTGTTATTTACCACTAAAAGTTTGAATGGTGTTTATTTTTGTCTGGGCTCCTCAGGTCCTGAATGAAACCTCTGGTCAAAAAAAAGAGGGGTGCAGAGTAGAGCCAGCAGCTAAAGCACTTGCCTGCTGTGTAAGAGAGCAGGATGCTGAGCCAAGCTGAGGCAGGAAAGCTGAATTTCAGTGTGTAACATGCAGACATTGTCACAGTGCCACGGTGGTGTCCTGCTCATGCTCTAAGAGAAAAAGCACAGTGTCCCACTTGCTCTCCTCATGCAGAACTAGAAGGGTTCCTAAATCCAAGTAAGGCACAAAGAATGGAAAAGCAGTCCCTCATATGGCGTTATGCAGACAAGGACCATAACCCAAAAGCAACAGCAGACACTCATCCAGTCATTTTAGAAAATCAAAGCAGGGGAATGTCCACTTCTCTTTATTTATTTTTAAATTAAAACCATGATTCCCATTCTGGGAGGGCATCCAGTAACAACTTTATAGCTTTTCTGTAGTTTGTTTGACAGTGTTGTGGTTCATAATTCACTGGGCATGGGTTAAGATGTGCTTCAAACAAGCCAAGAGCAATAGCCAGCAGATTTTCAGCACAAAGGTGGTGTTTTTCCAGCATATGGATGAACCACCACAAGCTCAAAATAAGCATTTAAAATTACTGCCCTGCTATTTTACCAACCCCTGCATCTTACATGACAATAAATAATGTGGTTTTGCACACATGTAGGTGGCTGTGGCTCCCCCAAGCAATTAAGACATAAATCCATGGCATCACATGGTACTGCACAGGGATCACATGCCATCCCATCACAGACTCATGCAGAAGTGATCAGACCTGCTGTTCCTACCAAATTTGAGAAGGGGAGTGGACTGAAGGAATCCACACAAAGGTCAAGAAGGAAGTAAGAAACATGCTGAAACTATTGCATGAATATGAAATATCCTGATGCAATCTTGAGAGTTTATCACTTCTGGGGCTAATCACACTTTACTGAGAGACAATCTTAAAGAGAGAGACAGCAAAAGGATCTTGAGAGGTGGCCTAATATGACTGCCCCTGAAAAAGAGAAATATTTGGCCATGATGCTGGGTATTTTCACTGTCTTGTCCCCATCTGGAAGTTTTAGCATAAAATCAAAGCTTTCTTGGGAACAGGAACAACAGGAGCACAAAGTTTCTTTATTTCATGATCCAGAAGATGTAGTCTCTCAGCATTGCCCTTGTTATTCTGACTTTATACTGCCTAAGGATAAGTTTTGCCAGACAGTATAAATCCTTTCCTGAATGACTTAAAATCTCTCAAGGTATAATTACTGTAACTGGAAAAAAAAAAAATAAAAAAAAAAATTTTCTATCTTACAAGAAAAATGTTCAAGCTGAGATAAACATACAGAGAAAAAGTTTAAATCACAAAGCCCAAATCCTCCCATGCAGCCAGGTTTGACAGACATCATGTGAGATAAGATCATCGAAAAGAGAATTATCAGAGGAATTTTGTCAACCAACTGGAAATGAATTCCATCTGAAATAGTTCTAATTGGCTGTTTTAATGGTAAAGCAATAAGCATATTAGGGGGAATCTGGTTTTAAAACAAAAAAATGATAATTTATTTAGTCTATATAGATTTGCTCAGCTGTAAATCACTGATGTATCAGATAATACTTTGCATTTTGTCTTGAAAAATCACACCAAGTAGAAAATACAATTTTCCTGTGTTATCAGGAGTGGCAGAGGCAGCTGGCTCTCTCCTTGTAATCCTTACTAACATAACTGCATAATCACCTCGCTGAGGACTGAACCTCAGCTCTGAGGGCTCTGTCTTCTGGTTGTTACTTTCCAAAAGCACAGGGAAGATCCTCCCCAAGTGGAATTTGCATCACTAATTATTATGGAATAATTAGGCAGAACAGATGCTGACTTTTGAACTCACTAAGCCTTGTAAAATTCCCAAGGGCTCAGAGTTTTGCTATCAGTGAAATTTTGCTTTCTTTCATAGGGGAACTGGATTGCTGTCACCCAGAAGCCTGTGATGGTACCAGGATTACAGTGACCCACAGTGTAACCCAAGTTACACTGACCCATCTAAATGCTCACAACTAATGCATCTCTCCCAGTGATTTTGTATTTTAGACAGGCTCTGCAGTGTAATATTTAAACAGAGAATATCTATGAGTCAATAATAGGGCTTTCAAAGCACAATAAATGACAGAGTATTATTCTAAAATGCAGTGCAATTTTTAAGAGAGGGATTTTATTTTTTTCAGTGTAGACAGACACAAATGAAAGGTTTTAAAAGAATAAAATCCTTTTGTAAGTTGAGGAAGACTTGCCTACAGTGAGTCTGGCAGTACTTAGTATATTTCTAAGTACATTAAGTAAATCTTGCAAGCAGGAAATGCCTTTACAGATGTCAAAAATTGCACTGGAATACTTAATTAAAGAAGCATTTTTAGAGTCAGATGAAAAACCTGATCCAAGTTCCTCTACAAGCCACTGAATAACCACCACCTGTCTATGACACCAGCAGAGTTTCATGTTCTCCTCAGACACAGAATTGTAGAACCATGGAATGGTTTGGGTTGGAAGGGAGCTTAAAACCCATCCCTGGCCTGGGCAGGGACTCATTCCACTATCCCAGGTTGTTCCAAGCCCTGTTCAATCTGTCCTTGGACACTTCCAGGGATCCAGGGGCATCCACAGCTTCTCTGGACACCCTGTGCCAGAGCCCCACCACCGTCCCAGGGAGAAATTTATTCCTAATATCTAATCTAAACCTCCTCTCTCATTTTGAAGCCATTCCCCTCCTTTCCTGTCACTACATGCCCTTGTAAAAGTTCATCTCCATCTTTCTTTCTCTCCTTCCAGCTTCTCAGCTTAAGCTGGGAAATGCTAAGGAAAACAAGACTGTGCTCAATTACCTGCTCAAGTTTTCATTTCCTGAAAAATAAGAGGGGGAAGTTTTGCTGAACTCACAATCACACACCCAGTGACACTTTCTGAAGGTCTCTGCCAAATGCCCACTCGTCTTTAATGAACAAAAGAAGGGATTAAACTAAGGATAAACCTCAGTTTGGGATCAACATTTACAAGCAGCTCCAGAAAGTCCAAATCAGTGGCTGGGATCAGGAAAGGTCTCTGGTACCTTTGTGAAGGGAGGATCAGGACAATTTAAACCTAATTCCCTTTGGGGAAAGACCTGAACTTCTCCCTGGCAGCAAAATACTTAAGGAAAGTATGAAAACTGAGTACACTGACCTGACACCCAGTGAGACTACTCTGTTCTTCAGTGGTTAAAATGCTCATGAAAAGTAGTGGGAAAGAATTCCAGCAAAGAGCAGGAGAAGGTGGCTGTGGAGAGAGTTCTCTTGGGCTGATGGTGCTTTCCTTTAGGCCACTTCCACTGTCAGTTGGCAGAAATTAGCTTCTTTCTGAACCCCAGACCCAAATTCCCTCTTTTGAAGATCCTCTCTCAACAGCTTACACTAACAGTGTAAAGAGAAGAGCTTCTAAACCACTCATGAGGTGAAAAAGCAAATATCTGTGCACTTTTAATGAAGCCACAGATGATCTGAAATCAATTTGTCATTTATTAATATGGGACCTGTGCCTCTGGAAGCTCTGGATCAGTAAGTCTTGACTCCCACTGCTCCAGAGCTGATGCATCATTTACCTCTTCAGGTCACCAGGATTTTATGAATTAATAGCATGTAATAATATTAATTACATTGTAATAATTGCAGAACAATTACAAAACTAACAGCAAAATCTATACAAGGCCAACCTTGATCCTGTTTGGGAAGCTCCTAGCAGCCCCACCTTAACCTGAGAAACCCCAGATATTTCCAATTCTATCCCTTTTCCAGGACCCAATGCTGCTCCCAGCCTTAGTTTTACCCTTACTAAGCAGCTGCCTCCACAGCCTCGTCCTCCACCTGGCCAGGGGTCTTCTTCTGAGCCCCCACATCCAGCACATCCCAGCCTGGTCTCTGGGCTCCATCTATAAAAATAAAAATCAGTCTTTTGTAGGGGCACCTCATTTCAGTGCCTAACAGCCTTTTACTGGCTGGGTTAAGCCGTGTAAGGGATCAGAATCAAGGCAAATAATTGAGTCTGTGGAACTAATTTCAATTATCAGGATTAAATGTTGTAATTCCCATTTTAAAAATACGACTTCTGCCTTGTTTTTGTAGCCAATAAATCTATGAACAAGTTACAATTATCCAACCACTCATATTTCTATCAGTCTCTTTAAAGCAGCACTTAGAGATTTGCATGCCTCCAAAGTTTTCAGTGCCACCTCTGACTCACAATTTTGGATTACATGGTTCTAGGTGTATCTGTACTTCCTCTCTGCACAGGCAACAATGGGTTTTCTGGTTCAGTTGCTGAAGCACAAAAAGACAGAGTGAAAATAAAAATGACAAAGAATCCTGGATCAAATTTTTTTTTTTTTCTTTCTCTGCAGAAAAAATAATTCCCCCCACCAAATCATTTCATTTGACATTCCATTTGCTCTGTAATGAAATTCTTTGTTCCACATGCGTAAAGGAAAGGAAATGCTAACTCCAATAAAGGAGCAGATGAGAGAAACCTGCTTTTCATCCAGGAGTTCTGACTTCTGTGTGGGTGACAGCACTCTTCAGGAGGGAGCTGGGGAGGGTCTTCAGCACCTACAGCCACCACATTGCAATTTAGCTCGAGCCTGTGTGAAACTAAGTCACACAACTTTCTAATTCTGAGAAATCATAAGGAGGAATCCAAACAAAACAACCTTTGCAGGTGTTGGTTGTCTCCTTGTTGTTTACCTGTAAGAAAGGGTCAAGGTGTTGTGTTCCTGACTGTCCAACGATGGTGATGTGTTGGTTTAATGATCAGTGAGAGTTTTACCTTTTCAGATCTTCTCAGAACTGTCTATAAAAGAAGATCTGGAAGAATAAAACTTTCTCTCTTGTGCAACCAAAGCCAGAGAGCTTGTGTTGTGCTCCTGCTGTTCCTAACACATTGCAACACCCAACAAGCCCACCCCATGCCTGAGAGCTGTCCAAATGCTGCTGGAGCTCTGGCAGGGTTCCCTGGAGAGTCTGTTCCAATGCCTAAGAATGCTTTTGGGGAAGAATCTTTTCCTAATGTCCAGCCTAAACCTCCCCTGACACGACTTCAGGCCATTCTCTTTGGTCCTCTGCTGGTGACCACAGACAAAACATTAAAGCTAGGCAAAAAACCAGCCTGAGACTTGCTAAACTGAGTCAGTACACTTCTAAAGCTCACAGCAGGGTGTTTACTGCAGCAGTTTCTGGCAAAGAAAATCAAACTCAGCTTTGGGGTGGCTGAAAAGGCACTTAACATTTTCCCAAACTATGGTTGTCAACTCGTTCTATACAGTCACTTAGTCCTGCTGAAAATCCATGGTAAAAAATCCATGTTGAGAGGAAATATCTAGGGAAAACAGGGAGACAGGCACATGCAGCCACAACCCTGTAAAAGGAAGGGTTGTCAGGACATTAGGGCATTCAGGCAAGCCACTGACAGCTCCCTGGGAAACTCATATTTCCCAGGAATTTTTACGGCACAAGAGAGAAAGTTTTATTCTTCCAGATCTTCTTTTATAGACAGTTCTGAGAAGATCTGAAAAGGTAAAACTCTCATTGATCATTAAACCAGGTCTGTTACTGCTGACCTCAGCAGGGACAGGATGGTCTTCCTCAGTGGAAGAAAAAAATAATAAAGCCCAACACCTTAAGATTTGCCATGATGCCAAACACAAGTTAATGCCTGCTCTTTCTTCTGGCCTCTCCTACTGCTTTATTGCCAGACAATTTTTCACTGCCCAAGATTTACATGTTTCAGTGTGTTGTTTTTTCAGACTGTACTAGGAGACACACAGTGGACACAGCTGCTGGGCCTGATTGCTCCAATGACAGCTCTCAAAAAGTTTTTTTGATGTTTCCATCAAAAAATAGTTTCTACCATCCATGATGATGGAAGAAAACCTAGAAATGTGATTATTTTTTATCCCAAGAAGTTCACCAAAAGGCAAAGAAACCAGCTTGATCCCAGAAATCACCTCCCAGTACTCGCAGCAGAGCACATTAGCACCACTGGGAATTTCTCTTGGCAGCCTTGTCTCCTGATCAGTCAAACCTCTCACATGGGAAAAGTTCTCTGAATTCCCAAAGTGCACATGCAAAGCTCAGGAAAAAAATCAGGAACTCAGAATATTTTTTTAAACTTTCTTCTCCTGCACACACACATTTCATGTCTGCATGCTCCAGCAACTGAAGATAAACTTTGGATAACAAATGTGACTTACACACTAATGCCCCACCTATTTCTCATTATATCTCCTCACTGTGTGTTCTTCTATTCACAGCAGTTATTCAGATTATTTTGTCTTGTTTTACCAGCCCTCCCTGTGCATGCAAAGGAAATAAATTAGCAATTCCAAGAGGTGTTTTGAAACTCTTATCTCAGCCTCCTCAGATTTGCCCACTATTAAGTTTCTTATGGCATTATGCAGCATGAAGGTGCAAAAAAAAACTGGGAGCACTGTCTTCATTCTCCATTGTTACTGATCCCTTAGTAGTGAGAAATTAGAGGGAGCATCCAGCCAAGTCTTGACATGCTGAGAATTGTACAATTGTTCATCTGAACCACAAAAGAGCACATTTTGAAGGTGCTTTTGTTTCGTGCAGTATTAAGATCACTACGTAGTATTTTTTTATAATGTGTTTTAAAAAAACCATCTTTCCAGGACACTGAGACTTCAGTAATAATTTTGTGATGCAATGTTTTATCAGAATATAAATCATTTAGAAAAGTTGTTTGTTTTTTTTTTTTTAAGAAAGAATTTTTAGAAAAACATTTCCTACAATTCCTCTTTACACAAAGCATTTAATTCCTCTCTACACAAAGCTTTCAGATCAGCAAGTCAAATTGCTCTGACAGCTTGTGAGGCAGTGTTTAAATTCCTATTCCTTGTAAATGGCACAAGATAAGTAAAAAGTTTTTTATTACATATATATGGATTTAGAAATCACATTAATTCATTTGGAAATAACCTATTATTTACTAATGTATAAATAACCACTCAGCTTTACAAGCAGTGCATATCTTAATGAAAACAAAGTAAACCAAAGCCATCCCATTAAGTCACTGCAAGTTTCACAGGGCTCTGTTTGCTCCAGAGGATGGGGCTCCTCATGAAGAATTTTAAATCAAACAAACCACAAGAGTGATAGGGGTACAAACACCAAACTTCTTTCCCTGCATTAAATTCTGCACAGCTTGGGTCATTTCCATGCACAAACTAAAAGGGAACAACATTTTTTTGTGTGTTTTTCACGAGAACCTTCATTACATTGAACTGATACAAATTCTTATTTGTGACATTTTTTTCTCTCCTCCCTTTTTTGATAGGTCTGTAAAGCTAATAATCAATATCCTCATTAAATATCTGACCCAAATACAATGTCAAGTGAAATATATATGCAATAAAATCGAAGTGATCATATAGTTCTGAGAGATGATGAAGACCTAGCTTGTCAAAAGATTCCACCCCATCCATCTCTCAGATCCCTACATATTGATACCCATTAGCCCTCACAAATATTACCAGACAAGAGCAGAATGAAAAGTTGTACAACAGAAAACCAGCACTTTGCTCAATATTTCCAATTAAAACCACTGGTAAAAAATAAAATGTATAACTGCAACGTGAATATACAAACCTGGATATGTTCCTTTATAGAAAATGATAGTTACAGATAAAAAGATAAATATCTTTCCAGATGCAAAACCAGAACAATCGTTAGTATTATCCCCACAAGATCAATACCAATCATGCACTGTAGCCAAGCAGGAATAGCTGATAATGATCAGGAAGTGCTAGATTCAATTCTGCTTTAGTGACAGCAGTGGTAAGTCAATAACTTCAAATGGCAGTTTTTTTAAAAAAAATCTAATCTTTAGAGAGGCATATAATAGGAACTCATTTGTAAGTCAAGATTTTAAGCAGATGTAAAAACAGAGCATGGCCCTGGTTACCTTTCAAAGGATATTTTTGCTTGGTTTTAGCTCAGCACCAGGAAAGAAAATCTGTGTCTGTGGCACCACCATCAACACCTGCCTGGCATTTGCTGACATGCAAAAGGTCTCCCAAACTAGGAACATGTAAAAAATTAAAAAGAAGGTTTTCTATGCCAGGTACATTTCTGCAGATGTGCCATGGACAAACGTGGGGAAATGTCACACAGTTTTAGGAACAGTGATAGTGACCACACAGTCTCTGCAGCTTTGGTTGCACAAGAGAGCTAGCTTTGTTCTTCCAGATCTTCTTTTATAGACAGTTCTGAGAAGGTCCAGAAGATAAAACTTTCCCTGGTCACCAAACCAGCACATAACCATCATTGGACAGTCAGGAACACCACCCCTTGAGTTTTCCCTGCAAATAAACAACAAGGAGACAAACAACACCTGCAGAGGTTGTTTTCCCTCTCCAAGGACTGTTTGGATTCCTCCTGATGATTTCTCAAGCCAGACTGAGAAAGCTGTGTGACTTAGTTTCACACAGGCTCAAGCTAATGCCTGAAGCCTAAAAAAAAAATCCGTTATTTGAGCACTGTCAGTTCCCACAGTGCCACTGTGTCCTCAGAGGAGCAGCCCAGAGCCCTGGCTGCCCTGCTTTGGTGGCCACCGAGCAGAGCCTTGTTGCCCTGCCTGCCACTGCTCCTGTTTGCTCCCTCTGCAGAGCTCCTGTGGGTCATCCCAATTCTGGAGCTACAGCATTCCTCACGTGCTGCTTGGGGGCTGCAGTGGAAATATCCCACGAGCACAGCCCTTGCACACACCAGCACTGGTGCCCACCATCCCGGGGTGGAAGCCTCCCTGAATTTGCCAAGGAGGTCTTTGCTGCTTGCCTGAACCTTTTGTGCTGGACCTGCTGAGAAACTCCTCTGCTCTCCCTGACTCAGGGTACCAGCTCAGTTTCCTTCCACAAAACCTGGCTGCTGCCCCTGTGCAGCTGCTTTGATAGGAAGCAAACGTGGCCAGAGGGCTACAGGCTGCTGTAGCACCAGATTCCTGAGCACTGGGCTTTTGTGTGCCCCAAAAAAGACAGAAAGGACAATGAAGATGCAGTGGAAAGCTGAACATCCTGTGGCTGCTGTTCCAACACTAAATTCCCACAAATTGATGTGCCCACAGTAAGCATGGATAAGGCAATGTCTGGTCCCAGGTCATGTACAAATAAAGATGGAATGAGTGAGGTTAATGAGGGGAGAGTGGCAAAGATCAATCATATGTAATCAATCACAACCATATCTATGTCAATCACATACATATTTGCACATGCTTGGAATGTCTTTCACTCTTTCCCTTCCCTCTGGATTCTAACACTCAGAAATTTTCAAAATTCTGACAACAAAAGCATTTGAAGGGCTTTTTTTGAGAAGCCAAAGCACCTGAAAATTATTCCAGTTTTTGATCACAAATCTGTGTAGGTAATATTCACTGATCATTAAGGTTACTCAAAATTTTTCCTCTGTATGATGATGCTCAGGTTTGGTTTTTGCTCTGTCAGACTGACATCTTCTGTGAGATCTGTCACACAGAGAGACCTTTTTTTTCTGGAGAAAGAAAGGGGACTGAAGTTGTAATGGTGTGGTTATTTTCCAAATTAAATGAGGTGGGGGGTAGGAGGAAAACTGTTTTAAGGATTAAAAAATAATAGCAGTTAGTGGGGAGATGGTTCTCTCCCCTGCAGAAAATCCTGTCATCACCATACCAAAGAATATGGATACAATATCCTGCAAAACACCACTATGGCAGGGACACAAAGCCCACCTAAATTTGTCAAAGATATATGAAGCTTTGGAAATAAAGCACAGTGATTTAATAGTAACCTAAGTCCTGACTAACTCTAATGGAAAAAAAACCAACTAGCTACATAAGAATAAGCCAACAGAATTTTCTTTAATCATTTTATGCTGCTGATACTGTAACATAAATGATGGCTGTGCTAATTAATCTTATCTCAAACATTTGATGAAGAGCTTAATTTGCTAAAGCCCAAAGAGAAGAGCTCACAGTGTGTATGTTCCCTCAAGCAGTCCTCAATGTACTGCAATATGCAGCCACAACCATGTGAAACCTGCCTTGCTGTACCATCAGGAGAATTACATTCAGACCAAAATATATTTTGGAGTTTGCACCTGACCACCTTCTGGACTTTTACCTGTCCCTTGGCTTTCAGGCTTTTAGCCCAGAGATTTTGTTTCCTTTTATTGCCAGCCTCTAGTTTGAACATTGGTCACTTGTCTCTGGAAGCTGGGATGCACAAAAAAAGTCTCCAAGACGACTTTGCACGTCTGAATGTACGAAACCACTCTAAAAATATACTTATGAATAAAGAAAACTATTGAAGCATCAGCTTTCCCATACAGCTGCAGATGAAACTTCTCAACATGAAAGCCAGTTTAGCCAAGTTTTTTGGCAGCAGAGACACAACACTTTGCTTTCAAATACCCCAAGTGGTGAGTGCTAACAGAGCCCCAGGATATGGTGCATTCCAAGCAGCTATTCCACGCTGGGAACTGGACACAAAACACCTACCAAGGGCTACACAAAACACCACAAAACACCTACCAAGGGCTACACAAAACATCACAAAACACCTACCAAGGGCTACACAAAACACCTGCCAAGGGCTGTGGGGCCATCATCCTTGTGAGAGCCTGTCCAGAACAACGAGGTGCACACGGGGTTAGTCACAGGGCAGTGATGCAAATCACAGCTCAAGTGCTTCCACACAGATGAAAAACAAGTGAAATCAGAGATTTAATATGTCTGGGCAGCGTTGTTTCCCAGTCACTCTGCAGTATGAACCATTTCTGAGGCATGAAATACCCCAGTGACCTTGAAGGGAAGGAGTTGAGAATTTATGGAAGTAGAGGAAGCCAGAACACCTCGCCACGGCTGAATTTTGTTTTGACTCTTGGAAAATATGGCAGATCCCTCACATGTGATAGCTGCTGCCTCCATTAAATGCTGCAACAGCAAACAAATCGTTTGGCCTGCCATGAAAACCCAGAGAGAACAGCCGTAAAAAATAGACCTCCATTTAATTGCCAGCGATTTGCAATATCATCAGGTTCTGAACGAGACATTTCTCTGTGTTGTAGCTGGTATAGGGCACAAGGTGATGTATAAATGGTCTAGAAGGCCCAAGATAAGAGTCCCAGAGGGTGTGTGACCACCCCTGGACAACCAGCCACTGGTGGCTCCGGGCAGCAGGTTCCCAAGGGCAGACACTGCCAAAAAATAAACATCTGAGATCAGCATCCCTGCAGACTGGGGAGCTGCGAGCATACGGCCAGCAGGGCTCCACCTCTGCCCAACAGGGAAAATATGTCCTGAACACCTGGCAAACCCTAAGGAAAAGCACTGGGAATTGAACAGGACATGCAAAAACCCCTCCTGCCACAGTGGGAAAGGAGCAACAGCAAGGTGAGATGAATCTCTACCACAACGTCATCGATTCTGCAATTTCCTTACAAGGGGAGTGTGTCTGCCCCAGGAGGGAACCCTCAAGAAAACTCTGATAACAAGGTTTGTCCCTCCCTCTCTCTCCACTGGCATCTTCCTAGGACGTGGCAATTGACTCTGCAGCCAATTCAGTGATAAATTGGCATGGGGAGATATCAGAGAGAGAATAAATGGCTGTACGGTGGACTGGTTGAAAACCCTTTGAAGATAAACCTCAAAAAGAACAGAAGTCCAGAAAACAAAACCACCTGAAGAGGAGTAAAGGGAAAAGTTCCAAGAAATTTCCATATTATTTTCATTGCTAACTAAAAACATCCCAGAGCCAGAACTTTTGAGCTATTTATCCAGCTGCAAGAAGAGCTGTTCCAGCTGGAGGCTGCACGGAGCCCACCACAGGGGCATGCACTGGGGTAAGCCCAGGAAGGCAGTGCCATCTGCAGGGCTCGGAAAGCACTCACCACTCTCATTATTTTTGTGAAAAGCAGTAAAAACAGCTGCTGCCGTGGAGGAGTGGTGGAAAAGCACTCCCCCTATGCACGGCTGCATCTTCGGGAGGAAATTATTGCAGCCAATAAAAGCTCTTTCAGCAGCAAAAACAAGATAAGAGAGATGTCACCACACCAGCAGCAAGAGACCTTTCAAAGGGCTGAAGTGAGAGGAATGAGTTAATTTTGATCTCTGGTAAGTCACATCATCAGCATTTAGGGAAGGCAGGACATGAAAGTTGTGTATTAAAAAAGGGGGACACATCTCTGGAGTTGAAGCAACAAGAATCTGGGATGGTCTCCCAGGGAGGGTCAAACCAGAGACCTCCAGGAATGAGGGGCTGCAAATCATAGGGCTTGTATTAACAAAAGGCTTTATTTGGTGACCCAGTGCATCTTAACGAGTTCTCTATGTGTTTATACACAATGCTTGCATCACAGAGCAGGTTTGGGAGGAGAAGGCATTTCCTGGAAAGGGGAGATTCACTCACTAAGCAGTGTTAGTATTGGAAAATGACTGGCTACGTGGCTTCCACACCATGAGCCTGGACGAGGATATAAATACTGGCACACTTTCTTTCCTGCACTAACACACAGCTTTAAAATATTTGTCTTCCACCAGGCTTTTGTTCCAACTTAATTACCAAACAGTTTTTCAACCTGCAGTGTATTTAGAGCCTAACCCCAAAAGAAAGGGTCTTCTGTTTCTTTCCCATCTTAATAGAAAAATAGAGAAAAATATATCTGCTGCCATGCTGTTATCAGGAAAATATATATATTCATTCTGTATTCTGCTGTCCACTGTCCTGTTCAATTTTGCATTTCAGCTTTTCGTTGCTCTTCAGGGAGTGTCTGAGATTCAAAAATCTTGGAATAGTGAATCAGGGCAGGGAAACATTTCAGCACACAAATTCACCCAGCTGAAAGGGGTGCTGAGATTACAGATTGAGCCAGAGGGCTGCAACAGTCAGTGTTCTCCAACTGCAAGGGCTTGAAAGAGACCTCTCTATTAATTGCAGATAAGTACATTATGCTTGGCACCACACTGGGCTGTCCACCAGGCAGGTTACTGAACAACTGGTAAGATAAATGAACCACAAACCTCTCATCATTCAAAGCTTTGCCCACTCATGAAAGGCAGTGCAACGTTTTTTAATATACTTCAGTGCAAAAACAATTTACTGTTAACTGAAGAACAGGGGCTTAGCTGAAAACCAGCAATGGAACAGGTCTGTTGCTGTGCTGTGCACCAACATCCCACAGTAACACCAGCTTATTAATTCTAGCCTACCAATCTCTTAGAATGTGCAGAAAACCATTGCCTGAAAATGCTATTATTTCCCTGAAATCAGCATCTGTTGTTTTCAGCGTGAGCTATTCAGTGTCAAAACCAGCATCTGAGCATCCCTGCTTTCTGTTTCTGAGAGAATCACCGCCTCCACCATAACATTTGTTTATTCCCAGTGCCAGGTCAAAGCCCTGCATCCCATTACCTGGGAATCCTGCTAGGAGGTGCAGATTCCAGCTGGTCCCTCACAAGTGCTTGACTAAACACAGCCTCCTGAAAGCGAATTTTGGTGGGCTGGGAGCAGCAAGCTCCACGCTCTGTGCCTCCTGCTTATCTCCATGGGGAATTAATGGCATCTCCCTTGAGTGATGGGCTCTTGATGGGCTGAACCCTGCACTTGTTGCTCTTGAGCTGCACAGTAGCTTTTAATTACAGGGCCAGACTGCTACTCCCACAGAGCTGGCACTCAGGTGGAGGGCTGGGGACAGGAGAAGGTGACAGAAGGCTGCTTGGGCTCCTGTTGCCCATTCCCACCATCCCACTGAAGCTTGCCCACCATCCCCTCCCCGTGCTGCAGCCCATCTCTCCTGCAAAATGGGAAAGAAGCACGGGCTGTTGATGATTTCAGAAAGGCTTTTAAGCCATGAAAGCGCCCAGGTGAAGTGCTGCTGGGAAGTTTTACACTCACAGTCTTTGGAAATCAGACCCAGGCAGACACACAATGGTCCCCTGAAAAGCAGATGAAACACGAATGACTCCAGCCTGCTGGTGAGAGACAATTGTCCAGCACATCCACAGGTAAAAGCTGTTCATTACAAATCTCAGTGCTGAATGCCCAGACCCTGACACCACAGAGGTCTGTGAGCAGTCAGCAAGCATGACAGAGAAAACAGGACTGGAATTCAGTTTTCAAGGGCTGAGTAAAGTGGGAAACATGAAGTTTTCTGAAGGCTCCTTCTTACAGAATAAAATTCAAAAATAAAAGAAAAAAGAAGTAACATGGAACAGGAAAAAATGCAAAACAAACCCTGGAAAAACAAGAGCTCTGGGCTGACTGCAAATATTTACCACTAGCAAGAGACTTTTCCATGCTGATTACACTAGCAATGACCATCATATTAGCACAGCAAAGTGTCAGAATTATTATTACTTTATTTAATTATGTGACTACTGCAGATGTAGAGGGAATACTTAGTACTTTACTGCCCAAAAAGAAGATACAGGTTCCATGAGGAGATCACACACATTCTGCTGTGTATTGGGAATATCAGGTATTGTAAAAAAAAAAGTTGATGGGTGGGAAGGCAAGGGAGAGGAAGATGAAACTAAATTAGAATGAGGTTAAAATACATTAGTTAATGTTGGAAAATAATTTTGGAGCTGTAATACCTCCTCATATTAACAGTTTTCAGGGCTACTATTTTGCCCAGCCTCAGGCAGCAATGATGAAAGGAAAAGGGGCTATTAAAAGAAAAAAGGCAAAGAAACCATTCAACACTTGGTCAGAGTGTAGGGAAAATGCCAGGAAACATCCTTGGAGTATTACCCAGAGACAGAAGAGCTGGAAAGGAGGCAGGCACAGCCTCACATGAACATCCACCTGCTCAGCTCTGGGGGTGTTCTCCACAAGCACCACACTTGTGTAGGCAGGAGCCACTCAACCCTAGGGTTGCCAAGAGGGAAAGGAACACAAAAACAAAAATAAAAACAAACCAAGCCCAAAAAACAAAACAAAAATAAATCAAACAAACTCCCAGAATTAGGGGAGCAATGCATTAAAAAATAAACAGATTGTTTTAACAGGTGTCCCACATTCCAGCAAGAGGTAAAAAGCTTGATTCTGTTTCCAGCTGCAAAGTAATTCTTTTGGCATTTGTGGAGTAACAATAGACTTAAGCTCACAGAATCAAAGGATTCAACACAGAATCCATAGTAGTTGTATCAAAGGAAGAGGAAAGGAGAGGAAAAACCATGACCAAGAAGAAGTCATATTCACACTTTGAAGATGCCATGTGACAGTGAAAGAAAATTCATGAGGAAAAGACAAACTGTGGACAAGAGGGAGAGAACTGACCAACAACACCCTCTGCATCAAAATTCCCCCTCTGAGAAGAGGGAGAATAGTTTCCAAGGGAATAGTTTGCCTGAAATCCCCTTAGTTCCTGTACTAGGAGCAAAACCACCACAGTGCTCAGACCTGCATGGGGGATGGAGCAGGTGCCAGCATCTGAAGCAGCCTCCTCCAAGCCCTGTGCTGTGCTAGAGCTGTGTCCTCTCTGGTCCCTGAGAAGGTCCCTCCATCCCTCACCTCCTCCTCCAGCTGGTGGCTGGACCTGCACCTGAAACACTCAGCAAAATAGACAGGCAGAACCATGCAAAGAACCCAAATAGGGATAAAGTCCAAGAGCAACATTTGGTCTGAAAAGTGATTTTTTTTTCCCTCTTGAATGGAGGACTGGACACACCTGTCACAAGCACCCCTGTTGCCCACAACACCCATCTTACCAGAGAGCCCTGCTGACTTCTTGCCATGCATTGTCACTGGAGGATCCAAGGAAGATCTCAGCTCTTGTCTTCCCCAGAAGCTCCATAGTTACCTTAAGTGACTGATTTTATACATGCACTGAGTTCCCTGGCAGTGGATCAGAGAACTTTCCCTTGCATGAAGCCACATCACCATTACAAGAATGACTGAACCAGTTGGGCCATGTGACATGCAGCAAAAACATCTGCTAATTCCTAAAACACACCCATGAACCCAACACCAACAGTTGCTTCTTCCATGAGGCTGGGCTGAGCTTTGCACCTCCTCTCCTTTTTGTTTAAACAGAGCAGGCAGAGCAGTCAGTGTCTCCAGGAGAATTCCATGTGACACAGTGCCAAAGGCTGTGCTAAAATCTATATAAATAACATCCACAAACTTCAACTGCACAAGTTCTCTCTTCTCTCCTCTGCTTTTATTGGCCAGCTCTCCCATACACAACTCTGCTCAGATTATAGATTTCACTGTGCTTATAGACTAAAGCTGTCATTTCTTTGTAAAAATGAATTAAACACCTGTTTTATTTCAGTGCACATATAACTCCCAATAACACAATGACCCAGAAAAATCAGAAGTATCTTAGCCATCAGTTACCCTGGTTTTCCTATTATCTCACTCTTCAGAATCATCTAGGTCTTCATCATCCAAGGCTTGGTGTTTTTTAAAAATTAATTCCATATGTTAAAACATAATTTTAACATTGTCTTAGCAAACTAAAAAAAAAAAAAAAGGAAAAAAAAAAAAGAGAAAAAAATACTGACATGAAAAAACTATGGAATATGACTCATGACAGACACCAGATGCAGCCTTATCACACTGCTTTAGCACTGAGGTAAACACACTGACAGCTGTAGAGCCTCTCATGATCCATATTTATGTCAGCAATATCCAGACAGAATGGAGCATATGCAGTTTTTGAGCTGAAATTTTCAGCCAGCTCCTCCCAGCTGCCTTTAACTGGATCCAGAATTAAGTGTTTTCAGACACAGTGCATGGGAAATTCGCTCTTCTGAAGGTGTGCTAACACTAAAGAAAGATTACAAGCTCCTAAATGGCTTAAAGGTGCTTTTATGGGCTCTTTCCTATCTATCAAAATACTTGGGAAGGCCTCTCCCCCTGCATGGCAGTTCACACAAACACTAGCACACATAAGAAAATTTACTTTCAGGACTAGATCTAATAAAGCCAATAGTGCACTCAAATTCCCAGCAGTGCTCTCATTTACAGGATCATAAGCTGCAAGAGCCTTTTAATTTTTTAATGGAGGGGGATGAAAATCAAGGAAAGTAGATTTCCCTATAGTTGCTTACCTTAGCCCTGGAATTGAGCATGGAAACAGAGAAAACCCAGTACAAGATCCAGGAACAAAAGATGACCCTCATTGCTTGCTATCACTTGCTGAAATCGCCCAAGCACAAGGGCTCTGCACAGGACATGTGCACATGCTTTGCTTTGCTGTCAGCTTTTCACTGCTGCACCTGGCAGAGGCAGGAAAAAAAAGAACACAAATCCACATCACCACTTCTCCAGCAGGCTCATGGCATAAGAGCTACTTGGGCTACTAATCAGCTTGCCATCTGGCCAAGCAGGAGCTAAGAAACTATGCAGAGATGAAGAGGTAGTAGATGTTTTCAAACTCATGTGCAAATTTTTGAAGTTTGCATTCTCTTGTTTGGATAACCAGCTACTTTTCTCACCTCCTTCACAGTCCTTAGTAAACTGGGAACTTCAGGGGAAACCCTGTGGAAATCCTTATAAGTCCTCCAAGGGATGGGCATCTCCCTGCTCAGTGTGGAGCAACTGGAAAATCTCCCTGTGCATGAACATTGTGAGAAATTTGGAAATCTGAAAGTGATATCTGCAATAAGGGGGCATCATGTGGAGGCATCAAAGGCCCCCACAGATGTTTAAGGCCTGGCCTTAAACAGGCCTTAAGGCCTGGAATGTTCTCCAGCTGTAATGCACTGACCAGGAAACTTAAACCCCACCACCGACAGTGCTGGACTCTGAGGCACTGGGGATCGACCAAACAGCCCAGAGGAAACACAAAAAATCATGCATAGCTCGCAGATCACTTAATCTCCTTGAAATGCCAGCTTGTGGTCCAGCATCACTTAGCTGCCTGTAAAAGCCAGGCTGTGTAGGACCTGGAGGCCTTGTCCCCTTGCCCACAGGTGTGCTGTGCACATACAGCACCCCAGCTGTGCACACATAAAATTCAGAGAATGCTTTCTCACCCTCAGCTGCACAGGCACTGATGTCCTACTAACATCTTGCACACCTGCTTGCTGTCTCTTGCTCTTAGTTTATCTATTTCACCTTCAGATCCTGCAGCTAATGAGTGGTGCCTCTCTGTGAAAGAGACACTCTCCTGTGGGGCATTAAAATCAGCCAGGGGCACTCTCTCAACAGCTTCCTGTAGGGTGTGAAATCACCACAGATGTCTGAAGGCATGAGGCTCCATCCCAGATCCATCCACACACTAGATTTGCTCTGTTTAAATTAAGTGTGCTGATGTTGATGAAGTGTTGCTCCAGATTCACAGGGTGCACAAAGTGCAAAGCTTTTCAGGCAGTGAAACTCACTGAGTCCACTTAGCTATGAAAAAATCTATTTTAAATTACTAATTCCCATGACAAATTATAAAAAGCTGTTTGCTGTACCACATCCAGGCTGAAGAATCATCAGCAGGCTTTGGCACAATAGCAGAAGCCTCTTTTGAAGAGCCATCTTCCTTCTTCTGGCATGGCAGGAGGCAGGGAGAGAGCCTCACCCACGAGAGGCTGCCTCCTTTGGGAGATGTTTGAAATGAAGGGTTTCTCCCTACAAAGGTTTGAACTCCTCATGACAGACCACAAGCAATGTCCTTCATGTTCTGCAGCTGCAGAATGCCCCCTCAGGGCTGAGGTGCTGCCAGGGAATTCAGCAAGCTGACTACAATGCTCAGCTGGCATAAATCACAGCCAGCCTCCATGGGAGTGCAGGTAAAGATCCTGTTGGAAGAGATGTCTTTAGCATTGCAAGGAGAGGAAGAAGAACATCAGCTGGCTAAAAACAAATTTCTTCCACTGAAGTCAGTGCCACATGCCTCAGCAGCTGATGGCAAAGCAGACAGTGACTGGCACGGACACGCTCTGACCCCAGCGTGGAAAACTCCTCTTTCAGAAAGGAGTTTTGTTTGAGACCTCCTCTTGATGAGTGGCAGCTTGTAATTTACTTCCTCCAGCTCCTGGGATGGCAGAACAGCAGCAGCAGAGCAGTAAATGACCTCACATGCAAGTTTATGTGATTCATGTGTTTGAGGAGAGTGCAAACAGGCCTAAATAAGAGGCCCAAATCCAAATTTAACCACTCTGGACTCTGATTTCTGCAGGATCCTTCAGTATCCTCGCCTCTCTGTGCTGCCCCCTGCACCTGGCAAAAGGGAGGCAGATCCACAGATGTACTGGAGCCCCCAAATAACTTTACAGGCCCAAAGGTCAATTCAAACCTGTAGCACCCTTTCCACAAGACACCACCCTTCCTGTCAAAGAATCTTGCTTTAAAGTACCACTACACCACCAATTTAAAATACAAATGCACTGCTACTGCTACAAAGTAGTGGTGTTTGGCCAGGAATTCTGTGTAGCCAGCTAGAAAAGCCTGAGATTTTAATAGTGGGTGTCAGGGGACTTTCTGAAAATCAGCCCTTTTGAACATGTCAAACTGAGCACCCAGAATTTAAAGCACTTAATGTTTATCAGCCACTTTAAAATGCTGGCCCTTGATTTTGAAGGAGTACAGCTGTACAAGAAGAGACAGAAGCTCCTCATGGGAATGATTTGATCTTCAGATTAAAAAGGCAAGAGCCCAGCAATATTTACTTATTTGGCTTTTAAACAAAGTTAAGGGGGGGGAAAAAAAGAGGCTGTGGCTAACAGCAGCAAATAAACTTCTCACTAGTGGGTTGTGCCAGATTTTTCATCTAAAAATAGTCTGTTCAGCAGCTTTTGAAAAAACACTGTCGTGTTTAATTGAGATGCCACACTCTATGTAAAAAGCACAATCAGGAATATTATGCCTCTCTTCTGCAATAGCCATATTTCATGTGCTGCTTGCTGAATCTGGGAGTAAAACTACTTTACGGTATTAGAAATTATGGGCTTAGTTGAGCACAGGATTAAGGGGTTTCTGCCACCCCTTTCTTTCCTGGGAATGTCTCATTAAAAACTAGAATTGGAACCAGTTAATATTAATTTACACAATTAAAGAAGGAATAAGGTAATAGGCATAGAAGATGACAAAACAAGAATCTTACAAGAGCACATGGCAATGACTTAGTAAAACCTAAAAAGCAAAAACCTTTGTACCTATAAAACCCAAACAAAGAAACCTCCCATTTTCTTTCCTAGAGCTACCCCAGTGGAGAGTAATGCAGACCTTCTCCAGCTCTTAGAGGTGAAAATTGCTGCAGGAGCTGGTTGTCTCTGTGTTAAAGTCATTTGTATATGATGACTTCATTTGTGGGCAGAGAGGTTGATGATAAATAAATAAAATAAACAAAATAAATATTTAAAAAAAAAATAAATAAAATCAAATAAAATAAATTAAAATCAAATCAAATCAAATCAAATCAAATCAAATAAAATAAAATAAAATAAAATAAAATAAAATAAAATAAAATAAAATAGCTCTTTAACTGCACCTTTCTGAGGGCATCAATAGTTTGCATCACCAATGTCTCATTCATTCAAGAAAAACTGCAGGTCATGTTTCAGCTGAGCTGTCTTTTGCTGACATTTCCCAGCTGAAGGCTCTAATGGACCAAGTGGAGGGAAATTTCATATATTTGTTGCCAGAGTGAGCTTTTGTATAGAGGATTTTATATACTAGTGGACCAAGTGGAGGGAAATTTCATATATTTGTTGCCAGAGTGAGCTTTTGTATAGAGGATTTTGGGATGTTACATATATATTGTAGCTTCTTATTGATTTGTAGCACAGGAACAATCCATGCAGAGAGCAAAGCAAGTCCCTTTACACCAATAAAGCCTGGCATTGTTTCTTAACTGGATTAAAGTGGAGTCACTCAAAAGAGGGAAAGCTATTTTGTTCTTTACTGATAAAAACAGCTTAAGGAAATTATCTGTTTTATCGTGCACCCACAGCAGCTTGAATCTCTAGCAGCTCTGTCAACATGCATCCAGCAGCAGTCTGCACACCCCAGCCTGGTGCTGTGTGTGACAGGGACACCTCGGTGGCTCTGGGGACAGGCACTGCCTAATGCACCCTCTCAGGATGCTCTCCATGGTCATTTCTGCTACAGGGACCATTTCCCAGCCTTTATTTTCCCTGTGATGTCCTAGCTAAGAGTATTCTGTTAGGCTAATGAACAAGGGGCATTAATAGCTGCTGGACTAGGAGCTTTACTAGAGGATTTTCCTAGAAGGATCCCTCTCCTGTATCCCTCTCCCAGGAGGTTTCCTGTAAGAAATGGCAGTGTGGCCATTAAAAACATGCATCAGCCATGCCAGCATTCCTCATCTAACCAAATTAATCTCTTCTTAGAACAACTAAAACAGCTTCACAAGAGTATTTGCATTCTCAGTAAAACCAGAGCCACTTTAGATGTCTGAAGCTGATGTGATTTTATGGGCATTCCTCAGGTGGTGTGGATCATCAGGCTTTATCATGAAGAGGGGGAAAAAAAAATCTATTTTCTTTTGTAAATTCTAACAACGAGGAGTGACCTGGGACAAGCAACAGTTGAAAGGAGATGGGAGAAGGGGCTATAAAGAGAATACTTTATAAACACCCCAAATACATTTGTGCAATTATTGAGCTTCAGGAACGTCTTCTATGTCTCTGTGCTTTTATAACACTCCAGAGGAAATCAGATTTACTTTTTTGGCAGCAATACAGCAGTATAGCTATCCTGCTATACACCACACCAGGTGAAGCACTACCCACAGCAGAGGAGACAGGGATGCACCAAAGGCAAGGACAAGGAACATCCCAGGGCAACAAAACGTTTCATAAACATTTGTAAAAGTGCTTTTTCATGTGGACAGGATTGGCCAGAATGGGGTTTAAAATGCCAGGCTGATTTCTGGCACTGCACCAAGCTGGCACATCTCCCAGTTCTGCTCAATCTGGGTCTTTATTAGGCCATAGATGTACTGTAATTAGTGATTATACAAGATACTATCTGGTGAAATCCCCCAGGCCCTGTTTTCTGTGTTTGCCACATTCTTGATGTTTCATCTGGCCAAAAAAAGAAACCAAAAAACCCCAAATCTTTTCTCCTTGCTTATACAGAGATACGAGCACAGAGCAAGATTTCACTGTGGAAATACAGTGGAAATACTGATGGAAATAGTTGCTTTTACCCAAAACACACCCATTGGGAATCCCAGCTCAGGATGAGTTCTGCACTGCTTTTCCTTGCAGGGAGGAGATGCCAAAACTATTCTAGCCTGAGCTTACATATGCGTGAAAATAAATTCTGTTAAAATAAAAAATAAATAAAAAATTAAAAGCCCAAGAATTAAGCTGCCAAACAAATGCCCACCTTACTGGGCAAGTTGTACATCAAATATATTTTAGAACACTGCCAGAATTTCAGGGACAAAGCATATCTTTTTTGCAATTTAGTTGGATATGTTGCAGCAACCATTAAAGCAGAGAGGCAGGCACACATTTTCTTAAAGTCAAGCACTTTGGAAGACTCCAATTTTTATTAAAAACACACCCCATTGTAAATTCTCCTTGCTACAACTTTCTGTGTTTGATGGTAAGAGGAAGAAGAAGCAATAACAATGGGCAAAGCATTTTGGATAAGTGCCCATCAAAGGCTTTACACCCCTGGTATCTTTTCAGTGTTTCAATACAACTGATGTCTAATGACCTTCAGAGACAGCACTCCAAGATCATGGCCTCATTCCTCTCATTTACCACATTTAAATACAAATATGCCAAAAGAATTCTAATTACAAATATTGCAGAGTAGTGCTCCCAGAAATAACCAGATTTACTATTCTGCTCTGAGGATGTGTGTAGAGAAATGAGCTAACTATATACCCACCCATCTGAATGCTGACTCCGGAGTTTATGCATCCTGGTTGCAAAAATCATAAATAGAACAGGAAGGTGAATCAGAGGGTACAGTTTTATGGCTATAATTTTGTTTCATTCTTCAGATCAGATGGCTGAGCTAGAGGAATTAAAGCCCATCAGACAACACACCATATGTCTGCTCAAAATGTTCAATAACGATAATACCCGCTGTATGGTGAACCAAATATTTAAAGGAAGATTTCTTTAGGTTGCTCTTCTTCATGAATAAAACCATTGTAAGGAGCAGATTTGAAGAACAAATCCCAGTTTAAAGAATTCCTGATTTAAATGCTTAACAACACAGCTTTAAAATTTTACCTCCTTGAGTTGCTTTTAACTGGTTTCATTTAACTTCACGGCTCATGTTCGCTTTCACCTGAATTTCAAAAAAAATATTAAGAGCACAGGAAAGAATCACTGGTTTTGATCTCTCTGTGATTCACTCAGGAGAAAGCACACAGCAAAATCAGATTCACCAGTAGGCTGAGATTGCCGGTTATTTGACAGGTGGGTTTATTACCAGACATGGCAATTTACAGACACAACCTGACATTTTGAAATGCCTGTTCTCATGCTGCTGTAAATTTCTCACTGCAAGTTACATTACATTTAGGAAACAATTCAGAAAGGTCTAAAAATCACCTGACTCCAGCTGCTTCAATATCCCTTAAATCAAGACTATTTCATGTTAAGCAAAGCACCAATGAATCTGAAGAGCTGGTATTTTGAGAAGGAGCAGTTTCTCTTACTCCCTATGGAAAGGAGGGTGGGAAGCAGGTTGCAGACTTTCCTCCCAGCTCTCAATCCCTTCAGGTCTGTGCATGGAAACCATGGCAGATCTCAGCCACCCTGAAAGCACCAGGGGTGGAATCTCAGTGACACTCTCACTAACCACAGCGGAGCAGAACTCCACACCGAGGACTGTGAGACACTGAGGGGGATGATAGCCACATGTTTCTTGGTGGAGGAACCTAATTTGGTTCTATTAACCATACCTAAATAATGGTAATTTTTCCATTATTTTGGGGGTAAAAAAAGGCTGGGGATTCATGAGTGAGTCTTTACCTTCTGTTGTATTACTCAATCACTTGTTATCTGAGCTGTCATCTGCATTGAATTCACAGTTTACTGTCATACCACCCTTCTGCATTCATGTCCAATATCAGGCCTACAAAACACCACCAGGAGCTGGTGCCAGAGATGGCAAACTGAGACTTTTCCATTTTTTTGGATCACTGCACACATTGCCTTGTCCTTTCCTGAGGAAAAAGGTGCTCAGAAAGCATCCTAAGCTGGGGCAGGGGTAAAACAGCTTTTCATTTGCACAGCACCCGGTAAAACAAGGCCTTGATGCTTGGAAGGCTTTGTGAGGCACAAAGACTACAATCACTACCCAGATGGTGTGTTTTATTAGGAGCTTTACAGGGGCCAGCATTGCTTAGCTCACCTGGCATAAGCAGACACATTATTGAGCACACCAGGAGTATCTGCTGCACCATCACCTGCCTTGGCTTCCTGCAAGGCACCTCCTGGCTCTGCCTGGGGCTTGAGGAGAGGCTGAAGGACTCCTCTGAACCTTGGGCAATCCTACACCTGCAGCTTTAATTCTACTACAGCCTCCCATCAAGATCAAGGAGATCAGTTCTTATTTATTTTTCTTATTTTATTTTTTTTTAATTTTTTTCTGTTTCCCCCCCTATAAACCCACGAGAGCATTTCCCTCCTCCCCCTGCACCTTCTACCTCACCTACTTTACAACTCTGATTCCTCAGAAAAGGGGAATCCCTCTGTGTGACAGTCATAGCACCACTTGAACCCAAGCTGTGACTGGTCCCCTAGGTGATACTTTAACACAAATACCAATACAAATCTTTGCTAACAATTGGCTGGCTGAACAAGGTACCAGGAATGTGCTGCAGATATTCCCCACTGCTCCCTAGACTTCCCCAGCAAGGTCAGAGAAGATGGAGAGAAGCTGTTCTCTCTAAGCAGAAAGCAACAATTTTTATTTCAAGGTAAAAGCCAAGATGCCAAAATTTGCCTTCCTTCCAAATGAAAAAGGTTTGAATAACGAATAAAGAAAAAATAAAGGAATAAAGAAAAAATAAAGAAATAAAGAAATTTTCACATTTTTCTAAAAGAACATATACAGTCCCAAGTACTGAAAATTATAAGGCATTTTTTTTTCCTTTTCTTGCTTTCCCTTCACCTGAAAAAAAAGGACTTTACACAAGTTCTTTACAGCAGAGGTCAGTGCATAAAACATTGCTTTCTGCCGCAGACCCAAGAGTCCCCAGCAAGAAGATCCTAGAAATAAACATTCCTCTGCAAAACCCTTCAGCTTTGATAAAATAACATTTTGACTGAATAGATATTTTACCTACAGTGCTCTCTCTAACTTCATTCCAACTACAATTAAGTTAAGAAACACTGCATCTCCAATCCCTTCTCCTCTCCTGTAACCCTCCTAAAGGATTTAAAACTAGAAGACACAGCTTTCTTTTTTCTTTTGTAGAACACTAATAAATCTGCATTCTCACTTTACAGTACAGGTAGAAGCAATTTTAATAAACTATTTATGATTGAGAAGGGCATAATACGAAAATGATCCGTGTCTCCTTTTTCAACTGATTCATAATATGAGAACAGGAGTTTGAGCAATGAAATTACCAGCATGCCAGTGTCGAATAAATGAAAGACACCACTTCACACAGCACGTGGGCATCTTATGGAATTTCCTACTGCAAAATGTCTAAATGTCAGGCAGGGCTGAGTGGGAATGAGACTGCACAGCACAGTTATGAACAGTGAGAGTGATGCACATGGAGATGCCACTCCTGCACTGAGATATTTGTGTTTTTTCCTGGCTGTAAGGGTGGAAGATGGACCTGCAGCCCCCATCCAATCCTACAGCACAATCATGGCATCCTTAGAAAATTGCCCAAACCTGAGGTGATATTGTTTCATGTGCCATTTTTCCTCCTCACCGTTTCCAAGGTGTAAAATTGGACTTGTGTGGCCTGTTTCCAGAGCTCCTATCTCAGAATGATGGTTACACTGGGTGTTTCTGACAGCCCCACTGCACGGCAAGCAGCGTGCCACTCGGGAATGAGCAATGAATGGGCAATCAGACCTGGAAGAGAAGGTAGTTTGGCAAGCCTTTAAATCTCAGTATATTTAACAAACAGAAGCAAATTTACAATCAGAACTGCAGGACGCAATCTAAGGCGCTAATTTCACATGAAAGGAGATGCTCTTGTTCCCTGGGGACACCCCTGGCTCCTCAGACAGGGGAGATGAGGCCAGGCTGGAATTTGAAGAACAGATTTTGAAGTGGTTTCATGTCCACTGTGTCCCACTGCAGGTCACAGGCACAAGCTGGACACACAGAGTGCCATATGCTGGTTCAACAAAGCACCACAGAGCATGAAATCAGGGCTTCTAACTATTTTTAAAATTCTCAGAGTACTTTGCTTCCCCTGAAATGCAGGGAGGAGAAATGATCGAGTTGATTTCCTCTTGTACATTTGATTACAAAGGATGTAATTTGCTTCCTTCAGAAATAGCTATTTCTGAAGTGAGGAGTGTTAAAGAGGCTCAAAACTTCAGGACAGAAGACACAGCACCATCTGGGCTGTGAATTTAGGGACAACAGCCCCCCTGGAAGGCGGCTGCAGTGAAATGAAGAATTATTATGGTTGTTGCACAGCTCTTTACAATTTCTTCTCTACTGCTGATTGCTCAGAAACCCACTGAAGACAAGGTGGCAAGCTGAATTTTCACCATGCCCTCTAAAACAGGGCAGGGACAGGGAACTTTGTGGCCTGTGCTGACAAAACTCAGAAGGACAAACAGATACCAGAAAACAGGTGAATCTCCAAAAGAGGGAATCCTTCCATTTTGCTCCAATTTATTGGTACCTGATAGAAGCCAGGAAAACAAATGCAACTAGTTCAGGTGAAAATCAACCACACAAAGCTTCCTTCATTCCTTTAAACAAATAAGATGTGTTCAGCTTCCATACCATATTAGATATTTTAGGAATTTGCACACTGGAGAAAAAACATAACGAGTTCCTGCAGTGTCCAAGCCAAGGGGTTTACATTTCACTGGAAAAAAAAAAAAATCCCAACAAAACAAAGCACAACAAATGACAAACCTGATCCCACAATGTTCACGTGGTAAAATTTTGAGTTTTATGCTTTTTTGCTTTCATTGCTTTTTTTTTTTTTTTTTGTCAACACACTAAAGATTACATAAAATTCATTTGGAAAAGATAACACACAGCAGGATTTGGGAATGTGAAATCAAATTATCCCATCAGCTTTGCATTTAGTGCCCAGGTAGATAAAGGGACAAGATCTACCACATCCCTTCTTGTTTACCTGGTGTAATTGCTTTTGAGCTTTCTTGCAGGTGGAATTGCTGAGCAACATTGTTTTCTCTCCAGTGTGCTCAGCTTTCATCCCAATTCACAAAGTTCTGTGACTACAGACGTAGTAAGAGGGATAGACTGAGATAACCTTAAAGGCCAGTGTCCCTTCTATTTCTTCACCTGCACAAAGCAAAACCTGAGTTTCTGACAATCTTCATAAATCACACCAGCAGTGTTTTGCTGAAGAAATGCAAAACCAGGAGCCTACAGGCTCACAAGGCACTGTGCTGATGTCCTGCAATCGAGGCTCAGGAGAGCAGGGGGACAGGAGAAGAAAGGAAATAAAAACCCAAGGAAGGATCAATGTCTCAAGAACCAAATGGCAAAGAGAAGCAGAGAAAAAGAAGGTAGAAATGGATACTGATGTCAATTCTATGTTAAATCGTTCTGTCAAGAGTCCCAAGTCTGGCAGCAATTTTGAGATGATTGTGGTCATAGACACCAGGAGCTTCTGACCACTTCTGCCATGTCTGGCACAGGGATTGCCCTCCTATTTTATCTTTGGCAAGATTCAGCTTCTGCCAGTTGTACCTGTGTTCAGCAGCACAAGAGAATCCTCCTCCTCCTCCTGCCATCCTTTATATCAAACCAAATTCCTCCTCAGATTCCATCCCACCCCTGCCAGATTATGGGGCTACTCTTTGTGGACCTTGTTAAAGCGAGTGAAAGGTCCTGGACAGCAGCAGCTGGAAACATGCTGAGTGCATTCCAGGGCTCTTCTGTCTGGGGAACAGCCAGCTGAAAACAAACCACATGGGTATTTGATAATAAAGCCACATCAGAAAGCTACATAAAAGCTACATCTGGCTATATTTTCCCAGAAAAGTAAACTGCATTTGTTCCTCAGGCTATTGCCCCTCAGGATTTTTCCCGAGGTTTTCAAGTAACACGAGTAGCTTCGTTCTTCTAAGTCTTTGCATGCTCTTTCTGCATAAAACAGCTCTCAGAATTATCAAAGCAGAGATATTAGTGTACTGGGCCAGCTACCTTTCATTCCTAACAGTTCTCTACATACACAGAGAGAAAGGGGAAAATAACCCAAAAAAAAATCTAAAATGACAGAGATATAGGCTCCATCCTTTATATCAAATCAAATCTGCTTCAGCAGGTCTTTTCTGAGCTCCCCCATCCTTACTGGCCATCATACTATTTTACAAAGGTGTCACCATATGTGAGATACTTTGCTTCAGGGAGAAAATTATCAAGATGAAAGAATTACTTACTCCACTTCCACCAACCTTGTGAATCATTCATGTTCTTTACCTGAATCACAGCCAGCTGCAGAGTCTGTCTCATTCTGGACCTAAGCCATGTACAATGTAACATTTACCAGTGATCCTTCAAAACATTTTAATAACCCTCTTTCAAGTACACACATTGTGTGCTGGCACACACCACAGGAAAAAGCAGTTTATTGTACTGTTCAGTATCTTGCTAGAGCACCACGATTTTAGCTGAAAGCTAAACAGCTTTCTCTATAAGGCAAGGAGTGACTTTATTTATTATTTTTCAAAAGCTCTGTCTAAGACTAAGACATATTTTCCCCTGGGCTTTAGCAACAGCAGGTTTTAGATTCTCAAATGAAAACTGAAGTAGGTGAAATCCAGTAGTAAGGAAGCCTGTACCTATGATTAGACTAAGTCTTACTAAGGATGCCTATGTACCAACAAGCACTTGTCAGCCTAAATCTCATCTAAAGCTCCCAAATATTGCTGGGAATGCTCCAAGCTCACCTTGCAGACTATTTAAACACTGAGTTTTCAGCAGAATCTGGATGAAGTTCTATGCTGTGTGACAGGAAAATCAGCTCTGCAGTGTGCCGCACACACCTCAGTGTTCCCCTTTAATAACCAGGTGTCCATCCTCAGACCCATAACATTCTCTCTGCAAACAGACACTGCTTTGTGGCTAATTAAGATGTTTTATAACAAAGTTGCTGTCACATTTGCAGGTCAATTCTGCCCTGAGGCTTTTGAGCTGCTGGTGCCAGCCCAGGTCTCACCCAGGCAGAGCGAAGGCAGCGTGCTACCCAAACGTCTCCTGCAGTAATGGGATTACAGTGAGGATTGCTTTTAAAGCCTTCATTTAAAGCTATTAAAAATAGTCACTTTGCTGTCAGATTATTAATCGCCTGTCATAATATTCTGAGAGATTATTATAGAAAGTGTATTTCTGTGGAGCCAGAACGCCCTCCTGTCAGACAGCGCAGGGGATGAGGAGGCTGCAGCAGGAGGAGTGCCATGGCACAGAAACACTGCCACCTCCTGATCCCCAGCAAGGCACTGCCAGGGATGGGTGAAACCAGTGTTAGAGAGGTCTTCTGACCTCTCCTGTTGGGTACAGGCACACACACTGTTCAGCTAAGCACGGGATAATTCATTAGGCTGCACTAAATCCAGCTCTGAGCCTGAGCTCTGTGGAGCCAGATCTCTTTTCTCTCAGGCACCTGATTTGGGTGTTTCATTGCTGCAGAACCAGACACATCAGCAGCTGCTCCTGCCACCAGCCATAAAAACAAAGCAAATTTGGTTCAGGGAGACCACAGAGAGATGCGGTGTGAGATGTCCCAGAGCCTGTTATCCTCACACAGAACTTGTTGGTAAATCTCACACAAAAACACAAGGCAAAGCAGCACATCCTGAGACAGTTCTGGGGCCCAGACCTGCTGAGGACAGAGCCACTGTGCCAAAAAGCTTTCACAGGCTGGTAGGGGTTGGGAGCTGCAACCATTGTGACTGTGGAGAGCAAAAAAGAGTTTTGTTGTGCAAACTCAAGCATCTCACTCACTGGAAATGAATCATTTCTTTCATCATCTTTGTGACTCAGTTAATAGCTCCTTTCCCTTCTGATTAATACCAATATGATCATGGTAAGGGCAGTAGTACATTTTATGCTTGGGCTGGTTAATTTTCAGGATTATTTTGCAAGGCATCAGGGTACCCAGCTGAGGCATCCATGTATTCATTACACTTCAGCAGCACAGAACGAAACTGTAAATGAATAGTGCAAATTTGGGCATTCTGGTTCAGTGGGAATAAGAAATTGTGTCAATGGAACAAGTGATGTGTTCCAAATTTCTGGTTATGATAAATGTAAAATAAAATAAGGGGTATTACAGACAACAGTTCTCTTAAAATAGTATGTCCTTGAAACAGAGAATAAAAGAAAAATATTTGCTCACTTTAGGTAAGATTTCCACTCTATCAAATAAAGACTATGTTAAACTTCCAAAAATAGATTTCAATCAACACCACAGGTTCAGCTTCTGGAAGTCCACGTATTTTTCATGTGCCTTTTCATGCCCCATTTGCACTGGAAGCTGCTCTCAAAAATTGCCCCTAACACCTCATCATGGGCCATAAATTTACCAAGAGTCTGATTCCCAAATATTCCTGAGCATACAGATCTGGCTCTTAGTAAAAATGGCTGGGTTAAAATGGCTTTTCAGGAGGAGGACACTTCCCCTCCACTCACAAGCAGACTGATTCAAACAGAGCTTGGAAGAAAAAGAAAGTTTTCTGATAGCAAACCATCCATTTTGCTGCTTCAGGTAGGAAACCACCAGGCAGTGAGTGAATTTTACCTCCTCCAGTGGACACATCCTGGCTGGCAAAGAGGGCTGGGCAGGAGGGGAGCACACCAGAACACCTGGGTAGAACAGCCAGTGGCAAAGACTGTGCACCTGCATGGGCACCCAGAAATCCTGCCTCCATTCAAAGGAACCCGAGAAAAAGCCATCCCCAAGGGTCCTCACCAGGGAACATCAGTGACCCCTGGGTGTCCTGGCTGTCCCCTAAAGAAATCCT